>NC_133861.1:26664077-27020814 GCF_044706935.1 Curcuma longa | reverse complement strand
ATCCTTCTTCCAAGATTTCCTTGGAGAAGGGATTTTTATGCAGCTTCACAGGTGGAGCTGCAGGAGAAATCATAGGGGCCTTGCCCTTACGATCCTCACGACGATCTCCTCCCGCGTAGGATCCTTACGAATCTGCTTCAGTAGAGGCCCCACCTTGGTTGGTGGAACCTACCGGGAGCAAGACTTCCTCTATCGGAGAAGGTCTCCGAGTTCCAAATGGAATGTTGGCAGCAGGTGCATGAGGAGGCGGCGAAGGAAAGCGGTCCGCCATCGTAGCCAAAACATCTTGGATGGCCAAGCGAAGCTCTTCAGGTGGGACGGCGCAAGGGACCCTGGGGCAGGGGGCCGCAGGGTTGGGTTCCTCCTCCGGCTCACGGTTGTCGGTGGTACATCTGGTGGTAACCATTGCGTCGTTTAGCTCAGATTTCCCATAGACGGCGCCAATTTGTTCCGGTCAAAAATCGACGACAGTCAACCCACCGGTCAAGAAGATGCCACCTCAACCGATGCGGGCCAGGGTAGGAGGGAGACCTGCGAGATGAGCACGAACGAACGGATTAGCTGGCGCTGGGGGATCCCGGCGGGCCACTCCGACGCTCAAGTCAGTCTTCCGGAGAAGAAAGTAGTAGTGGAAAGAACAGTAGTAGTAGTTAGAATGCAAGAGATTGGATATGTCATTAATACCTGCGTACGAGATAATATACCTTCGAAGAGAACATTCCATCTGACAGAAGGGACAGGCTGTGGTGGTATCCGGGAAGACCAAGCCTGGACATGTCTGACATCTGCACCAGTAGGGTGGCATCTAGGAAACAGGAGAGATACTCCTATAATTGAACTGCGGCGAGATGCCATACGTCACCTTTATCGTTTAGTTGTAAGTGGGAAGGTGGCCGCAGGGACAAGCTGAGACATGGAGACGTGGGAGCAGCCTTCCCCTGTACGGTCGTTCGCACGCTTGGCTGTCTGTTTGTAGCTGAGTGTTAGCAAGACTTGGGCATAAGTGGATGTCGGAGTGGGAAAGGTACCCGGGACCAGTGAGGACTGGGTTTAGCTGGGTGGCATGGAATAGAGTAAGTAGCGGGGAGGCCCGGGTAGACTGAACATCATGCATATGTCGAGTATAAGCGCTCGGACAATGGGGCTTACTAGAGAATAACCATGAAAGGTATTGACCCAGTATATGATAGCCGAGTGAGACAGATGTCGGGTCTAAGCCTACTGAGGTGTGCCCGGGAGACGGCCTACGGGAGCGGAGCGGGCCTAGGACCGACCGAGGGCCTCCTGTCCCGGGCAAGAGAGGTAAAGGCCCAATCTGGCCGGGCATGAAAGTAGTAACCTCTAGCTTGGCAAGCCAAGTATTGTGGCGGGATAGCCGGGCAAGATGCCCGGTCAAGCCAAGTGGGAAGGGTTGAGCTAATCAGAATGAATTGTATTAGGAGTTGCCCGGGAGGCACTCCGGCAATGAGGGGCACACTCAGGCTGGGTTGTAGCTATTTTATCCCGGAAAGACCGATGAAAGGCCGGTGCTGGCCGGGTAAGATAATGTCGGGGCTTACTGCAATAATCATCTGGTCGAGGAGACCGAGCACCGGGTCCCTTGGCTCGGGTAAATTCCTTGGGGCCCTTTGGGTCACAGGCCCTGGGGGGCCAGGATCGTGGACCCCAGGCCGGCCAAATAGGGCCAGATATTGACCTTCTCGGCCACGTAGGACCAGGCAAGACTTTCAGGACCGTGGACCCCGGGGCCAGCCAGATAAAGCGAACTATTGACTTTCCTGGCCACACGAGACCGAGCAAGACCTACCGCATCAATGATGGAGAAGAACATGAACCACCGACCTCGCACCACCTGAACCAGAAACCGGAAGAGCTCCAGTTTCAAGCCGTCGCCGGCGGAAGAGGCGGCGCAGCCACCGGACACTCCCATCTTCCCCTGTTTTATGCTCTGTTATGCAGTTCTTAAACTATTTCTAGATTCCAGACAAGGATTTAGAAAAAGAGATTGGCGTTGATATATTTTAATTTAATTTAATTAAAAAATTGAGCAATAGTTTGTTTAAAATACTTTGTGAATTTTATTTGTTAATATATTTTAATTTTCCATTGATTTAAGATTCTTACAATGTGAATGGAATGAAGGATGGAAGTAGAAAGTTCATGCCTCATGCAAGGGATCTAATTGTCTTCTTGTCTTGATCACAATATTAATCCCATCTAAAAGTTTCTTTTTATATAAAAAAATAAAATTAAAAAAAAAATTATATAAATATGCCAATAAACCAAGTCCTTCCCTAATATTAAAATTATGTGCTTTCCATGATGAACAAATCAATGAGGTGATTTGATTTGATGTTATATTATTGTGTGAATAATGACTCATAAGTAGAGCAGTGAGACTTCATCAAGAAACCAAACAGAAAGGAAGTTGGCAATCTTCCATATCAATCTCTTCAACAAACAAACAAATAAAATTTTAAAATTTTCTTCATCGAACAGTTTGAATTTCTATCAAGCAACACAAAAAAAAAAGTATTTTCAAACCGAGCTCGACTGACTTAAACTGGCCTGTTCAATCACACAAATACAAATATTTATGCTCGAACTGGATTCAAAAACCTGCAACAACTGCTGTAACTAACACTCGATCAGGGTTATGCAAACCTCATGAACATTTTATAGAGTGAAGAATCAAATTTACAGACAGTGGAATTGAAGTAGTTTCGATCCAACCTCGATCATTAAATTCATAACGGTGTTGTTTGTCATAAAATAACTAGAGCACATCCATAGTACAGCTGAAAGTATTAATTACTTCGAGAGTGCAGAGGCTAATTAGGCAAGAACTTTTGTATATTCTTGAATTTTTAAAAGGTGCTCATTGATTAAGAAAACAAAATGAGATGATTTCCTAATTTAGAAGAATGGAATTGTTTTAATCATGAGAAAAATGCTTCAAATTCCACTAGTTTTAGTGTGTTTAGAGAAGAATGCAGTTTCTTTTCCAACAGAAGCATAAAATCTTGTATCAAGAGAACTTACTGTGCTGGAACAAGAGGGGTGTAGGCAATATTTGGTGTATGATTGTCCCACTAGAGGGGTCAACATTCATGGACCAAAGGACACAATAAGCTGGTTTTCTGATCATGGGGTTAAGCTTAAGGTTTTATTTAGAAATATCTACTCTATGATCTCCATATTTGGTGTATGATTGTCATTGTTAAGACAGTTCTATTCTTTTTATTACAATAAAGTTCAGGCAAAAGATGATGGAAGAGTTTTCCCCATCCCCATTAGCAACAACTCGTCATCTATTGTAGATTGCCTTCTCAACGAAGCAAAGAGGCATGGAGGTATTCTTTTCTTTACCAATGAAGATGTGGCATCTGATACCTTTTCTAAAATGATCGCATGCACTTATTCTTTTCTTGGTAATATGTTTTCATACTCAACTAACTTGGATCATTTTAGTCATTCCTTGCTTTTACATATGTAGCTAGCAAATTGATGAGATCTTCAAGTAGTTGAAGGAAACCATAGTCATTTGGGTTTTGTCATTCTTTCTCCCTACCTCTTATTTCCTTCTCTTTCTCTTTCTGTTCTCTTATTTTGAAGAAATTAAAATAAGATTTTCCTCATTATCTTCTCAGACAACCTAATCCTTCTCATGTTGTGGCTCCTTATATCATGCCTTCCTCTATCTTTCTGGTTACCCATTGTTTTGCTCTTCTCATTTGGAAACATGTATGAGAATGGTCTCTGCATGCTAGAGACTTTTCTATCCCTACAACAAGGTATGATCTTTTTTTCATCTAATTATTAATTGGATATTTGTAATATTTTAAAAATTATGTTCAAAGCTAGAATCATTTACATATAAACAAATAAAATTGTTCAATGAATTTTGGTAAATTATAATTTGCTTTAATTCTTCACTAATTTTATAAGTTAAATTTGTCATACCTTTATTTATTAATTTAACTTGTACATACATTAGTTAATTGTTATGTTTCTCACTTTTTGTGAATGCATCTTAATGATTCTTTTTCTGCATTCTTTGAAATAGAATTTTCTTTTTTAAGTTGTACTACAGATGGGAAAAATAATTTTGGAGGTGTTTTTATGTGATAGTGGGCAATTTCTTCTAAAGGTGGATAAAAGAACAATGGATCTAGTTGAACACTTTAATGCTGATTATGTATTAATGGCCATTGGAAACAGTCGACAGGTTTGTAATTTGTAATTTTATACATATTTTTTTCTTTGTATGTAAAAACTAGACTTCTGTGATACATGATATTAGTAGTTCTTTAACATGGCTACAAAATTACTGTCCAACTTGGTCATTCTATAATCGACCCAATTCCCATCCTATTCACCTTTAAAGTTGAGGATACGGAATTATCAAGTTTGTCAAGGGTACTTATACATGGAGTCTTTTAATAGTATTTTTTTGTCGTAAAGGTTATCTTTGGGAAATTTATTTTGCAAGCAAAGGTAATTCTATTTATTTCCAAATTCAATATACCATCATTTATTGTCTTAGTTTGTCTGAAAATATGAACTATTTACTACACAATGGACTTGAATTTTAAAATATTTAATAGTTTCTATGTTGTTCATTAGTCTATACACATAATTTAAAGGGACTCAGATGATGAGCTAGAGAGATATCTCATCTTTCCATTGTCTTTCTCAAAGCATATCTCAAATACTTTAGTATCATATCATGCAATTTAAGTATCAAAATCTTCCATGCTGCAAGTATTAGTACAGTTTGGTTATCACAGAAGTTTTCTATTGTGTAACCTCAGGATTTTGAGCAAATAGTTCATTGCCCACTCTGTAAATTTTATGATCTTTTCTTTAAGTGGGTATCATTTCTTCAATAGTGTACCTTTAAGGTTCTCGATCTAGTTTAGTAGTCCTTTTTTCTTGACTGTGAGAAAAGTAATCAGATAATCCTCTATTCTCGGTGGTTTAACAGGAAGGTGCAAGATAGGAATCCTCCATCCTATTCATCCTGTTTAATGGTCTCATGTCAAATTTCATCATCAACTATTTAAACATCTACAAAATATCCTCCACTAAGAAATCCTCCATCCTATTCATCCTGTCTCAGGGTCGCATGATGATTTCATCATGCACTATTTAAAATTCTACAAATATCCTATAATAATATCAATTTACAATATGAAACCACTATGTTCAAGTTTACAAACTTATGCATCGTGTAACATGATGGTTGTTTTTCTTAGCCCTTCAAGGACTTCACGTTTTTCTATATTCTATTACTAGGTCACATTTCTTAAAGTTAAAGCAATGTTGAAACTGAAAAATATCTCGAAGAACTTGCCGGAATATACATAGGCATGTAGTATGGCTATTTTACATATCAATTTGTTTTTACTATATTCCAAAATAATATATGGCTTATGTAGGTTGGACCTATGCTAGTGACCAATTGGGGCTTTAGCGGGCCTGTGATTCTTTGCTTATCTGCTTGGGGAGCTCGCGAATAGTTTCTATCTGAATATTTGGGTAACAATTATCTTAAATCTCATAATGACTAATTCTTAGTTTATTCTTAGGTAACAATTTCATAAAAATTCAATGTCTTCTTTGTATATGCCCGATAGCTTTAAAGGGAACCTTTTTATAATTCATGCTTTTAAATTGACTTAATTAAGAACTTGTAATAAACCAACAAAGTACAAATGATAGTAACTACAACTACCAAAAGAATGAATGAATGGATGTGCAGAGCATGCAATATAGTAAGATTTTGTGCATGTATCATAGATAACGGATATACTGAGTAATTCTAGTACATTTGCTAAGTAATCCACACATGTTGTAATGTTTTGCAATTTCAATGGACAAATGCCTTCCGTATACCTTATACCACTTTTTTTTTTGTACATTATCAGACAATAGATGCACTAACTAACTACGTGTACATTATCTCAAGGATTTCAATACTTGTTTGCTTCTTTGTTGAAAGCATGTTCATTTTTGTCAATCCTACACAAGAATGCTTATGGTAGACTTTATACTTGACATCCATTTAGAAGATGCAAAGCACATCCTTTTCCAGCATAAAGACTAGCTTGCAGTTTGATTTCTTTCCTCAACTCTTATATTTCGGTTCTAAATCCGCTATTATTTGGCTAGTAATTAACTATTTTCTTACTATTATTCATCTCTAGGAAAAATTTCTTTTTCATGTTTACCAAATTGCAAATTTGAGTGTGAATGTTTATGAAAGATTGTTGAAACTTAAAAGAGTTAACGATGAAGAATTACAATGATGGGTTGGAATGAAAAGAATATTAGAAAATTGTGTTATAAGTGTTTTTGAGCCTAACCATTTGGAATTTCTAAACTTCTTTTAACATTTTGAATCTATAATGATATCTTTTTTACTTCAAAACTATTTGGATCAGGACTAAAAGTGCAATTTTGTTCTCCAGCTCGTAAATGCGTTATCAATGTTTTCATTGTTGAGCTTATGACCATGCTTGTTTATTACAGAAAACTAAGGTGTCCAATTCATTTCCTTCACAGTTCGATTTGGTAAAATGATTTTGGAGATATTCATTGGAACGTGAGGTTACATTTACTTTGTTTGTTTCACTTAAATTTTGCGACTCTCATACTTCTGAACCAACTTAGTCATCTCTTTTAAGGGTTTGGATGCAGACACATTATGGGCCTCGATTTTGAACAACCATTTGACTTCCTTAGCTCTACTTCTAACGCAATGCCCATTTAAAATAGTGGGGAAAAGTATTCAACTTTAGGTTTTCAATTTGAGTATCGCTTCTTGAACTGTCTAAAATTTGATTAAATTTACCTTGTTTATTCTGTCTCCCACATCTTAAGGGTCAATTCAAAGATGAATTTGTCACGATCGGAGGCATCCCACTCTTTGAGGTTTGTGATCTTGTCCACGACCAATCAAAGGGTGAGTAAATTCTCATTATCTTTAACTCATCACTTTCTCCTATTCTTATATTGTGATGTAGATATCACTAAACACCATGGAAAGCAAAGTAACACTGAATTTATTTTTTGTGGGTGGGGTAATCTATGGTTTTCCTATTACTTTGTACTTTATTCGTCGGATAGCATGATTCGAAATCAACTTTTTTTGTAGATACTAAATATATAGATGGGATTACCAGCAGATTCAACTTTCAGGTATTGTTTATGTACATAGTGAAAGAATTTGTAAATTCCTAAACTGTATAAGTTCTATAAACCAAATAAGAACTTGAATAATTGGAAATACAAATAAAATAAGGATCTAGTTTCAACGAAACATGGTTTAACATATAAAATATGTAAATAATGATAAGGAACCTGATTGGAGAGCTATTGTCCTTGTCCTATAGCGTTAATTACTCAATCCCTGTGGAAGAAGATGGAGCAGAAGCAAGAGGGTGGTCTTCCAAGGGAATTAGGGTGACGACGTTGTAAAACCTTCGTCAATGGGAAACGAAGGCATGAACATCAGTTAAAACCCTAAACCCTCAGGGACCAAACCCTATATATAGAAATCCGATCCATTATCAGCCCATAGATAATAACAGATCGGGCTAACGAGTTCTATATATTTAATCCGATAATTCAAAACCTGATAAACCTTAGTTAGATCACTTAAATGGGTTCGATTTGTATCTCATATATATAAATTACAATTAAGCCCACCTTAAGAGATTAAATCCAACAATCTCCCACTTAGGCTACATGTGATGTGTATATGATATATGATTATAACTTTAGTTGATTTCAAACTCTATGGGTATAAAAATACCCCTATAAACAATCTAGTCCATTAACTTCATTAATATAAGACTAAAGAGGTCATAACTACTATATATGTCTGTAACAAGCCCCAACAATAATTACAATAGCAATGTCATTAATGATATAAATCAAGATATGGATATATAGTATGAAAATTACATGAAATGCGATCAGTACATGTCAATTTTCAATTGATCCTGAATGACCCAAAAGGGTCTGATCATATTTACAAATATTTTATGCTAAACTGCAACAGTATCATAATCAAAACCTTATGATTCCAAAAGGAATCTGTATCATATTTACAAACACCAAATGTTAAATTGCAATAGCAAATCATAATACTTTATTTCAGAGTGTCAAACAAACATATAAATACCCATTAATATTTTAAACTTTAAGTATGTACAATAATCAAAATAAAATATTTATCTTTATTAACAAATATAGAGCAATAAAATATATATAGATTCCCACTAGATGAACTCTTCTTCCATAAGGAGAACTCCTTTATCCACAACATGCACATGAAACACCTTGGGCACCAAGCCCTTGGTGAGTGGATCTGCTAACATGAAATCTGTACTGATATGCTCTATCATCACTTGATGACTTTGAAGACTTTCTTTAACCGCTAGAAATTTGATGTCGATGTGCTTGGACTTCAATGAACTGTGGTTGTTCTTGGTATAAAGTTCTGAGACTTTATTATCATAGTTGATCCTCAATATGTCATCTACATACATGACAAGTATGACAAACTTGCTCCCACTGAACTTGACATATATGCATTGATCAACAAGATTTTCTCTAAATCCAAATGAGATGACCACTTGATCAAATTTTTGGTACCATTGATAGGATATCTGTTTTAAACCATAAATGGACTTTTTTAATCTACATACTAGGTGCTTTGAATCTTTAGACTCAAAGTTCTCTAGTTGCACCATATATATAGACTCCTCAATGTCTCCATTGAGAAATGTAGTTTTTACATCCATCTGATGTAGCTTCAAATCAAAATGAGCTACAAGTGTCATGATTACCCTAAGAGAGTCTTTCGTCGATACAAGTGAGAAAGTCTCCTTGTAATCAATGTCTTCCTTTTGAGTGAATCCCTTGGCAACAAAACGAGCCTTATACTTTTCAACATTATCCCTTGAATCCCGCTTGGTTTTAAATATCCACTTACAACCAACGGATTTTGTACCTTCGAACAATTCAATAAGTTCCTAAATGTTATTGTCTGCCATAGACTTCAACTCGTCTTGTATGACGTTAATCCACCTTTCAGGATTAAGGCATCGTTTGACTTCTTGGAAAGATATAGGATCACTTTCCAATCCAATGCCAATCATCCTCTTAGAGATAAACATAATCACGAGACATCGTGAATCTCCGTTTCCTCGTAGATCGCCTTAAAGGTAGTTGTTCTTGAGATGGTTGAGGTATGTGCTCATCAATATGCGACAATATCTCACTTTGAGTGGAGGGATCCTTCAACTGCATTGGGTTTATATCCGCATATACAAATTACAATTAAGTACATCTTAAGAGATTAAATCCAACACATGGAAGTATTCTACTGAAGAACATATCAATTTAGCTATCAACATTATGGTGTTGCTAATTGTGTTTGCAACCTTTTGTTTACTATGACTAATTGACAAAAAAAAGTGAACAATCAAGAAAGTGTGTTTTGTAAATTGCCCTTGAGAGTTGAATCAATCAAAATCAGTCCAAATGAAATGCTACTACTCCAACTAGTTTAGGCGAAATCTTGTTCTAGATAACCTTTGCACAAAAGCTCATTTGCACATAAATTTTTATAAAAATATTGTTTGTTTAATTGGTATAAATTAAATTCAATTTTTCTTAAAAAATATTTTTATTCTTATTTTTAATAGGGCTACAAAATTGCTATCTAGCTTGGGCATTCTATAATCCACCTAGTTTCTAGTCTATTCACCTTTAAAGTTGAGAATGCAGAACTATCAAGTTTGCTAAGGGTACTTATAAATGAAACCTTTAGTGGTATTTATTTTGTGGTAAGGTTATCTTTAGGAATTATTTTGTAGGTAAAGGTAGTTCTATTTATTTCCAATTTAATATACCATCATTTCATCATTGTCTTAGTTTGTCTGATAATATGAATTATTTCCTACACAATGGGCTTGAATTTTAAATATTTAATAGTTTCTATATTGATCATTTGTTATACAACATGATATGAAGGAATTCTAGAGCCACCACATGGTTGCCTCATGACTGCCACATGACTCCAGATTTGGAATATCGTAGATGTTAGAATATTTAATTTATTATATATATTAAATATTCTATTAAATATTCTGTTTAGAATAAATCGTATTAAATATTCTGTTTAGAATAAATCGTCTAGAATAAGTCCCTATACTCATGTATAAATAGGGACCTATGGCTTGTAATATTTCAATCAATTCAGAATAGAAATATTTCCAACATGGTATCAGAGCCCTAATTGGGTTTCTCACGCTAGCGCGGCGCAGCGCCTGCTTCTTTCTTCTTCCTTACGACGGTGCCTCTGCTTGAAGCCGCCGACGATCTTTCCGCTGTTTGAAGCCGCCGCCTTACCCATCTTCTTCGATCTGTGAGGCCGACGAAGAACAGGGGTCGACGAAACCAGAGCTGCGCCGAGATTTGGATCTCTCCGCCTTCTACTCCCGCCGCGATCTGCTCGCGTCCGCCGCAGCACTGCCCGACGCCGTCCTCTGCTCGCGTCCGCTGCACCCTTTTCCTTCCGCTGCCGCTCTGCCGCCGGACATAGCCAATACAGGGTTGCGACGGATCGATCCTTTTGGACGACACCTCTAGTTTCACCAGAGAGAAGAACGCAGGTCCCAATGCAAACTCTGCCCGTGGCTTTGAAGTCATCGATGCCATCAAGAGCCTTTCCTCTCTCTATCTGACAACAACAAAAAAAAAAAGAAAAAAAAAAAGGGAGGCTTCTACTATTTTATTTAGAGGAGGAGATCTAAAGAGAGGAAAGGGTAATACGGGTAGATTCACTAGACACGGCTTTGGCAGCTTTGGCGGAGGCTTCTTTCAATATGGATCGTGTTAATGCTTGCAAAGATGCTCGATCAGATAAACCTGCTAGATGTCGTCGTTGTCCGAATGCTGATCATGCTTACATTCATTGCCCCAACATTGAGTGTCATTATTGCCACAAAAAGGGTCATGCCCGTCAGAACTGCCCAAAACTGAGTCGCAGATCTTCTACAGCTGGCTCTTCCTCCTCCATAGCCGCCGTCACAAAGGTTTTGCAGCCGCCTCAGCCCACTACTCCTACCCTTATGGATATCCATAAACTGCTCACTCAGGTTTTATCTACCAATCCTTCATTAGCCACCACATCAGGTAACCGACAATGGTTCTTAGATTCTGCTTGTTGCAACCATATGACCTCTAACATTAATCTGCTACATTCTATAAAACCTCTCGCCACCTCGCCTCCCATTCACACTGCAAATGGTGCCCCCATGCAAATCACACATACTGGTCATGCCACTTCACCATCTCTCCAAGATGTCTACTACATTCCCCATTTAACATTAAACCTTGTTTCTATTGGTCAGTTGGTTGAGCAGGGACTTACTGTTATTTTCACGTCTTCTGGTGTACAGGTTCAGGATTCGCAGACGGGCCAGATTCTTGGGACGGGGCGCAAGAAGGGTCGCCTGTTTGAGCTTTGTTCCCTTCAACCTTATCCTTCTATCTCTGCTGTCGTTTCTCCTTCTTCCATCTATCAGTGGCATCTCAGACTTGGGCATGCTTCATCACATAACCTCTGATCTCTTGCTGCTAAAGGTTTTTTTGGTTCTATTAAATTTGAATCTTTTGATTGTGTGCATTGCAAGCTTGGCAAACAACCAGCACTCTCTTTCTCAAATAATCATTCTATTGCTGATAAACCTTTTTCCCTAGTTCACTCAGATATTTGGGGGCCCTCTCCAATTGGAACGTTCAAAGGTTATCGATATTTTGTAATCTTTGTTGATGATTATTCTCGATTCACTTGGATTTATTTCTTGAAAAATCGTTCTGAACTTGCCTCAACTTACTCCACTTTTGCAAAAATGATTCAAACACAATTCTCATGTCCTATTAAAACACTTCGCACTGACAATGCTTTGGAATATAATGATTCTACCTTTCTCAATTTTCTTTCTGCCCAGGGCACTGTTATTCAACGTTCATGTCCTTACACTTCACAACAAAATGGTAGGGCTGAACGTAAACATAGGCACATTCTAGATACTGTTCGTGCCATGCTCCTTTCTGCTTCGTGTCCTGATCGGTTTTGGGGAGAAGCTGCCCTTACTGCTGTCTATACAATCAACCGGATGCCTTCTTCTGTACTTCAGGATGCCATTCCTTACGAGAAACTCTTTGGTCAGCCACCAGATTACTCCATTCTTCGTCCATTTGGCTGTGTCAGTTTCGTCCACCTTCCCCCACATGAACGAAACAAATTGGAGCCTCAGAATCGTCTGTGTTGTTTGTTGGGATATGGGGTAGAACATAAAGGCTATCGTTGTTGGGATCCTGTGTCAAATCGAGTTCGTATTTCTCGTCATGTCACCTTTTGGGAACATAAGATGTTCTCTTCTGAGTCCAAGTTTAGCATTCCTTTTCATACTGATTCTCCCTTCTTTGTTTTGGATCCATCTCCTTCTTCTGCAGATCCCGAGCTCACACAGATTCATGTTGACACTGCCGATGCTTCCCCGTCAACAACTGATTCCCCTTTCTTTGTTTTGGATCCATCTCCTTCTTCTGCAGGTCCCGAGCTCACACAGATTCCTGTTGACACTGTCGATGCTTCCCCGTCACCTCAAGCTGACTCATCTGCGTCTCCTGAACAAGCATCTCAAGTCCCTGCTGCCACTGGTCGACGTTCAACCCGTGTAAGTCGTCCTCCTTCTCATCTCCTTGATTACCATTGTTTCTCTGCCATTCTATCTAACCATGAGCCTAGGACTTTTCGTGAGGCAAACTGTGATCCAATGTGGCGTGAGGCTATGTCTGAGGAACTGCAGGCTCTTGAGAAGACTGGGACTTGGGATATCGTTGATCTACCACCTGGCAAGAAACCTATTAACTGCAAATGGGTGTACAAGATCAAAACAAATTCTGATGGATCTGTTGAGCGCTACAAAGCTCGTCTTGTGGCCAGAGGTTTCTTACAGGAGTACGACATTGACTATGAAGAGACATTTGCTCCTGTTGCCCGTTTGACTTCTCTACGTTGTCTTTTGGCTATTGCTGCTGCTCGTCGATGGTCTCTTCACCAGTTGGATGTGAAGAATGCCTTTCTTCATGGAGATCTTTCTGAGGAGGTTTATATGAGTCCGCCGCCAGGTTCAGACATTTCGGGGAAGGTATGTAAGTTACGTCGTGCTCTTTATGGTCTGAAGCAGGCACCACGAGCTTGGTTCGCCAAGTTCAGCTCAGCACTTATTCAGTATGGGTTTACCGCCTCTCCCTATGACTCTGCTTT
This sequence comes from Curcuma longa, assembly GCF_044706935.1. Lineage (NCBI taxonomy): Eukaryota > Viridiplantae > Streptophyta > Magnoliopsida > Zingiberales > Zingiberaceae > Curcuma > Curcuma longa. The sequence goes on along the minus strand of NC_133861.1, from coordinate 27,007,460 downwards.
ATTCATTCGTCGCTCCTCATCCGGGATTATTATTCTATTGCTATATGTTGATGATATGGTGATCACTGGAGACGATGCCTCTGGAATATCTGATTTGCAGACCTATCTTTATCAGCATTTTGATATGAAGAGTCTTGGTAAGCTGCGTTACTTTCTAGGTCTTGAGATTTCCGACACGGCAGATGGTATCTATTTATCCCAGGCAAAATATGCTTCTGACCTCATCTCCCGTGCTGGCCTGACTGACAGCAAGACTGTATCAACTCCACTTGAGGCAAACTGTCGTCTCACTCCTCTCGATGGCGCCCCTCTTGAGGACCCCACACTCTATCACCAGTTAGTGGGCTCCCTGATATATCTGACAGTCACTCGTCCTGACATAGCTCATGCAGTTCACATCGTTAGTCAGTTCATGACTAGTCCCTGTACAGCTCATCATTCTGCTGTATTACGTATTCTTCGCTATGTTAAGGGCACTCTTCTACATGGTCTTCACTTCTCTGCTGATTCATCATTGGTGCTCACTGGTTACTCTGATGCTGATTGGGCAGGCGATCCCACTGACCGACGCTCCATCACTGGTTATTGTTTCTTCTTGGGTGATTCCCTTGTTTTCTGGCGAAGCAAGAAACAGACTGTCGTTTCTCGTTCCAGTGCTGAGTCAGAGTATCGTGCACTTGCTGATTCTACTTCCGAGCTTCTTTGGATTCGATGACTTCTCTCTGATCTTGGCATTCCTCAACCGCCAGCCACCGATCTTCATTGTGATAGTCAGAGTGCCATTCAAATTTCTCGAAATGATGTGTTTCATGAGCGCACTAAGCACATTGAGATCGATTGTCATTTTGTACGGCAGCATGTTGGTGCTGGCACTGTGCAATTGCAGTCCGTGTCTACCGAACATCAGATTGCAGATATCTTCACCAAGTCTCTCTTGCCGGGTCGCTTCTATGGGTTATTGAGCAAACTCAAGCTGATCTCTACTCTACCACCTTAGGTTTGAGGGGGGGTGTTAGAATATTTAATTTATTATATATATTAAATATTCTATTAAATATTCTGTTTAGAATAAATCATATTAAATATTCTATTTAGAATAAATCGTCTAGAATAAGTCCCTATACTCATGTATAAATAGGGACCTATGGCTTGTAATATTTCAATCAATTCAGAATAGAAATATTTCCGACAGTAGAGCTAGCAGGACAGACAAAACTTGATCTCAGGCCTCGACCTCGGCCTCGGGCCCCGACTTTGGTGTTTGCTCGGTCTCATGTGCCAACCTCCTTCCAGCCTCAGGTTCCGACATCAGGTCCCGACCTTGGAGTTTTGCTCAGCCTCAAGTGCCAACCTCTTTTCAATCTTAGGTCCCGACCTCGGTCTTGGCCTCAAGTGTCGCCTTCTTTCCAGCCTCAAGTCTCGACCTTGGGGTCTGTTCGGCCTCAAGTGTCGCCTTCTTTCCAGCCTCAGGTCCCGACCTCGAGGTATGTTCGGCCTTAAGTGCCGCCCTCTTTCCTACCTCAGGTCCTGACCTCAGAATCTTCTCGGTCTCATATGCTGACCTCTTCTCAGTCTTGGGTCCCTACCTTTGTCTTCTTACACTAACACCACCTCAGTCTCAGGCCGGGTCCAAGGAATTTGTTTGCCCATAAAATCAAGAAACCCTAAGACTATTTCTCCCAGAAAATTAAGAAAATATCCGAGAAGATATGGGCAATTGGAACAAGTGTTTCGGAACCTTTCTAGATTGGAATGCTCATTTCGAAAAATATCAAATTTCTCCCAGAAAGCCCAAAAAATATCCCGAAGACATGGGTGATTAGAACAAGTGTTTCAGAACCTTTCTAGATTGAAGCACATATTTCAGAAAATATCTAAAATGGATACAGACAACTCTATAAAAGATTGCTCATACTTATGGGCGCTGGTACGCACACACAATCCTAATTTCCCTAAGTCTTTAATCTCCTTCCTCACATAAAATCCTAACTTAAGTGTTGGCGTGACTTGTTGGGATCCACCCCTGGTGTTATTCTAACTCTCTTTTTGAGTGCTTTCAAGTCCCTTTATCTTTTTCGACGAGTATCTTCGAAGGGCTTGCATGTCGACAATTCATTAACTGGTAGTTTGATCATCCATGGTATTTGATCGAAACAAATTGACGTCGTCTGTGGGAAATCTGAGCTGAGATGCTATGATGGTTAACACTAGAACTACTGGCGATCATGGCTCCGCTCAAGAGAAAAGCTATGGCGAGGCAATGACCGTCATGCAAGAGAAGATTATGAAATATATAGTATCCCAAGTGATGTTAAAGGTATTATGACAACACTCATTGTTGCCTATTTCAGGAGCTCCTCTTCCTTCACCAGAAGATCATTCTCCACCTAGAAAAGTGCCACTACGATTAGGTGGGAGCATACCCATTATGAACTCTTTGAACAAAGAGATAATTTTTTCGGACAAGGATTCACACAAATCGAGAGCTGGAACGCCCCTGCGGGATAACAAAGGCAAGATAAGAACTACTGATGAGGTAAGTATACCCCGAACGCCTTTCTCTAGGAAAGTTCTGGAACAAGAGTTGCATCAACACTTTTGACAACCACAATTAGGGGAAACACTGGGTCATTTGATCTGGAAGATCATTTATGCCTTTTTGAGAATGCTGCTCTATTACATCAATACCCGAATGGGGTTAAATGTCACATCTTCCTAACCACCTTGTCGGGCTCTGCCTAGAGGTGGTTCAACCGCCTTCCGATCTTGTCCGTTCATTCATTCGTAGATTTCAGAGTTGCATTCCTCCATCAATTTGCCAGTAGCAAGAGATACCATAAAACACCTCTGAATCTGTTTACCATGAAACAAAAGCCTTAAAAAACTCTTAGAGAATATATCCAACGATTTGATTGAGTCATTTGGGGCATCCCTTCAACTCACTTGGAAGTGTTAACTAACACCTTTTCTCAAGGCCTAGTAGATAAAGAATTATTTCGATCATTGGTGAAATAATCCCCGATGAATTATGCCAGATTGCTCGAACGTGCTGAAAAATACATACATATGGAAGAGATGCAGCTCACTCACCGAGATGATAGCTTGATTGCTCCCCAGTCAGAGAAGAAACCTTCCCAATCCATGCCAACGAGTAAAGCCACATCACAATTTAATTACCTACCATCTCGACGAGAAGGATGCATAGTGTAGACCATGGGCTCCCATCCAATTCTTGAAAAAATACCAACCCAAATCTGTTGGGTTGTAAAGGTGCAAACATAGTCCCATATCTAAAATACATGAAAAAGATCATGGGTTTAAAAGGATGGAAGATATCTCCATTGGCAATGAGGCCTTTTGGGGAGAGCCCAAGAACAAAACCATGAGGGCTTAGGCCCAAAGTGGACAATATCATGTCATTGTGGAGATGTGAACATCCTTTAGACCCTACAATTGGTATCAGACCGAGGCCGCTCTTCACCGGACTAACCGCCGGATGAGCCATGATCCGGATCTAACCATGTGGGTTGAACCTTAAAAACAAAGGAAGTGGGGGCTCCTGTGTTTGAATCAAGAGGACCAGACATCGGGCGGGAAGTCCTAGTAGGTCAGGTAGACCGAGGGGCATGAAGTCCTAGTTGCGGCTGGGCAGGAAGTCCTAGTAGGTCGAGTGGACCGAGGGGCAGGAAGTCCTGGTTGCGGCTGGGTAGGAAGTCCTAGTAGGTCGGGTGGACCGAGGGGCAGGAAGTCCTGGTTGCGGCTGGGCAGGAAGTCCTGGTGGGTCGAGGATTCGGACATCAAACGGAGGCTTTCCGTTTGAGGGGGGCCTATGGTCCTTTGTTTGAGGGGGATTATTGGGTTGTAAATGTGCAAACATAGTCCCATATCTAAAACACATGGAAAAGATCATGGGTTTAAAAGGATGGAAGATATCTTCATTGGCAATGAGACCTTTTGGGGAGAGCCCAAGAACAAAACCATGAGGGCTTAGGCCCAAAGTGAACAATATCATGTCATTGTGGAGATGTGGACATCCTTTAGACCCTACAAAATCCCTCTTGAAGGGTAGGTTTGTTTTGTATGCATCATCAACCACATAACCATAACACTAATAAATTTCGACAGTTAGCTTAAGAAGTTAGTCGAGTCATAAAGGAGAAACAACAAGAAAGACCTCCCCTTCAGTAGTAAGGCACTATTCTCGCAAATATTCATGGCACAAGGACTCGGGAAATAGATTAGATCGACATCAATTCAGTCCTCCCTGAGACCAGGAAACAAGAGTCATAATGACATTCTCCTAACCAATGTCATCGGGATGATCGACCGGAAGGTCATCCTAACTTGGATGGGAATCAGTTAAGCAACACACCTCACCGCGGTATAATCAACATGATCTCAAGTGGTTCTATTGACGAAGACTCTAATCGAGCAAGGAAAGCTCATGGCCAAAGGTTGGAAAGTTATGGCATAAGCACCATGTGTAGGGAATCATATGCGATAAAATAAAATTTCGCAGCGGGAAATAGGATCCTTCGAGCTATTCATGCGAAAAATCCGTACAAGTTAAATCTACAAAATCCTATCTAATAGAATTCACTTTTAATACGTGCCCTTCGCTTATTCCGCTTGTCCAAAGGGTTGTCTATTGGGATCGATTGGTTCGCTAGAGGGGGTGAATAGCATTTTTCGAATCTTCTTTGATTGTTTCTCTGCAAGAGTGTTAGCGGAAGCGCAGCCATGATTCTCTTGAATGCTATTGTTCTTTTACTCTCACAATCAGGTAGCCATGATTCTCTTGAATGCTATCGTCAATGTCATCTAAACAACTTTTAGCAATAACCTACAAACATATCTTGAAACTGAACATTTTAGCATGGCAAAAAGCTTCCTTAAATTGAAACAACTTATTTCTGAATAAAACAAGAAAACAAACTATCATATTATGGATCCAACTACAGAAACTTCAATAAAAGAAGTGGATAAACAGTAATCCAGAGTTTAAATTAAAGAACCATAAATTTAAAGCATCTAATGTTAAGCTTTCTTATATTACAGTTTGCACTTTGTATCTATGAGATTTACACACTCCTTATGCCTATTCCCATAAAAAAGGGTTAGTTTGTCTTAAGTTTACCTCTTCGACCCTGAGATCTTGGATTTGTTTGCTTCCTTTCCTGTTGCTTCCCTGTTATTCTTTGCCTGAATATAGAGCTATGTCATCCTCAAAAGAATCCAGATATGATAACACACAACGATAAATGATACATAGCGGAGCTTACTTAAGAATATTAAGTTGGTAAGTTAAATCATCAATCTCCAGACCAGACAGCTTTAGCGCGGCCAATGTTCCAGGTACTTCTTCGGAAACCACCTTGGACAATTTATCTGCAGAGACTGATAACCTCCTAAAATCCTGTAGAAAGAACAATTAGAGAGACCAACCAAATGAAAGTAGAAAATAGATAACTTGCCACCAACACCAACACCACGCCAAATCAGAAAAATAAAAAGCTTAATTTAAGCTTAATAAAGAAATCAACCGATCGATGCGATGGAGAAGAAAGCACTGTAAACAGCAGAAGGAATATATATTACACTTGCAGTTAGCGACGTCGACGGCGACGGCAGTCAAGCCAAAAAGCAAAGCGCGAAGCAAGAAGCAGCGTTGTAGCCGATCTGAAGAAGAAGAAGAAGAAGAGCAGCTGCAGCTTCCATTTCGGCCTGCAGCGGATCAGGATTCAGGACCAAAACAAAGACAGCGGCAGCGGCAGTAGCAGTAGCCAGTAGCAGAAGAAAAAGCGAGCCATCTGATCGCATCCTAACCATAAATTACACTTAAACGAGCTGCGCAACTAATTCTTTATTCCAGTCTTACTAAAAGATAGACACGTTTTTACTCGGAGGAGAAAGAAAGAGAGGGAGGTGGGCAGAAGCCCGCTGGCTGTTCGCCCTGCACGCTGCTGCACAGCGGCAGTGTGGTGGTGGACGAAGAGGAACAGAGCGATAGATTGAGAGAGAGAGAGAGGGAGCACGTGATGGCACGGTCCTTTATGGCGGAAGAGTGGAAGGAACAGTAGATAAAAGGGCGAAGCGACGAGACGACGTCCCATCATTATTTGAGAACAGGGAGGCAAATACTAATGCTGGCAAGAAAAAATCACCCAACCTATTGTCACGTGAGTGGTCGTCACTCACGTGATCAAATAAGCCGGTTTTCTTTTTACATATAGATAAAGAAGAAAAATAAATAAAAATGTTACTGAATGTAACCTTCAGTAACATCGTAAATTTATTTATGCAAATAGGTATTAATTTAATTTATATTTAAAATTTTTAAATAATTTATGTTTAAAATTATTGAATTAATATATGATATGATAAATTCATCTTTTGCATAAAGCACCATTTTATTTATATTTTGAAAGATATGTTTCGTAAAAAATTAACTCTGTTTATAATTTTTTATATTAACAAATCAAACATGTTTTCTACTTTTCTTTTCTAGAAAATAAAAAATAATATATCATATCAAATACATTTTCTATTGAGTATTATATCCGTCCTAATAGACATCAGTCAAAATGATCATAACTTTTTATAGGAATATTATTGAGCATCATTTTTTTTTTGTTGGAAATAGACATATGTGCCTTTCCAACGATATATGGGTTACCTTGTAATTCATTCCAAATAAAAGCAGATTATTAATAATTGAAGTTGACACAAAAATCTGAAATATTTTCTAGAGCGTTTCTGTGTCAATCTCCCTTGGTTGGAAAAGATTCGCTCTCCAATTAGGATTGAATTCAATATTAACATAAAGATAAAGGTCAACAACATTGAAATAGTGGAAACACCATAATCATTGGGCAACTCAACCTTGTAAGCATTATCACTAAACTTTTTCAAAATTCTAAAAGGATCATCAACTCTAGGTTATAACTTTCCATGCTGACCACTAGAAAAACGCTCCTTTCTCAAGTGTTATCATTGAAATTCTTCAGTTCATCTTTAAAATGTGTTTTGTTATCAATATTGTTGTTGCAAAATTTTCTAGTTGCGAAGAATTTCAATATTTAAAGGACAATTTTTATCGGTATGGCGAACCAACTTCTTCTGCAAATCATATCGAGATCATTCAACTCAAAGTGCATATTGGCATAATTGTTTTTGGCTGATTGAGAACTTGAGAAAGTTTGATAAGGGTTGAAAATTTCAATTTAATTGGGAAGTGAAATTGATATGCTACTGCAAAAGAGGTATGCATTGAAAAATTTACTTGTACTTGTTGAGAAAGAAAATTAAATTGTTGTATGAGCTAAATGTTTTGATATTATATCAATACTTTTTATTCAATAAAATTTCTTGGTTAATATATAGAGTTGGCTTATTTCGATTGATATATATTTTTTTTAACACATCAAATGTTAATTCTTATCCTAGAGAATAATAATTAAAATTTTAAACTTTATTTTAATTAATAAAAACTTAATTATTAATGATTGATTATGATAAAAAAATTATTGTAATATTAGACCTTCTAATATAATAATTTCTTTTATCTTTAATTGAAGGATGATGGTGTAATAATATAATAATTTCTATTTTTTTTTTATAAATTCATGCTATTTATCACAAAAATATCTTTCTAGTAATATAGTTAGGAGTGTAATTAAACTTTGGAGTCGAGTTTAATTATATTCAAATTTAATTATTTATTAAAATTTTAAAACTTATTTATTAAAAATTTTATGGAACTCTAGTTGAATTTTTTAATCTCACATAATTTATATTTATTTTTAATTTTAATATATTATAAATATTAAATTCAAAAAGATATACAAAATAATCTCTAAAATTATTCATGAATATAATATTTTTCACATAATATTTTTTTTATAATTAAATTTTATATAAATTGATAAATAAATTTATTCATAAATTATTTATGAATATTATTCATGAAATCAAATTCATTAGTATTTAAGTTGATTTATTTTATATTTTGTTATAATTAAGTAGAAATGAATAAATTTTATCAAATTGAATACTTAAATATGCTCTCTCTCTCTTATTTAAAAATTTATAAGATAAATAAAATATTTGACAATCATTTCTAATTACACAAACAAACTCATAAATCTTTTCAAGTTGACAAGTTGTGCGAGGGCAGGGCAGGCAAATCAAGTTGTATGAACCGGATTGATGGTCCAGTGAACCGTGTCTCTTGGCTCCACTGCATGAAATTGCAAGACCTTCTGAGAAATGGGCCTTGAAACATGGCCCATGGGCTCCATTAGTGCGATCTTATTCGTAGTTGTTCTTCTCCGTTGTTGAAACGGGCGGATGCTCGGAGAGTGTGCCAGAAGGATGATCTCGAGGCCGGTGAACCTCTCGCACTTTTGGAATTCCGTCAGAGTCGCCTCGTTCCGTAGGAAGAAGAATCACGCTTTGGTTCCCCATCACAGGAGGAGGCGTTGCTGTCCTTCGCCATTCATAGCGTTCGCCCAATAGATAAAACCCTAGCTTTCACCATTGAATGGAAGAAATATGGGAGCTAGCTTTGTTAATCTCTTTGTTGTTCGTTTGGTCGTACTTGTACTAATTGCTCATGCCTTCTTTTTTAAATCAGTGGACGGATATATAGTTGCATCTGCTTCTATAGGCAGAAGAGAAGAGCGATCGTTGGTTGTGGTGGGTGGTGGTGCCGCTGGAGTCTATGCTTCAATTAGAGCCAAGTCTCTAGCTCCGCACCTGAGTGTGTTGGTTATTGAGAAAGGGAAACCATTAATTAGCAAAGGTTAAAATTTCCGGGGGAGGTCGATGCAATGCGACAAATGGACATTTCTTTGATGCAGCGGTGAGGAAAAAGCTTTTTCACATGTCTCAAAATCACATTTTTGGAACAATAAATGAAGAAGGGCTATTACTTTTCCCATCATGGTTACCATTTCAAGTTCTTGAAATGTTGCATTCATGCCTTGTGTATTTGGTTGTTAATGCATCAACATTGTCTTAATTTACTCTCACTATATAATTTATGTCATATTCCAGTAGCAAATCTTCAAATATGGATGTAGTAGCAGGGCAAAAATGGTGCAATCTCTGTGCTTTCTGGTGGTGGGTATGTTGGCAAAAGGGAGCACTTTGTCTATTCTTTTGGCGCTTGGAGTATTTATGTTAGGCATGATACTATGATTATATTACTGTTTCTCTGATTTTTTTTTAAAAAATTATATCTAATGTCTCCATAGCAAGCTATGTATAACTCATATCAACCATTGTTTTACTGATATCGAGCTTCCAATCACTTCTATTGAATTCTATATTGCCCCATATTAATCGCCGAGACAAAATTTTATACATCACAAGAATATATTGATTGTTATCCCTCCCTTTATCTGTAGGTGAATTAGCATGCAACTTAGTTTTTTATTGTGCAGTGCCATGCTGTTACAGAGACTGGTGGATAATTATCCTCGAGGAAATAGAGAACCAAGAGGCTCTTTTTTCAACATTCTTGGACCAAAGGACACCATATGCTGGTTTTCTGATCATGTAATCAATTTCAGAGGTGTCTTTAAGTGATAATGGGCAATTTCTTCTGAAGTTGTTGAAGGGAACAATGGATCTAGTCTAACATTTTATAGCTGATTATGTATTAATAGCCGCTGGGAGCAGTCAACAGGTTTGTAATTTGTAATTCTATACATATTTTTTTCTTCTTATGTAAAAATTGCAGTACTTGATAAGCAGTTCAGAGCTACAAAATTATTGTCCAGTTTGGTCATTCTATAATCAACCCAGTTCCCAGCCTATTCACCTTTAAAGTTGAGGATGCAGAACTATCAAGTTTGTTAGGGGTACTTATACACGGAGCCTTTGTGTGTTTTTTTTTGTTGTTGTAAAGGTTATCTTTAGGAAATTTATTTTGCAAGCAAAGGTAGTTCTATTTATTTCCAATTTAATTATACCATCATTTCATCATTATCTTAGTTTGTCTGATAATATGAACTATTTATGACATAACGGACTTGAATTTCAAAATATATAACAGTTTCTATATTGATCATTAGTCTATACACAATTTAAAGGGACTCAGATGATGAGCCTAAGAGACATCTCATCTTTCCATTGTCTTTCTCAAAGCATATCACAAATACTTTAGTATCATATCATGCAACTCAAGTATCAAAATCTTCCATGTTGTTGCAACTACTAGTACTGTATGCTCATAATAGAAGTTTTCCATTGTGTGTAATCTTAGGATTCTGAACTAATAGTTCATTGCCTACTTGCAAATTTTATGATCTTTTCTTTCAGTGGGTATTATTTCTTTAATAGTGTACCCATGAGGTTCTTGATCTAGTTCAATGGTCCTTTTTTTTGTTGATCTGTCAGAAAAGCAATCAAATAATCCTCTATTCTTTTTGGTTTAACAGGAAGATGCAAGATGGTAATCTTCCATCCTACCCATCCTGTTTCATCTCATGTCAGATTTCATCATGAACCGTTCAAAACATCTACAAAATATCCTCCACTGAGAAATAAACCTCCATCCTATCCATCCTGTCTCATGGTCGTATGATATTTCAAAATGCACTATTCAAACTTCTACAAATATCCTTTAATAATATCCATTTACAATATGAAACTACTATGTTCAAGTTTACAAACTTTTGCATTGTATAACATGATGGTTGTTTTTCTTAGCCCTTCACGATTTTCTATATTCTGTTACTAGATCACATTTCCTAAAGTTAAAGTTTAAACTGGAAAATATCTAGAAGAACTTGCCGGAATATACACATGCACATAGTATGGTTATTTTACATATCATTTTTTTTACTATATTCCAAAATAATATATGACTTATATAGGTTGGATCTATGTTAGTGACCATTGGGGCCTTAGTGGGCATGTGATTCTCTAGTTATCTGCTTGGGGAGTTCGTGAACTATTTCTCTCTGAATATTCAGGTAACAATTATCTTAAATCTCATAATGACTAATTCTTAGTTTATTCTTGGGCAACAATTTCAGAAAAATTCAATGTCTTCTTTGTATATGGTCGACAACTTTAAAGGGTAACTTTTAATACTTCATGCTTTTAAATTGACTTAATTGACAATTTGTAATAAACCAACAAAGTACAAATGATAGTAACTACCGAAAGAATGAATGAATGCGCAGAGCATGCAATGTACTAAGATTTTGTGCATGTATCATAGACAATGGATATACTGAGTAATTTCTAGTACATTTTGCTAAGTAATTCATATATGTTGTATTTTTGTGCAATTTCAATGGACAAATGCCTTCCATAGATCTTATACCACTTGTTTGTGTACATTATCAGACAATGGATGCACTAATTGCAGTATACATTATCTCAAAGATTTCAATACTTGTATGCTTCTTTGTTGATTAAGCATGTTCATTTTTGTCGATCCTGCACAGGAATGCTTATGGTAGACTTTATACCTGACATCCATTTAGAAGATGCGAAGCACATCCTTTTCCAGCATAAATACCAGCTTGCAGTTTGGTTTCTTTCCTCAACTCTTATATTTTAGTTCTAAATCTGCTATTATTTGGCTAGTAATTGACTGTTTTCTTACTATTATTTGTTTTTAGGAAAAATTTCTTTTTCATGTTTTTCAAATTGCAAATTTGAGTGTGAATGTTTATGAAAGATTGTTGAAACTTAAAAGAGTTAACAATGAAGAGTTGTAATGATGGGTTGGAACAAAAAGAATATTAGAAAATTGTATTATGAGTGTTTTTGAGCTTAATCCTTTGGAATTTCTAAACTTTCAACATTTTGAATCTACAATGATATCTTTCTTACTTTTAAACTGTTTGGATTAGGATTGAAAGTGTAATTTTGTTCTCTAGCTTGTAAATGTGTCATCAATGTTTTCATTGTTGAGCTTTTGACCATGTTTGTTTATCACAGAAAACTAAAGTGCCTAATTCATTTCCTTCACAGTTCAATTTAATAAAATGATTTTGGAGATATTCATTGGAACACAAGGTTACGTTTACTTGGTTTCTTTCACTTAAATTTTGCAACTGTTAGACTTTTGAACCAACTTAGTCATCTCTTTTCGGGCTTTGAATGCAAACACATTATGGGCTTCGATTTCGAACAACCATTTGACTTCCTTAGCTTTACTTCTAAAGCAATGCCCATTTAAATTAGTGGGAAAAGTATGCAACTTTGGGTTTTCAATTTGAGTATCGCTTCTTGAACTGACTAAAATTTGATTAAATTCACCTTGTTTCATGGAGTTGTGTTGATTAACGGTTGTTGCTTGATGTAAAATTAATGGTTGTTCCATGGAAAAGCAATGCCCATTAACGGTTGTGAATGTTTATGAAAGATTGTTGAAACTTAAAAAGTTAACAATGAAGAGTTACAATGATGGGTTGGAACAAAAAAAATATTAGAAAAATGTGTTATGAGTGTTTTTGAGCTTAATCCTTTGGAATTTCTAAACTTTCAATCTACAATGAGCAAAATTAACGGTTGTTGCTTGATGTAAAATTAATTACGCACATGGAGTTGTGTTGAAGCTTGTTTCAGACCATTTATTTAGCCCAATATTGTTTATTCAATGTTAGATGAATTTGGAAATATAGAAAGAAGATCACAGTCATAATTCACACTGTTTAGTTAAGAACGGTTGGCTTGGCTGCAATTTCACACATTAAGTTCTCCCACCTAATTAAGCTGCTTAGTTGGACAAACCATGGTTAGTGAGGAGGCTAAGTTCATCTAACTTTAATCTATTATTTATCAATTAAATAAATAATAAAATAATTTAAGATAATATCAATTTTAAAACATCCAACAAATTAAGCAACTGTCTAAGTTCATAGACATCGTTAACTATAAGCAAGAGTTTTGTATTGTTGATAAACATTAGTAAATTGATTTGATTAGTTGCATAAATTCACCAAAAAAATATCTCAAGAGTGAGAAAGTTCACAACCCATAACTTGTATCTAATTAATGATACAGGACAAATTAATAAAGGGTTTCACAATAAACACACATTAATGTCATAAAATAACAAATGGATTAGATGATTAACCAAATTAAACACACCAAGAACATATGATTCAAACAAGCATATCAACGTCAATTAAGATCTTCTATTCTTCTTATGCTGCCGCTCGAAGTCGACTGTTACTTGCAACATGTCCAATGAATCATTCAATTTGGCGAAGAGAACTACTTGCATTGTCATCATCTTCTTCTTCTTCTTTTGCCCACTATCGTTCTTTCTTCTTCTTCTTGCCCGTCGTTTCTCTTCTTCTTCTTCTTCTCGCCGTCGTTTCTCGTCTTTTTTCTTCCAGGCATTGTGATAACTGAAATGATAAGCAATTATTAGCCATGCAATTATAATTTGCTAATTGGATAACATTAAATTGGGGATATGAATCTTGGTTTGAATTTCCAACCTTTACACTACACTTTGATAGTCAAACATCCAAATACATTAAAAGAACAAATAAATTTCATAATTTCCCATTTTTTATAATTTTTTTTATTTCAATATGTCTAATGGCTAAGCAAATGGTGCGTGGAATCAATCTTCCATATTACTGTTAAGTTTTGTTGACAAACACATTATATTACTAATCATACAAGTTAGTTAATTTTTATTTAATTATCTAAGTAACAAGTTTATGCAGTAATGGAAACTAACATCTAATAGGTAGAACAAACAAGCTCTGATTGAAGCAATAATATCTAATAGGTAGAACAAATAAGTTTTGATTGAAGCAATAATTAATCCATCAGTTATATATCGTTGGTATGAATAGAAGCATATGAGTAATTAAATGAAATCTACTAGCAGAGGAAGATCACACTCACATTTGCATCTTTGGGCAGTCTTTAATTTTAAGCCTCCTAAGTTTTGTAAATGCTTCTAGGTTGAATGCTAGCACTGGGCAAGCATATAGGTACAATTCATAAAGTGAATCCAATGCTACCAAAGTCGTCAAATTGTTGCAGCTATTAATTGTCATCTTATATAGATTCTTCAAGCTTCGCATACCCTGTGGCAGACACTTTAGCTCTTGGCACCCGACTATCTCTATTATTTTGATGTATTGGAGGTTGTCCCAACTGTAAAATTCAGCAGACCATATTGTCTCATTGTTCAACCACACTCTCATTGTAGCATAGAATCACATAGCATATCTATTTCCTTGAGTTTTGGGCACTGAATTAGTGTCAATTGTTGAAGCTTTGGAAAAAAATCAGGATATTTTCTTTCGGCACAGACCATTTCTCTAGTGCAAGCATTTCTGAGAAAGTGAGCTCTGTCAACTTAGGAAATATGTCGCCATCACCATAAAATGTATCATCTATGTGTGTTATTAAATCCATGCCACTTATTTCAAGTTTCTCAAGATTAGGAAGTTGACCGAGTGATGGTAATGTAGCACACCTCCTGAGATTGATGAGTCTGACTTCAACTAAAGAATCAAAACGAGCAAGTTGTTGTTTACTCATCCAAGTAGGAAATTCCACTCCCTTATAAGAAATGATCTCTAGCCTTTTCAAATGCACGTTGGGTCAAAGAGCTTCGAGTACCTGCAGTGGTGTAGTTGATTCAGAACTCTCATTTGCTTCTTCACCACCCCAATGCAATGACAAGTACCTAAGACTTTGTTGGGCCATCAACATTTCAGTTTGAGTCTCCTCTACTCGTTCTAGGTTCCGTAATCTTATTTCTTGAAGATTTGTTAAAGCTTGCAACTGTGTGAGCCGAAAACCTCCATCTACACCAACAAATATTCCTGACAACTTACGAAGGCCAATTAATTGCTCGATCCCACGGGGAATTTGAGACAAGGATGCACATTTTGCTACGTTGAGGATTCTCAGTGATTTAAAACAGACCAAATCCTCTGGGAGCTTGCTGAGCCAACAACAACCTTCCACATCAAGCACTTCTAAGTTTTTGAGTCTGATTATAGATTTTGGTAACCGCTGAAGTTTGATGCAATAAGCTAATTTCAAAATCTGCAATTTCTTAAGCTGATGGATTCGTTCAGATATCTTTTGAAGCTTTTCACAGTGAAGCAAACTTAAAATTCTCAAATTAGTTAGCTCAAAAAGTGATTTCGGAAGTAATTCCATCTTAAGCTTTGTAAGGTGGAGGTATCTCAAGTTAACCAACTTGCTAACTTCATTGGGTAGGCTTTGGATCATATTAGTTTCTACAACTAACATACGCAAATGTACAAGTCTTACCAACATCTTGTCGAGGAACTTTGATATTGCAATTGCTGCTTTCATGCGTCTTTTTTTGTATACTTGAAGTGTTATTTCCTCATCATCTTCTTGTGTTGTTGCCTCATCTTTTCCTTCTTGTAGAATCAATGCTATCAGCTTCTTGCTCACCTCAACTGGCATGGTCGGCAATCGAAATGGTATCGCTGTAGGATTAATTTTCAAACACAAATAGCGACAACACCTTGGAATAGTAGTTGAATCTTCGGGAACCTTCATATGCAAGTAGACGACCATGCTTTGTAACAGTAATTCTGATAATTCCTCTTCTAATGTAAATTTAGATTTAAAAATCCTTTCATAGAACTCAATCCAACCTAGTTTGAGGCCTTCAGTTGGTATGAGGTATTCAGCGATCAACATGTGTGAGATGACATCATAATCCGTATCAATATCCGCATCAGTATCCGCATCAAGTAGTTGATGGTATTGGAGTAATCGTACGATGAGAAATGGAAAATTCATAACCATATAAATATATTCTGATAAATTGGGTAGGTGATGTGCTGCCAGAATATTATGGTTTAACGATCCAAAAAACTTTGCCCCAAAAGTGTTTTGGAAGTGTTGCTTAGCAAATTGCTTCGATGGGATTGTTGTCGTTACTGCATGTCTCTTGAATAATTCTAGCCATGCATCCATGGATAAGGGCTTCAAGCAGTATGTTGTAATATCCTTCTCCCCATTTAGAAAACCCATATCACTTACTTTCTTCTTCTTCTTCTTTGAGGATGACTAAGATTGCACTTCCTGGCCCGCCCACACGCAACAGGATGTGCTTCAACTCATTCCACTCTTGTTGCATCAAACGAGCCAAATCTTGAATATGAAGCACCAACAAATATCTACTCCCATCGAGTTGTTCATTAATATATTCCCACATGGCTTGTAGCGGCAGCTCTAGATGTAATTTCTGATCACAATATTCTTCCTTGTTTATGGACCTTACAAATTCATTTCCGATTATATTAATCATCTTGAATGTCGAAACCAGGGTAGATCCACCCAAATGCGATGATGAAATTGTTGCCGAACCCAAGTGTGGTGGTAGATCATATGCGCCAAGGTCGTCTTCCCAACCCCTGGTTTGCCATATATGACAATGACAAACGGGTTGTTATCATCGTCGTCGTCATCGTCGGATGGTACTAGTTGTTGTTGTTGTTGTTGAAAGATTGTGATGAGTTGCTCTAGATCTTCCTCTCTACCCACCACCTCATTTTTTAGGACAATTGAGTAGTCTTCTCGGAGTGGGTTCATAGAAGCCATAGGGTCCCTCAGAAGACCCATTGCAGATCCTCTCAGCACAAGAGAATTCAAGTGGCACAACATCTCTTTCAGCTCTACTAAAATAACATGGCGAAAGTGCACCTGTTGGGTGTTGGTGTTGCCCTCAATGGAACGATGCAAACTTGCTTCCCAATCCATGATTCGACTGAGCAACTCTCCCACATCTATAACTGCTGCAGCCACATCTGTCTTCCAATCTGCAAATTCTACAGGCACATCTAACTCCAGATCAAATATTTGCTCCTCCTTCTGCAAATATTTGTTATACAACATTCTCATCTCAGGGATAACGATCATTGAATTGATAGCCCAAAGGCTATCGCAAACCATGTCCAAGTGGTTTTGGATACACAGCAAGCGGCCTTGTGCCATCACAGCAGGCGATGGTAGCACCTCCAGCAATAGATGCTTCAATTCCAAGGACACCGCCATGAATGAGTTTCTTCAACCTCGTATGTGTTTTTGCTAGTGAATGAGTTTATGGAATGGGGAAAGATTGGGAGAGAGTGGCAATGAACCAAATTAATTTTGATATGTACATGCACCACCATGAAGCAAACTACTTTCTTACCATCGATCATCAGCATCTTTCATTTGCCATGGCCACAAGCAAAGCAAAGTATATATATATATATTCTTTTCTTTTGCTCTGCTCATGGAGTAGAATACTACTTTGCTTTGCTTTGCTTGTGGCCTTAATTAATCATCTCACGCAAGCTGCAATATAATCCACATGAAATTCGTTCGTAAACTTAATTGTCAATGGAAAATTCAATTTTCTTTAGAGTTAAACTAAAATCTTTGTCATATTTAGTTTACGTACGTATTTAATTTATTTTCTTTTCTTTTACTAAAGTAAAAGGTTTTATTTAGAATTGAAGCTAGCTAGGCTTGTAATTAAGATGATACTTACATCCTTAACGTCAAGCTTTGGCTAGCTTTTTCTCTACTTTCTTTTTCTATTTCTTCTGCTAAAGTAAAAGTAATTGGTCGAAGCTCTTTCATTCTTTGACCAAAAGTATTTAGATATATATCATGCTTCCTCTCTAACAATATCAATGGTGTCATAGCAGCTCATAGATATATATGAAAATATATATGTAGATGAAAAACTTAAGTGAATGACATCGTCATGAGCTTTTGGTCATTGTCGGACTAAAATAGTGAGGGAAATTAATTTCATCGCTATATTAATGATGAAAAATTAATTTTATTATTATTTTAATGGTAAAAATTAATTTTCATCATTAAATTAATAAAATAAATATCTCAATAGAAATACATAAATAATTCTATAATTAATTTTTTAAAAATATAAAATTTTATACAGATATTACTTAAGTCAAATACTATCAAAAAAATAATTTTTTTAATAAAATATATCTTATTTTTAAAAAATGACACAAAATTAACTTTAATAACAAATATATAGTTTCAAATTTAATTGATTTTAAAAAAATTCCTTAGATCATCTTGTAAGCTTGATTAATATATTGGATTTCACCATATATTAAGGGTTAATAGAATTTTTTTAATAATGTTTAATATAAATTTACATGATTATATCTACAAATAATTATTTTAGAAAGAAATTATTCAACGGAAAATAAAAAAATATTCTTAATTATCTATACAGTAAGAACACTCCTCTTTTAAACATTATCAAAATAGTCTTATATTTATTATTTTAAAATAGTTGGATTAAAATTATTCTACTTTGAAGTTATCTTAATTAAAAAAGTTATTCCACCTTAGAGTTGTTTTGACCAAAACTGTTAAGCTAATGTAAGATAGGCAAATCGATCGATGATTTATATTCATGGGATTGATTGATTGAGAATGAAGAGATATTTTAATTAGAAAATTATAAGTGAAGCGTTTAATAATTTTTTTAAAAAATACCATATATAAATAATTAGGTGCATTTTTTAAATTTATTCTTTTATATGTGAGCATCATCTTGAACATCAAATGTAAAAAAATTATTTTTTTTTTATTTTCATTTTTAAAAAAATTAAATATTAAACTATAAACTCTAAATCTTAAACTTTAAATTTTAAAATCAAAATCTTAAAAAAATAATTTTTTTTTACACTTAATGTTCACCATAATACTCATAAATAGTACTTAATATATAAAAATTCTATATATAAATATAAAATATTTGTGTTCTTGTACTGAGGAAACACAAAAACTCTATTAAATAGACTATCGATGAGGACTATCCAAATGTTTTAGACACTAAATTATAAATTATGATAAATGATATTAAAGTGGGTGTTCATCAACTTTGCCATGTACATAAATTTGATTCTAAATTATGCATTAATAATCTAATTATTAAGTAATCAATTTATCATTTCTATGGCTCTCCTATTCTGGTGTCGGAGCTAGAGTAGCTTGCTTCTTCCGTTCTGGATCGTGATGCTCTCCCTCGAAGCTGAACCCTCCTGATGCAGGTGTCATGGATAATGTGGCTCACTCTGATGTGAAGGTCAAGATTCGAGTGAATGTCAAGGTCCGGGCTGACCTAGCAAGACGAGTCAACATGAACCTAAGATAAACGATCCAATCAGGGAAAGATAGCTGTCACATTTGGCTCAAACCGGATTGTGGGCTCAGCATGGATTCAGTCCTAGACCCCACTTGGACCACCAAAACCATCTTGTCTCGGTCGCCTCAACCCTGCATCTCGTCTAGACCATATCTGGTGTCTTGTCTTGACCGTCTCGGTCTCAAGTCTCATATAGGCTTTTTTGGCCTTGAGTCTTAGCCATCTCGACCTCAAGTCTCGTCTCAGCTTTCTCATCCTCGAGTCTCGTCTCGGCTTTCTCGGTCTCGAGTCTCATCTCGGCCGACTCGACCTTAAGTCTCGTCTTGACCATATCTGGCGTCTCATTCCGGCTGTCTCGACCTTGAGTCTCATCTCGGCTTGCTCGACCTCAAGTCTTGTCTCAGTTTTCTCAGCCTCGAGTCTCGTCTCATACTCAACCTCAACTCTCGTCTCGACCTCGAGTCTCCTCTCGACCATATTTGGCATCTCGTCCCGGTCGTCTCAGTCTCTCGTCTTCGACCTCGAGTCTCCTCTCGACCATATTTGGCATCTCGTCCCGGTCGTCTCGGTCTCGAGTCTCGTTTTCTTGGCCTTGAGTATCCGCCGTCTTGACCTCGAGTTTCATCTTAGTCGTCTCGGCCTCGAGTCTCATTCAAGCTACTCAACTTTCTCCATCCTGAGCTTCACTTTTACGTCTTCTGTGAACCGCTATCTTACATAGCCTACTAAAGGAGAACGCGAATATTCTCACAGACATGCGGCAGCCCTAAATGAACTGGCAGTTATGAGGTTGTTAGACTTGGTGCCCTCGGATACTCCTTTTTCTGCACATAAGGCTACAAGGATATAATTGTCGAATCTAGTCCCCTTACAGGTTACTATAAAGCATTATCCCATCCGATGTGAAGATGCTTGGAGCAGGTTATAAAAAGCCCAGGGCACAGTCTTGTTCCGAGTTCGTCTCTCAAAAACAGTCTTGTTCCGAGTTCGTCTCTCAAAAACTTTTCTAATATCATCTTCTTTTGGATCTACATTCTCTCCTTTTCAAAGAACCCTAACTTGAGCATTGGAATGCCTTGTCGGGACTCCCCGACACGAGTTTAACCTCTTCTTAAAGTGTGTTTCAGGCCCTTATAGTCTCCCTAGTCGATCTCATCCAGGAGGTCGCACACGTTAGACTGTTTTTTGACTGGTGGCTTGACTATCCATAATATTTGACTGGAATAAATTGGCCACGTTAAATTATTCTTATATATATATATATATAAAAATTTTATACTGAGTATTGAGCATCATCGTAAACACCAAGTATAAAAAAAATATTTTTTTATTTTCACTTATTTTAAATTAAATATTAAATTATAAATCCTAAACTTTAAATTCTAAATTTTAAAATCTAAATTAAAAAAAAAAACACTTGATGCACGATGATGCTAACAAACTTTAAATATGCACCTTATGAAATTAGTTTGCATCATGGCACCTTTATCCTTTGACAATCTTCCATATCAATCTCTTCAACAAACAAACAAACAAAATTTTAAAATTTTCTTCATCAAACAGTTCGAATTTCTATCAAGCAACACAAAAAAAAAGTATTTTCAAACCGAGATCGACCTACTTAAACTGGTTCAATCACACAAATCCCACAAATACAAATACTTATGCTCGAACTGGATTCAAAAACCTGCAACAACTGCTGTAACTAACACTCGATCAGGGTTATGCAAACCTCATGAACATTTTATAGAGTGAAGAATCAAATTTACAGACAGTGGAATTGAAGTAGTTTGGATCCAATGACAGCAATAAAGAATCAGTGTGTGTATATTTACCATCTGTATCGTCTGCTATCTTAGTAATCTGTTTGCAAAAAGTGTACAAACAAGAACAATTCCGGTCATTGTCCAAAGTAGTTTATCGTAAACGATCTGTGAGGATCGGCTAATCTCAATTTGATCAGTGTTCAGGAACTGGTCCTGGTTCTTACTAGATGATGTGCTGACATTGACAGACTGAGAACCTGAAGAGAAGAAGGGGAGGACAAGGTTTCAGCATTCTCGCAAAAGAGAAGCAACTGATCATAAAAGCAATAGATAGAAGAATCGTCTGCAATCAGAGACTTACAGTCGTAGCTCCGCCAACCGACACGCTGATTTGCCAAATCATACACCACTATCTTATCCTTTAGAACAAGATCTGCAGAGAAGAACACACATTGTGCTAAACTTTCGATAAACTTAGTTAAAGATAAGAAGTTTCAAGAGCATGTAATTGTCTCTCTTTAGTCTACATGATGAAGTGAATTAAATTGAAGGTTTAGTCCACAAACCTCCTAGAATTGTTACTCCTGACCCATGGTTGTTTTGCAAGCCTAAACACCATATGTCTGTATAATCCTGCAAGTTGAAATCGATGCTACCTATCAGATGCTTGGTGAAGTAGTAATGAACTTGTAGCTGTAACAAAATTACTCGCACGACAAAAAGGATGAAGGCAACTTACAACAATGCCTTGTTTTAATAGATACTCCTCAGGAGTTAATAACATGGATGCGCCGCCCTTAAAGTTCAATGTGATTGAAGGAAATGATTCATGGAGACTGCAATTGAGAGATGCGAGTCAGATTGCTTGAAAGACAAAGAAGCACAGCAGTGTGTTGGAACAACCTGCTGGAAGTTATGAAACACTCATTTCCACTATCAGTGGGGATCGAACGCACTGATGATGAAACAGAAGCAAGCATCTACAAATAGGCACGAGGACTATTAGCAAAGCAGAATTATTATGACAGCAATATAGATAGATCGATAATAGCTTGGCCTCCAAAGCAACAAGTCGACTTACTGCATTGACCAAAGTAACGTAAATCTGTTCAGCAAGGTAAACCAATGTAGTCCCAGAGTCGACAATGGTCCCTTGCAAGTTTGTTGTGGTGAATGCCGATTGATCGATGGATAGTGTCTGATCATTGACAGCAATGCTTTCTAAATAAACATTGTAATGAGGCCTGATGGGCAAACTGAGGCAGTCAGCATGTGCAAAACATCATAGGCAAATTCATAACGAGTATATTTGTCATAAAATAACTAGAACACATCCATAGCACACGTAAAAGTATTACTTCGAGAATGCAGAGGCTAATTAGGCAAGAACTTTTGTATAATCTTGAATTTTTAAAAGGTGTGCATTGATTAAGAAAACAAAATGAGATGATTTCCTATATAGTTGAGAAGAAAGGAATTGTTTTAATCATGAGAAAAATGCTTCAAATTCCACTAGTTTTAGTGTGTTTAGAGAAGAATGCAGTTTCTTTTTCCATTAGAAGCATAAAATCTTGTATTGAGAGAACTTACTGTGCTGGAACAAGTGGGGTGTAGGCGATACCCGGTGCCAAAATCTCTCCGAGAACCAATATGCCTCCACCATCGTCTGAACCCTTCAAGCAGTGAGAAAAAACTGGAGGTGCAACACCCATAGCCGACAATTGTGAAATGACGGATAATCCATTCTGTCCAAACCCTAAAATTCCACCAACTGCCTTGTCTGACTTGCTCAGATCTCCGGTCTGAGAGTTGCTACAACTGTACAAAAGCTATTTTTGAATCGGTAAATGTTTGTATTGATTTGCTTATATTAACTCAAAGAGCAAGTGGAAAAGAATTCAATTTAACCAGTGTAGAAAAAGAATGAATAATGAAGAAAGCAAATATCTATCATGAAAATGACATAGAACTAGTAATCTATTAGGGAAACATAGAAAGCCTCACCTACACTCGGTAACCAGTATACTGCATAAATCTATGAAATGAGTACCCTTTCTCACAACATACAAGAACTAAAAGAAGGCAATTTCCTTTTGTCAGACTGAATTGTAATGGGGTTCAATTTTTGTGCAAGAAATATTTTATGGAAAAGGCACGAGTATATGAAGCTAAAATTGTTTTATAAAAGTTTGCACAGTCTAGAGAACCTCTATCTCTTTTAACGGTTATATGCTAAGATCAAAATTTCCTTATATGATCCACTCAAACTGAGCAATGAAATTAAACACACACAGCATAGAGATACACATATAAAGGGCAGTCCAGTGCACATATACTATATATGATGGATATGATCCACTTGAATCACATTGGATCTATTGTATGTAGCCTTATCCTGTATTACAAAAGGTTATTTCCACAAAGATACACATATAAGTAAATGAAATAATAAAGGGTCTTTTTTTTTGCCTTAAACTAGACACATCAATCAATTTAAGTTTGAACAAGTATTTGTACCCGAAAACAATTTGAGTTGAGGAATTCAAAGATTCTGAATTTCCTGTTACTGTATCGAATTGCATAATATCATGCACGTAGAAACCGGCAGTGCCGCTCCCATCACCATACTGGAAGGAGTAACTACAAGCATTTCCTGAAGAACCGATTGCACAAAAGGCCTCGCCATTTTGGATGGCAGAGGTACAAAGTTCATCAAAGCAAGTAATAACTGAAGATGTGGATGATTTGTCAGGTTCATAGAACTCCAGTTGGATCTGCATACCACCAAATGAGAGCTCATGCATACAATCTACCTCAAATGGGTAAAATGCTCGACAAATTATCACTCAAGCAATATAAAACATATCCAGGAAATCATTGGAATAGTCATTGGAATGCAAAATGGCTTACATCCAGTCCACTAGACGTCGGGCAACCATCGCATGGATTGCAAGTTACCCACAAGACATCACTCCCTGTATCAATTTGAACATCGTATTCTTTTGCTGGGTTTCCCAATTTCACACGAGTATAATAAAGCCTAAAGTCAAATGCCCAGATTAGCACAGATGATTTCTCAAATCTTCAACAAGTACCCTGAACTAATTCCATTCACCAAGAGATATAAGGAGAATAGTACGAATGATTCCGTGACAAACAAAATATGGGGGAAACGCAGGTTTCCTGAAGAAGAAATAAGTAATTTTAGCATGGTTCGGATAGAACAACTAGAACACGAAGAACGATATTCAATGAGTGAACATTTAGGAGAACAAAGCATCGAACTGATACGAAGAAGCTACAATGCGTATTTTCAAAGCAAGCCGCCGGAATCCCTCAACAATTTCGAACCATGGGAATGAAAAAAGATATATGCAAAAAGATTCCTTTTGGGGGCAAAAAGAAGGGACTTTCGGCCACGAAAAAGGTTTACATACCCGATTGTGAAGGGATTGGAGGAGCCCTCGACGGGGAAATTCACCAAGCCGGAGGCGGCGAGCAGGGACCGGCCGTGGCGGGCGCGATCGCGGGCAAGGAGATGGCCGAGGTGGACGCCTCGGGAAGGCAGCGACCTGAGGAGTTTCATGCTGGCAGGGAACGCGTCGGCCATGGGGTGGACGGCGACCAAGGCGGCCACGGCGGCAGCAAAGAGGAGGATCACCTGCGGAACCCGCATCTCCCTCCCGCCAACGGCCATCCTCTCTCCTCCTGGACGGTATCAGGCTGCCGCCCAACGTAGAGGAGGAGGAGGGGAAGAAGGAAGGGGATTAAGCCATCGCCATGGCCAATTTGGCAGCATTTATATGCCCTCGTTTCTTCTTCTTCCTTCCTCCCCTTCCCTCGCTATTTACCATTTATAGAGCCTTTTTCTCATTTACTAAACTAAATAAATATTATTTTTCAAAAATAGACAAACAAAATGGGAAGGAAGGATGACGTGGCGTCAAGAGAAGGATATTGTCGGATGACGTGGAGGTCTATGATTAGCGACAAGATTTGACGGAATTTAGGTCATGTCTTTTTCACTACTGAAAAATAATAAGAAATTAAAATTTAAAACGGAAAAATAATTTTTTTAAAATATATATTTTAAAATTTATGTTTTTTAATTAAGAAATTTTTTGTGGTTTGTTTTAAAGTCAAGGCTTAATTTGGCAATTTTGCAACTTTTATTTGTGACAATATTTATTAAATTTATTAATATGGTTGTTAGATTTTATATTGTTGACTTTGACTACTGCAATTAATTAAAGATCACGTGGTTTTATTATTTTATTACAATAAATATAAAAAAAATTGAATTCGTCGTCTCAACTCTCTTACATTGAATCTTATAATCATATGTATGAGAAGGTAAATCAAAAAATTACAGCCTCAAATAATCAACTTCATAATCATCTGTAAAAAGATAAATCAGAAAGTTACAATAAAAAATTGATCACTGTGGGAAGGATATTAGTAATCAACTTTTTTTTTTTGTAAAAGATGAAATCCGTCACTCCACCAGTGGTTCCTACATAGTCGCTTCTACGATCATAAATTACAGTCGAACCCTTTCTTTTTTTTTTTTGTAAGTCTATTTTATTGTAACTAATTTAATTATGCCCGAGACAGTAATCAATTCAATCATCTGGGAGAAGGATGAGCTTCCATCTTTAGTCAATAACACTATGAATTTTAAAAATATTTCCCCATATTTTGCTAAGTTTTAATATTAGAAAATAAATGGAGTAAATTAGAAATCTTGATAGTTTATTTTTAATATGAAAATTTTTAAAAGGGAAAATAATTAATTCCTTGAAAAATGTTTTAAAAATCCATAAAAATAAAAGGATCCGTGAAATAAGAAAAAAGAAGCCATTTTTCTTCTCTCTCTCTCTCTCTCGGTCTCCTCCTCCACCTCCCTCCCACCGCCGTCGCCGAAGCATGACCAGCTCCTCCGCTCCTTCTCGTAAGGTCAGTCCGATCCTCCTCCTCCTCCTTATCTTCACGCTCTCCCTCTCTAATCTGCTTCAATCTCGCTTCTTTCGTGGCTCTTCGCAAAATCCCCCTTCTAAGCGCGACGAATTTGATCGGATCCTTCGCAGGCGCTGAGTAAGATCGCATGCAACAGGCTCCAGAAGGAGATGGTGGAATGGCAGGTCAACCCCCCTTCGGGATTCAAGCACAAGGTCACCGATAACATCCAAAGGTTGGCCCTTTACCCTTGCCGTCACTTTCATCCATCCGATTCTCACTTCCTGGATCAATTTTCACTTTTTACTTGTTCTCCGTGAGCAAAGGTGGGTTATTGAAGTGGTTGGAGCGCCCGGGACGCTGTATGCGAACGAGACGTACCAGCTTCAGGTCGATTTTCCCGAGCATTACCCCATGGAAGCCCCGCAGGTGACGAGTTCTTTACTGTTTGTTTCTTAAATTTGCGCCTTTTCGATTTCTTTTTGAGATTTTTGGTTACTTCGTCTCCATTAGGTCATATTTCTTCATCCTGCGCCTCTTCATCCGCATATCTATAGCAACGGACACATCTGTTTGGGTAAATATCTGTTTGTGTTGATATGAAGATCTTGATCTGATTGAGTATCAGTGATCTTATCATCCTTGCTTCTACTGACAATTTGCATATATATATTCACTATGAAGGTATCTGATTAATTTGTTGGAAGTACATGACCTTTCTCTGAATTTTGCTTGTCTGATGGGCAGTGCTCTTTCTGATTTGTCTACTTAATTCAATTACAAGAGTTCTCTTAAGAATACTTCTGTTTGTTAATTCTCCCACTATTAGATTTCCATTGAGTAATCTCATGTTAAATCACCATCATAATCCACTGTGTTAGTCTGAACTATATGGCTTCAGCTTGAGGAATATCATGTCCATTTCTCTCATTCTACTAATAATAGGAACCATACAGCACAATAAACTGGCATAAAAGGCATTATATGGGGATTGAAACCTGAAATCGAGGATGTGAGAAGATGCCTCTGCCATCTAACACAGCATGCCATGGCATGTTTACTTCTTTTTAGGCTATACATCCTTTTGGTCTAGCATATACTCTTGTGGCTTAAGGAAATTTTCGGATAATTTCAGTTTGTCTCTCTTTTTAATGCACATCTTCCATGTGATAACTGAAAGGAAAAGAAATCTTTGCAAACAAACTTTGTGATACATCCTGTTTGTCAGCTAGTCTATGAGGGAGTTCTACAGTTAGTGATTGAGCATGTAAATATGGAAGTCCAATATTTCTTTTGTCACTGATTTTTTTTTTCTAGTTGCTCAAAGTCCCTTGCAGATACATTCTTCTCACCTTTTTATCAGTTGCAAGGTTCATAGTTTGAAGATTGGTTTCAGAATTCAGTTTGGTACTAGATTGAAGTATAACCGGAGAGATTTGTGGTATTGCACAATTAGTTTAGATTTTTTTTTTTTTTTTGTTAAGAAACGCAACAAGAAACTTATGAATGATAGAAAATCACCAAAATAACAGAGTATAAGGGATAGATACTCCCTCCTTAGGCTTTATGAAGTAAACAATAATTACTTTAGTCTAAAAGGTAATCTGAATTCATTATATCATGCTTGGTTCTTAATCCGTTCTCTACTGAAAATTATTTGATAGACTTGATTGACAATCTGATGCAATTTACTGGGATTATCTGAGATTACCTTAGTAGAGGGGTTTTCACATGTGATTTGGGAATGACATCTTTGTCAATGCTGGTACCTTATATCGAAATGCTTTTTTAACATTTGACCACTTAAATAAATACGACAAACCAGAAGCCATGGACCATCAAAAGTTATGCTGTATATTGAAGTTATTTTGTTCTTAGCTAGTTTCTTTTGCAAAGCTTTACCATGGAGGAAAAAAACCTTCTAAGCTGTATCTATCTACAGATCTTCTCATGTTAATTAGGAGCTTGGGTCAGTAATCTGAAATTTGGTATTAGGCCTGGTCGCTAAAATATAATTGGTTTTAGTTCGAACGATAATAGTGAAGATAGTTTTGAAACAAAACAGTATAGAAAGGTGAAAAGCAAGATGCAGAAAAAATTGTTATTAAAAGAGGGGATTAGAATGTGGTAGAAATAGGAACCAAGAGAAGCATTTGATAGGTTTTATCCTAATATCATGGAGAAGTGCTTCCATGTGAAGGAGCTCAGTAGAAGTACCTTGTCGATAGATGTGTATCTATGTTTCTTTCATACGATATAATTTAGTGATAGTGTCGGAACCTAAAACTTTGTGTTAACATCCATATCTTGCTAATAACGCTGTAACTTGTAACTCCATTGAATCATTGCTGTGAAACCTTTTAACTTGTACTATGTTCCTGTATCCATGAAACACAGGGAACATTTTGCAGTTTGTATTTTGTCGAGAATTACTCACTTGATGTTTCCGATGGCAGATATACTTTACGACTCTTGGTCACCGGCAATGACGGTGAGCTCTATTTGCATCAGCATCTTATCCATGTTATCAAGCTCACCGGCAAAGGTATATCTACACATCCCTGTGTATCCATGACCACCGTCATACCGATATCTATACCGAATTATGAACGAACACTTTCTTTTACGTGGCAGCAATGCCCTGCCGATAACGACCGGTACGTGAAGAACTGTAGGAACGGTCGGTCTCCTAAAGAGACAAGATGGTGGTTCCATGACGACAAGGTATGATTGCTCGTGATGCTGCTTCATTCCCATGCTAGAAACCCTTGCCCGCCATTCGACATTGCCTTGAGAGAGCAGGAAGATCAAATCATGCAAGGTATCTTTAAAGAAAACTAAAAGTAATAAGCATGAATCTTGATATACCACTAGAGAAGCACTTGGAACTCTTTAGGTCAAATATGTATATAGTTGATCTCCATGACAGTGGGCATGCCACCCATGTTTCCAGTAAGTCATGAGTTAAATGACAATATATAAACCTGATTATGAACCATAATCACGCTCTCATACTTCATTTAAACAGGTCAGATCAGATTTTTATCAAATGATAGTGCATGAAATAGGAAGATTATTAATTTTTTTCTTCTAAACATTCTCAATATTTTTTGAATTTATTATATATTTTCATTTGAAACTCATCACTCAAGCTTACTTTTTTCAAATAAAAGAAATCTTTCCTAAAATTTTAAAAACATTAAATGCATCAACAAATTGAAAAATTATCATTTTATTCTCCAACTACTAGAGTTGTTAAGTAAGGTAGTAGTGACTGAATGAGAACTTAGTTTACAATTTACAAATCTAGTTTAGTTTACAATTTACAAATCTAGAGTCGTTTACAATTCTAGAGATATGTCAACACTTAGTGATGTCATAGTGTTAGTTTAAGGTATTTTTCTCAAACAATCTGGGTTCAAAATTCACACAGTGTATGCATGTGACGTTTGAACAACTAGTGGCATTGGGATGGTATGTCAAGAGTCACTTTATTTATTGAATTTACTTGGTAGATAGAATATGAGATCGGACCCTCTATTTCAGGATTAATCGATATAAATTGAATATCTAGTTGATGAAAGTAAAATGATCTACTTTTAAACTTGTTAGGGGCATTTTAAAATAAATATATAAATTTGTAAACATGAAGTCATAATGTTAGTTTAGAGTGTTTTTCTCAAGCAATCATCATTCAAAATTTACGTAGTACATACATGTGACCATTGCATAACTAATGACGTTGAAATGTCACATTAGAAGTTACTCTACTTTTTGAATTTACTTAGTAGGTAGAATATGGGATTGAACCGTCTAAGATTAGTTGATGTAAATTAGATATTTGATATTAAAAAAAATTAATAGTGCTAGTTGATGGGAGTAAAATGATCTACTTTTTAAACTTGTTGGGGCATTTTAAAAATATATATATAAATTTGTAAAATAGAGCTTCCCTGTATAAATGCCATTCTTTTATATATGTATTTTTCTCTATGTATAATTTCACACGTAAAAATGAAATGGGAGTCCTTTATTACCCTTTTCATTAGAAGGATATTTTAAAAAATTATCAAAATAATATTTCATTATACTTTTTATTCTAAAAATATTCTTATTTCAATGCTGTAATAATCATATAATGACCTTAGAATAAGGATATTTTGTCACTATAATATAATAATCTTAGAATAAGGATATTTTTAAAATAAAAAATATATATTAGAGAATATTTTGATTTTTTTGAAAAGGGAGTATTCTTTCGACAAAAAATGATATTAAGAGATGCTCTTTTGATTTTCAATTTTAATCAAATTTAAATAATTTTTAATTAAATTAATAAAAAAATATTTTAATATAATAGTATTCCACTCAACATATATTAATTTTGAAATAATTTTGTTCTATAGTAACAATTACACTATAATTGCTACTACAATATTAGACTAAAAATATTTTTAGAATGAGGAATTTATTGAGACACTATTTTGACACTTGTCCTTTTTAACGAAAATGATAATAAAGGTAATGAGGAATGCTCTTTTAATTTTTATCCTAATTTCACATATAATATAGATTTATTGCAAGTAATTTGAATCATCTTTAGAGATGATATTTATGGCATTTATCATACTAAACATGTCATTTATGTCAACATAAATTTATATAAAAATATTATTTTATATTTTAAAAAACAATTTTCACAATTTCTAAGATTACTTATATTTTTAAAAAGATTAAGCTATGTAATACAAAATGTTCTTAAAGTTATTATAATTAATTCAATTTGTTAAACAAATCAATCCATATCATCCACTCGAATATTTAAGTCGGGCCATAGTTTTTATATTTGTTAATCGTATTTCAAATTGAGTCGGATAATATTATCAATAATACCCAATATTACTAACCCTAATCACCATGAAACTTCATCACCTATACTAGTCCACTTCACCTCAAAGATGGAAATTAGGCAAGGAGTGTGGAACTCTTATGTCATATCACCACCAAACCTTCCTATTTCAATAATAATAATATTTTTTATGATAATTCAAGTATTCAATTTTTACTTCCCGACTAATAATAATAATAATAATAATAATTTTTTTAAAAATTTAAAAGTGGTGATGCTTCATGGATTTCTCCAAAGCATCCATCACCAAATCCCACTTCCAACATATCAAAGATTTCCACAAAACTAATAAGTTGGAGATGGTGGAAAAGCAAGTGGAATCCTCCTCAATCAAATCTTTCACTAGCACTATCAAGGGAAGTGATGAGGCAATCAACCATTACATTAAAAAAAAAAGAGTTAAGGCTTCACATGAGATAGATAGATATGTGTGATGGTTGGCATATGTCTCCAATAACTTATAGTGACTTGAATGACTAATTTGTAGCCTCCAAGACATAACACAAACGGTGGACGCATGATATTGCTGATGTAATGGTCAGGGGTCAATTCTAAAAGGTGATGACTGGGATCGATCCTGCTATGCGCCTAATACCTGTGTACTTGCATAAACATCCCTCCATATCTATGGGACCGACTATAAGGGGACGTTGAGGTAGTAGATCTACCTTTTTTAAATGACTAATTTGCATCACTTCAAATCCAAAAACACTCACTCTTGCAGCAAGAGGAGGGATTAAGACTCTTTTGAATCAAGAAATTATTTGAGTTTTCACACTTTTTCTCTTTGTTTCTTCTGAATTATCTTGGAGTCAATTCCGCTATGCGCCTAACGTCTGTGTACCTACATGAATCTCCCTCCATATCCGTGAGATCAACTCTAGAGGGGTCATTGAGGTAGCGGTTCTACCTTTTTTAAATGACTAATTTGCATCACTTCAAATCCAAAAACACTCACTCTTGCAGCAAGAGGAGGGATTAAGACTCTTTTGGATCAAGAAATTATTTGAGTTTCCACACTTTTTCTCTTTTTTCTTTTGAATTATCCTGGGGTCAATCCCGCCGTGTGTCTAATGCCTGTGTATCTGCTTAAACCTCCCTCAATATCGATGGGATTGACTCTAGAGGGGTCGTTGAGGTAGTGGATCTACCTTTTTTGAATGACTAATTTGCATTACTTCAAATTCAAAAACACTCACTCATGCAGCAAGAGGAGGGATTAAGACTCTTTTGGATCAAGAAATTATTTGAGTTTTCACACTTTTTTTCTTTTTTCTTTCAAATTATCCTGGGGTCGATCCTGCCATGCGCCTAACATCTGTGTGCTTGCATGAATCTCCCTCCATATCTGTGGGACCGACTCTAGAAGGACCATTGAGGTAGCAGATTTTTTTATTTTTTGAATGACTAATTTGCATCACTTCAAATCCAAAAACACTCACTCTTGCAACAAGAGGAGGGATTAAGACTCTTTTGGATCAAGAAATTATTTGAGTTTCCACACTTTTTATCTTCTTTTTTCTTCTGAATTATCCTGGAGTCGATTCCGTCATATGTCTAATGCTTGTGTACCTACATGAACCTCCTTCCATGTTCGTGGAACCAATTCTAGGGCGATCGTTGAGGTAGCGGACCTACCTTTTTTGAATGACTAATTTGCATCACTTCAAATCCAAAAACACTCACTCTTGCAACAAGAGGAGGGACTAAGACTCTTTTGGATCAAGAAATTATTTGAGTTTCCACACTTTTTCTCTTTTTTCTTCTGAATTATCCTAAAGTCGATCCCGTCATGCATCTAACATCTGTGTACCTGCATGAACCTCCCTCCATATCAATGGGACCAACTCTAGAGGAGCCGTTAAGGTAACAGATCTACCTTTTTTGAATGACTAATTTGCATCACTTCAAATCCAAAAACACTCACTCTTGCAACAAGAGGAGGCATTAAGACTCTTTTGGATCAAGAAATTATTTGTGTTTCCACACTTTCTCTCCTATTTCTTCTGTATTGTCCTTCCCTAGTGAATAGAATGTTACAACTATCTTCTTTTTCGATTTTCTATCTTCCCCCAGATACCTATCTCTTCACTTTTCTCTTTCAGACCCTAGCAATCCAACTGATCAAAGACTAAGAACACTACCAAGAGTATAACATATTCGATATATAAACGTAACAGATCACTGCATTTGTCTATGTTTGGCTAATCGATGCGAGGAATCTTACCTTCAACATGTTCTACCAGTCTACCTTTGATGCTATATTGAATTGAGTGAAGTTTATTGTATCCTAAAATGACTAGTCACTTGAGAGAGGGAGTCGACCTTTGATGTCTAAATTGTACAAGATAATGAACCACCAAACTTGAAATAGGCCACTAAGGAAGCACACAAGTACTGACACAGCCTTATCTTTGTTCTATCAGATAGGTCTGGTGGAGGACAACACGCAGGCATCAAGCAATGGCATGAAATGATCGAAAGTGGAGACTCTTACCTAAATGAAGTGGAATGCAGAACCACAAAACTCCACTGCCTGACTCATTCTCCATTCTCAACTTCACAAAGCTCTGCTTTTGTGCCATTGATTCTACTTCCCATTTCTGGATCACTGTTTGAATAACACTTTAATACATTAGCACTCGCTCGAGGAAGAAGATGCTGGAACTTGGTGCAGCTCACATGTGGTGTTGTGCAAGTTCTTTGCCAGAGACAGCATTACTGGTGATGCAATCTCTTTTAAAGTTGTTTAAGCTGGCCAGTCTGAGTTAGCAATCGGGTGTGGTTGTGCTCGCCTTCGTAGGTGACAATGAGCATCGAAGGCTCTTCCACACACCTTTCGACATGTTTCCTTGCAGGGCAGCCCCTCATGTTGCTGCATTTATAGTAGCCCCTGCATTTGCATTTTCAGATCAAATTCAGTTGTGAAATTTTTGCTGAAACAAAACCATAAACTGGTTCAGAGAAACTTAAAAACAAAGTGTTTTATGAAACCCATAACTCCAATTGTCGATTGTGATAAACTACCTAGGATAAGGGGAACCCTTTATTGGCTTTTGCCCATACTTCCTCCAAGAATACTCATCGGAAGGGATGTTAGCGTGCTTGTTACTGATAGCAGGCACCTTAATGGACCTCTTAACTCTTAGCTTCCTACAAAAAATACATGTGACGACCATTAAACTGAATGCCTTGAACCATAAGTCTCATTTAACATCCATGACTTTACCTTCTCTTCGAGCAATGGCACCGGCCAGTCGTGGCACATTTGCCATTTCCATCTTCTCCTATACACACACACCTCCGCTTAGGAGGATGGTGTAGGTTCATGGGATCGGATGATACTGATCCACCAATTCGATGGAATGATTTTCCATCCATGCTCAGTGACGACAAGAAGGATCTAGTCGTTGAGGCGGACGGCATGTGATTCGAACCCTCAAATTTGAAGTTAATGATGCAATTACTCCTCTGAAACATGTCTGCCTGAAGATTCATCTTCTGGGGAAGCGGTTGGTGCTGAAGAAATTGGTGTTCACTCCGAGACAAGGCTTGTCGATTGAGTTGGCTCTCAAGGAAGCTTCTTTGAGATGCTCGGAATGGGTTCCTAATTTCTCTTTGGAGATGTGGTGGGTTGGAAGGGTGATGCATCTTGGGCAGCAATTGATGGTCCGATAAGAGCTTATGATTGGAGGTGGATGCGACTTTGTTGCCAACCCTAATTCTTCCATGGCCAGAACTTTTACCCAGCAAAGAGATCACCTTTCTGAAATCTGCAATGGCATCTCCTGTCTCAGACAGCAAATTTCCAGATTGGGCTTGATCTTGAGGCCGGGAGAGGAGGCCCAAGACTCTGTGGCAACTCTCCACTGCAACTCTGTTTGCTTTCTCCACCTCCTCCATCTCTAAATCAACCCTAAAAATCCCATCTTTAGGGCATCAGTGGAATATGAGAAGCCCCGACTGCAAACAACAAGAACGGTCTAAGAATCTGCCCATTCCAGAGGCTAACGCTGATTGAGTTAGATAAGAAGAGAGATCTAAACGATGAACGACAAACTCCAGCAATTTGTTTACGTAAAAGACACGACGTTGAAACCAAAACCTGCTTCAGATGATCAAAGAAAACACAGAAGAAAAAAACATCAAGGTCATATTTTGGCCACGGAAGAACTGACCTTGGAGTCGAGAAGTAGGAACACTAGAGTTAGGTGATGGTGGTGGCGGTGGCGGAGGAGGAGGCGGTGGCGGCGGCCTTCCGATGGCGTCCGTCGGGTTGGGAGTTGTGAAAGGAAGCTCTGACAGCAGAAGCGGTTCGCCTCCTCTTCATTACTTTAATAGGCGGGTCGAGGAGAACGAAACTGTTATATTTAGTAATAAGAGGGGCTATCTTTAAATTGTTCTCTTTTGAATTTTGGCCCCTGGATGTCACAGAAGTTCCTGAACGTCGCTTATAGATAAAGAAAATAGGATAAAAATTAAAAATATTCCTTTAATTATTAAAATGATAAACAGGACACTCTATTTTTTTTAAAAAAATTATTCCATTATATTTTTCATACTAAATATATTCTTATTCTACTGCTAACCTAACGACTATATCATATAATTAGAACCATCAATTTAAATTAGAACCATCAATTTAGATCAAATTTGTCGCCCCATCAAATAATTTAAGCGATTAAATTGAAATTTTATTAATTTATTTTAAAATAGATTTGGAGCCGGCTCACTTAGGTCCGCGATCTACGTGGATCGATCCGTGGTGGGATTGAGTTAGCTCATGGGTTGAAAAATTTAAAATTCAAATAGGAAATTCAATGGATTAATGAGCTTGATTTATTTAAATTACAATTTAAATTTAAAAATTTTAATTTAACTAACTGTAATCCAAATTTAAAAATTTTAATATTTTTTATTTTTTTATTTTTTTCTAACTTACAATCCACCATTGAGTTAGAGATTTTCCACTTTTTCTTCTGCAGAAGAGTTAGAGATTTTCCAATCTATCAATAGACTAATGGGGGCTTGATCTATTTTAATTATAATTTAAATTTCAAAATTTTAATTTAACCTGTTTAAACGGTAATTCAAACTTATTTTAATATTATTAATATTTTTTTATTTTTTTAACCTATGTGTTGATCTGCCTAACTCGCAATCCACCCTTGAATTAGAGATTTTCCACTTTTTCTTCTGCAGAAGAGTTAGAGATTTTCCGATATATCAAGTTGATAGTCTGGCCTCTCCCATCTTATCATATCATATAATAGATTTTTAATAGATTAGCTTGTCTTGTCATAGATTGATCCATAGCTTTCACATAATAGCTACAGAGTAATATTACATTATATAAAAATAAGTTATTTTAATTTGATTAAAATATTTATACATAGAGTACTATGATATTAAGCGTAATATAGTGAATTTAACCCCATTGAAGTAGTTTTGATAAGTTTGAACCATTTTAATTAAGTTGATAAAGAATTATTTTTATACTTTATAACTACTACTTCATAATTACTACCGTATAACTACTACAAGGATCTTAGAATGAAAATATCTTTATATGAGAAATATAATATGATGTCATTTTGGTAATTTTAATAATTAGGGGTGTTTTTTTTCATTTTTTTCTCAATAAAATAATTGACGAGTTGAATTTTATTAGCTGATAAAAGTTGATAGAAAACACAAAAAATAATAATAATAAAATTTTGAAATTTGTCTTATTTTATGCTCCATTGAGCAATATATATACATGAGCATGCTAAATATAAAATGAATTTAGCAAAAACGTTGACACCTATGCTGTCTGGAAACTTGGAGACGAGAAACGGGAAACGCAGAAACGGGGACGGGAAACGGCAGTAGTTGAAGTTTCCAGATTTTGGAAACGGCAATAGTTAGTATCCGCGACGGCGAAATCCTTATCATTATTGCCTATTTTATCCTCCTGTTTTTTTTTTATTATTGTCCAAATCCAAAATCACATTACAAAATAATAATAATGATAAATAACAGCGATAAAAGGACAAAATCTCGGAGCCGCTGGATTGCTGATCAACGGCGACGTTTTCCTTGTCATTTTCCCACACGCACCCGAATAAAACCCCAACTCAAGTGATTGGGCGCACTCCGATTCGAGTTCCAGTCCCGATCCCTCGCCCTCCTCTGCCACCTTCGCAGAGAATCCTCTCCGCCGAGCTCCGTCCCTAGGTCTTTCGGTCGCCTCTCGTCTCTTCTCGCTCTTCACGGTTTGATCTCCTTCTTCCGCTGCCGGATCATGCTGCGTTCTTCTGTGATCGACTGACGTCGACGAGGTGGTTTGGTAGGTCTTTGGTGATCCGTCGTCTGCGGCCACAATCATGGTGTTTTGGGGACCGGAGGGAGGGGAACGATGGCGAGCGGAGAAGTCAGGAAGGTGTCTCCTGAGGACATACAACTAGTGCGTGTCTCTCCCCCTGTTTGTTAGGTTTTGGTTCTTTTGATCACGATCTTGCCGCAAGCCACGCTCTTCCTCTTCTCTTCTCCTAATTTTTATTCTCTCTCTTTTTTTTTCTCCAACAAACAGATCCAGCAAACAGACAACACCAACAACAGCAGCCCTAATACTTCTTCGTCTTCTTCTCCCAGCCCTAATCCTTCTTCGTCTTCTTCTCCAAGCCACCAACACCAGCAGCAACCTTCTCCTTTCTATGCTGCCCTATGCCAGCAAGCGCACGATCGAATACCTTGCAGGCGAGGGAGCAGGGAGCCACTGGAAGGGGCGGACAAGGAGCCTGAGCAGAGGGGCTTGCGTTTCCAGAGCCTGGCGAGGGTGGAAACGTTTCCCAACGTTTCGGAAACGGGGACGTAAGTGTTTTTGCCGTTTCCAGACAGCACAGGTTGACACTAGTTGGACAATAAATATTAATAAGTTGAAAATTTTTTTTCCATCTCATGTGGCAAGAGATGATTATTAAATTGGATAATATCTTATAAAGTCCTTTTATTAACAGTTTAAATCTTTTGGTTAAAAGTACTTTTTTTTATAAAAAAACATATTATCACTATTAAAAGATAATTATTAAATAAAAAATGTGACACGACTCGATCGAACATGACATGATACCTAAATGGAGCCTACGGTTCTTGGGCTAGCAAAGAGTGAAGGAGATGTCTCATAAGTATGCTACAAAATTAAATCATTTCGAGTATAATTCATAAGTCTAATATAGACCATAAGTGAAATATAATTTTGTTTTATATGAAATTATAAGGGACAAAAGTCAATTAACAGGACATCTTTTATTTTTAAATCATATTTTCATTTTTATCTAAAAAATATCTCATTCAATCAGGTATAATTACTCAAATATCCTCCAATACTATTTTTGTTAGGACCTTGTGAGCTAGAAGAGGGGTTGAATAGCTCTACTTGCTCAGATTTAAACTTTTGTCGATGAAAATTTCTTGCTACACAGCCACTCAATTCAACAACACTAACGTAAAGGATTTACTTGGTATCCGCCTCTTTGAGATGACTAATCCAAGGATCTTCACTCAGCTTACTCTTGTACTATATCCTCTCCTTCTCGGACAAATCTCGAAGGTGGAGAAACCTTTTTACAACAGATTAATGATGGTACAAAAACAACCAAATACCACAATGAATAATTAAGAAGAGTAGAAATGTTACACAAAACTTGATGAATATGCTTTTTCTTCTTCTAGAGATTGCTCCAAGTTTGTAGTTGAACACCAGGAGGTTTCTTGATCACTATAACACTGAGACTTGGAGCAAAAACAGTATTGGTGAAGCCCTCAACGACTAGCTCTCACCATTTAAATAAATTCAGCTTCTTTTGATATCAGTCGACTGCTTTTACCATGCCAGTCGATTGATTTGGTCAATGTCAGAAAACGACCACTGAACTTGCTAAAATCATGCTTGATTCTGTAGAAATTCAAATCTCAGTCGACTGATTTTTCCCATCAGTTGACTGTTATGATTGAATCGATCACCAGTCGAGTCGATTCACATCTGTTTACTTCAAAATCAATCGACTGATACTGTTTCGGAAGCAAATAGAAGAGAATCGACTTGACTGATTCTCCACATCAGTCGACTGGTATTAATAGACTCGACTGATTCCTTGCATCAGTCGACTGTTTCTGTTTCGAAAGCCAACAGGATAAAATTGACTCGACTGATCATTCATATCAGTCGACTGATGTTGGTTCAGAAAATCAGTCGAGTCAATTCAGGAATTCACTCGACTGGTGTGATTATCAGTTGACTAGAACAAAGAATCAGGCAGAACTACTTGGTATCAGTCGACTGGCATGGTAGGACCAGTCGACTGATACCAGGATTAATTGGTTGAAATAAGGTTTTACCGTGTGATGCGCTCGTTTTTTTCTCGCTTGATCAAGAGTCTAGTCGTAGACCTTCTTGATCTTCATTTGCCTTACATCGAGTAAGGACTTTCTCGTGTTAAAAGCTCGTTTCTCGACCCTCTTGGACATTCCTTTTTGTCTCACGTCCGGTCTTCTTACCCGCAAGGACTTTCCTAATGCATTTGCCTTACCCTGTAAGGACTTTCTCGTGCCAAGAGCTCGCTTCTCGACCCTCTTAGACTTCCCTTTTGCCTCACGTCCGGTCTTCTTACCCACAAGGACTTTCCTTCATTTGCCTTACCCTGTAAGGACTTTCCTACACACTTGATGTATAAGTGAGATTTCTTATCTTGTGCTCTAAAGTTTATTGATGTCAATCATCAAAATACAACTTATGGGCATGATTGCAACAACAATTTTGTACTATTCAATATTGTTATTTCTCACCTAAATCCTAAATTCTACTTTCTGAACCGATCGAACGCGTTGTAGCAGCTACAGTTTGATAATTGCAATTGTAGTAGTTACAATTTTCTAGATACCACAACACATCCAATATACTTAAAGTTCAAAAATATTCATGCTATAATAGTTACGATTTCATATCTGATACAATATATGGATTCAATTTTATTCATCTATTATTCACATTGTAACAGTTATAAAATTATAACTGCTACAACGCAAATTCAATCTGTTGATCTAACATTCATATTATAGTAGCTACGTAATCATAGTTTTACAACATGTATAGTAGTTATAATTTTGCAACTGCTACAACGTATCTGATCGATTGAAAAATTAAATGGGAGATTTAGATAAGTGATAATAATACTAAATAATATAGAATAGTTATAGAAAATATTTAAATAAATATAGATGGTTAAACAGTGAAATGAAATATTTTTTCATTAAAAAAAATTAAAATGGAATGTCCTTATTGATTTGGAAATAAAATGACACTCTTTTAATTTTTGCTAAACTATAAATATAAATTTTCCTATCTTTCTCTTTCCTCTTTATTCTTTAAATTTTTCTTTCCCTCTATTTTTTGTCCATGGTTGATGTTTTCCCCTCTTTTTAGTGATCTATCTAATAAATAAATACAATG
This sequence comes from Curcuma longa, assembly GCF_044706935.1. Lineage (NCBI taxonomy): Eukaryota > Viridiplantae > Streptophyta > Magnoliopsida > Zingiberales > Zingiberaceae > Curcuma > Curcuma longa. The sequence continues at coordinate 26,967,174 of NC_133861.1, read as the reverse complement.
ATGTGCATTAGTTTTCTCAAAATAGATACATCATCAATAAATTTATGAATTTATCTTCAAAATAATCATTTTAATCTATATGTCACTAATCGTACTTCTTAATTATATGATTTGTTTTGAAACCATTTGCATAATTAAAGATGATGCGGCGATTTACCAAAGATGCACACAAATTTCAAAAAATTTTAAATCACGTATCATATTTTGAGAATGATCAAAGGACTTACTAATTTGCCATGGACTTTCGTTTATCCCTCTCGTTAAAATTAAATTTCCACATGTTGATTTCCAATGCATCCGAGCGACATTTGAAACGTTTAAAATTTAAAATAATTTTGATAGTTCAGATACATGCAACCTCTACATCTCTCTCCATACTTTTCTCTCTCTCCGCACATGACAACTTAATATCTTCTTTGTTAAGTCACCAAAGGTAAAAATCTAGCACTTTGTTTTAGTTGGCGAAATTGTCACATGCCGAAAACATTCACAAGTGTTTTCTTGTGTCCCTCTTAGGTGGCGGCAACTCACGCAGGGTTTTTGATGAAACCCACATACTGACCTAGTTGGACTCTCTGCATTAGAGTTTAGGGTTTTGTTTGTCATCGATACTCTCATTTCAGAATGACACAAGAAGGTGGGGTAGGGATTTCAACCTCTGATTCTCGATCATCCACAAAGATATATAACATGGACATGTTTAATTTTAGTCTTTATATTTGTCTCATGTGGGTTTGGATGCCATTATGTTTAACAAACACAGATTTGTTGAAATCTAGAATTTTATTGATGAGTTATGATGTAAATTTTATTGAGTTTCAAAACAACACTACTATTGTGCTAGATATATGTAGAACAATGTTCATTTGAATGTAGAAAGCCTCCACCAATGTGAATTTGGTTGTTAATAATTTCAATATTGAAAATTATAGGTTTTAGTTGCTCTTGGATAGAGATTATATTGGAGTAGTGTGTTAGATCACTTTAACATTTTTTTTTAGAGCATCCACATTGAAAAAAAGGCATCTTACGTGGTTCTGTTCTTTTGTATGATCGACACATAATGATTATCAAACAATCCCACTTTGATATTTTCTTGGACATACAAGATATGCAACATATCCATGATATATTTGCCAATATATTTTAAAATTGGGATTCAACATTTGAAACCTTTAGATTCTCAAGTACAACTTTCAATTGTGAAACTTACACACAAAGTAGTAAGTACTTTAGTAAAATCAAATAGTTGGAGAAACTTAAAATTTTTTCATTTTGGTCAACAGAAAATATATCATAGAAGATAACTAATCATTTTAGATTTTTCAAGTGTATCGATTGCCTTCACTAGAAGAGACATGTCTTTGTTGCTTGGTATTACAGATCGAGGTGTTTCGATCCCTATGAATTCAACTAAAGCATCGAGTGACCTCTTTCTTACTCACTTCTCAAATAAAAAAGAACCTACCAGATCAAAAATTATGGAGTTGCTTAAATTTTATTCTCATAGATTTGAAGTATGATGATGTTTTAGTATTTTACAAATTGTACATTTTGTATATATTTATTTGTCTTATTTTCTTCTAATACATAGTATTTTCTTACGGATATAGTAGATGATTTTGACAGTCTTGGTAGATTCAACTGGGTTGAAGTCATCCATCAATTTATGGCTCCATAATTACCTAATTTTGGACACCTATTTTAATCTACTCAGACAAATCAATCCAACACCACTCCCTTACCTCCTTATCTAAAGGGATTTGTTAGTCTTCTGACTGTGAATTTATTCTTAATGTTATTTGATAATATTTTGTGGATATTTATGAATATATAACACTTTTATGATGAATTAGATATGATTTTTAGAGCATGTTCATGTTAGTACCGATGAAATCAAAATATCTCCATAATGGTATGATATTGTCCACTTTGGGCCTAAACCCTCATAGCTTTATTCTTGGGCTCTCTCCAAAATGCCTCATACCAATGGAGATACTTTTCATCATTTTAACCCCATGATCTTTTCCATGTGTTTTAGATGTGGGACTATATTTGCACCCTTGCAACCCAACAATCACCCCCTCAAACAAATGACCACATGCCCCCTCAACGTCATTTTTGATATCTGAATCCTTGACCCACCAGGACTTTTTGCCCCTCGGTCCACCCGACCTACTAGGACTTTCCACCTAGTCGCAACTAGGACTTTTTGCCCCTCGGTCCACCCGACCTACTAGGACTTCCCACCTAGTCGCAACTAGGACTTTTTGCCCCTCGATCCACCCGACCTACTAGGACTTTCCACCTAGTCGCAACTAGGACTTTTTGCCCCTCGATCCATCCGACCTACTAGGACTTCCCACTTAGTCGCAGCTAGGACTTTTTTACCCCTTGGTCCACCTGACCTACTAGGACTTCTCAACTGGTGTCTGGTCCTCTTGATTCAGACACGGGAGCACCCACTTCCTTTGTTTAAAGTTTAAACCACATGGTTAGATCTAGATCATGGCTCATCCGACGGTTAGTCCGGTGAAGAGCGGTCTCGCTCTGATACCACTTGTTAGTACCGATGGAATCAAAATATCTCCACAATGGTATGATATTGTCCACTTTGGGCCTAAACTCTCATGGCTTTGTTCTTGGGCTCTCTCCAAAATGTCTCATACTAATGGAGATACTTTCCATCATTTTAACCTCATGATCTTTTCCATGTGCTTTAGATGTGGGACTATGTTTGCACCCTTGCAACCAACAGTTCCAATATAGAAACTATACAATAATGAACGAATACGAATAAATAAGTGGAGGAATATTCCTTCATATATTAGTAAGTGAGGGCCTTATTCGATCGAGTTTCACTTGAAGAGGTAAATATTAAATATTGTCACCTAACTTAGGTTAATATACATTTTCTAAGATTATTTTTTATAATTTGACAGGTTATGATTGAACTAATCTCTACTCAATATGAAATTACATTGGTTGAGAAGCTTGATTTTGTTGATTATACTCCACATCCAATGAAGACATCACAATTAGATGGCACATAAGCTAGATGCCAAAGTAATAACGAATGTCGTAATTGCATAATTCAAGCAAATCGTATCAATAAGCTAACATTGGAGAACATGCATTTGAATGTATGGGTGAAAGAATTACTCGAAATAATAAAAAATAAAAGCATGAAAGCTAAATCAATTGATCTTGTAGTCGATCGTCATCATAAACTAGTGGCTTTTGCAACAAGGAGTGGAAGAGGACATGACCGAAGTCGCTACGATTACAGGGATACTCCAATTGATAGTCCATGGTGGCTTCAACTTTTACCTAAGAGAAAGCGGAACAAGATACAAATCTGTGAGCTTGCGAGAACATCATAACAAAAGGAGAGAGTGAAAATTTTGTAAAAGAACACAGATGTTGTGGACAAGGGGAAAAGAAAATTTTATGGAGATGATATTGAAGAAAAAGAAAGACCCTCTTAATTATCGAAGACAATTCCGAATAAGAGGCAAAGAAGGATGCAGCAAGGATGACCCAACTTAACAAAATGAGAAAATAAGTCATTGTCGTAAGTGTGTATTTACACATAAATTAATTTTAGTCATTTGATTAAAATTATTAATTAAATTTATTTTATGTTTATGGTGGTAGTATGTCAAGAAGCAATTTAAGACTTCGAATAAGAAAAAATAAAACGAAGATATAGCCTACTTGTTAAAACAATTGGAGAAGGTAAAGTATGGTACTTTGAATTCTGATTTAATTATGCCTTCCTCCTTATCTAGTGTAAATGGAAAGGTTTTTACAGTTGGAAAGTTAATTGATACTTATTATAATGTTTAGAGGGGCATCCTCATCTGGTAGGTCGTACAACGTATCTATTTATTGTTTAACCTTCTTCACTGTAAAAAATTTAAATGATTTGAGAATATATAATATTATAATATATTTTATTATTTAGTTAAGCATATATGTCTTTCCATATTTGTAGTCAATATTAAAATCCTCAAGGAAGTCTGTCATGCAACAAGTGATAAAGACAGATATAAAAGATAGAGGAATTAGGTATATTTTTATACCTTTAACTATTGATTGGGCACACTTTCACTTGTTGGTCATTGTCACCAAAGCAATGACTTTCAATCATTACAAATCTCTTGTAAGTGGCTGTAAATCAATTTTTGATTTTTAAAGTAGCGGTGAGCATCCAATATTCATGTGCATGTTAGTATTGTAGTATAAATTTCAGTTGATGTCTATTTTATAGTCCTATTCATTCTTATATGTATTGGAATTAAAACAATATACTCGTAAGAAACTTAGTGCAATTCATCCTTATTTAGAAAGTCATCATTCCTTGGACCAATGAGTCTCTCACATAGTAGATGTCCATAACAAGAAGCTAGATAAATAAAGAAGAAACAATATGAATATAAAATTTTATATTAAATATCAAATACTAAATTACTGATGTTATTTATAACGTCAACTGTGCCATCTTTGTGATGCAATACATTCAATGTCTGTTATATGATCTAAAGATGAACTTCTAACAAGTAGACATGAAAAAATTTTAAAATTGATGTGCTAGTATCAATTTTGAGATACAGGTTGTATAAAACATCGAATTAATTATCTATAATATTGTAAAGAAAACAATTGGGTAGAGAATAAAAACCTACAATTGTTTACTATTGTTACCTTTATATATTTGATTCACAAATTATATTTAATCTTAATGTATGTAGTATTGGTTGTGTAATAGAAGATGTTATCTATGATATGAGAAGTGCATACTGAATGTTCACAGGAATAACTTGATTGTCTAGTCAAATAAAAATCATCACAATGTCCAAATTGGTATGAAACAGTGCAACTATGAATACCATCAATGTAAACCAATCCTAACAAGCCTGAAACTGAAAATGATTATCTTGTTTCAAAGCCTATGCCAAATGACATGAGACCATAACTCATAACTTAGTTTACATTACTCAGATCTAATACTTTACAACATATATACCTTCTCCTCGCTCAACCCTTCCTAGTGGTTACAAGTTTGTAAAAATCCAAATAGTCTAGGTCCATAGTGGATTTCGATCAAAACTCATTGATCGAACCTAGATAGGTTAGATCGGATACATTTCAAGTCCTTTGTATTCTTGAGGTTGCAAGGAGTCCAACGGTGCTCTCTATTCCCTATTTTTGGCTCTCCGCAGGTGCTCCACTATTATACAGCCTCTCAGCCAGAACGTGGTCCTGGTCTCTTGGAGATCAGGCCCACGTTGGGCTTGATCTGTGATCAAACCATGCTCATGGTAGTGCTAATCTCCCGACATTAGGTCCATGTTCTTTTATCAGAACCAAGATTTAACACCATATTTACCTTCTCCTCGCTCAACACTTCCTAGTGGTTGTAGGTTTGCAGAAATTCAAATAGCTTAAGTTCATCAATGAGTTTTGGTCAAAATCCACTGATCTACATAGACAGGTCAGATCGAACCCATTTTAGGTCCTTTGTGTTCCTGAGGCTACAAGGAGTCCAATGATGCCCTCTATTCCCTATTTTTGGCTCTCCGCAAGTGCTCCACTATTATGTAATCTCTTAGCCAAAACGTAGTACTGATCCCTTGCAAATCAAGCCCACATTAGACCTGGTTTAGGATCAAACCAGGTCCATAATAGTGCTGATCTCCTGACATTAAGCCCACATTTTTCCTTGATCAAAACCAAAGTGTGGCAATGTATCTATCTTCTCCTCGCTCAACCCTTCTTAATGGTTGTAGGTTTTGTAGAAATCCAAATAGTTTAGGTCTATCAACGGATTTCAATCAAAATCCATTGATTGACCTAGATAGATTGGATCAAACCCATTTTAGGTCCTTTATGTTCTTGAGGTTGCAAGAAATCTAACAATTCTCTCCATTCCCTATTTTTGGATTTCTGCGAGTGTTTCATTGTTATGCAACCTCTCAGTTGGAACACGATCATGGTCTCTTGGAGATCAGACTCATGTTGGGCCTAGTTTGGACCAAGCCCGTGGTTAGGGGTGAGCAGTACCCGCCCGGCCCGCTAAACCCGCCCGCCACCCGCATCCGGAACCCGCTAACCCGTAGGTTTAAAAAAAATTAAAAATAAAAATGGATAGAAAATTGACAAACCCGCTTGTACACGGGCGGGTTTCGGGTTTTAATTTTAAAATCCGACTAAACCCGACCCGCCCGCCTATTTATATACAAATAATAAAATATATGTATACATATATTAAAAGTCTCATACTTTCCTACTTGTAAGTGGTGCCATTCAAATTAAATCTTGTGTCCTATTAATCTATTATATAACAAACTTTGATTTATCTACTTGTAGGCCAAAGAGTGCTGCATTTTGGATTTTTTGCCCCAACTTGGATAATTCCTAATTACCTGGACTTGGACTTTGGTGTTGAATTATGAATTATCCTTGTTTTTTTGTGTGGCCATGAGATGCTTCCTATTTTGGTATGAACGTTGTTGATTAGTTATAAAACTGTGGATTATATTTTAGACTCTTTTGTAGACGCTTATTATATTAATTATCATCCGTAAAATTCATTTTTTTACATTCGATAACCCGCCAATCTGCCCGCCAATCCGCCCGCCCGCCGGCACCCGCCACCCGCCGAATTTGATGCGAAAAAAAAATCGAGTTGGATTTAAATTTTATTAACCCGCCAATGGTGGGTCGGGTGGGAAAATCGCACGAACCCGTCCGACCCGCCCACTTGCTCAGCCCTACCCGTGGTAGTGCTAATCTCCGGACACCATGACCACATTGTTCCTTAATCAGAATCAAAGTTTGACACCATATCCAAAGTATTCTACAAGTGTCGTGCAAGTTTTTAGAACCTCATCTTCTAGATTACTTGCTTCCTCATTTAGATCAAAGGTTAAATTACTTGTATTTCTATTTGTGTTCTCCACACCAATATACCCAGGAGAAGATGGAATATAAGTTTCGAATACTTCTATTATATTAGCTCCCTGTCTCTCGACAGAATTTGCATCAAGCGTATTTCAAATCTCTGAGAGAATTTCTTCAACAATATGATCGTCCTTGAAAAAATAATTACAAACTAAGCTATTAAAGTTATAATGTCAGAATCAAGCGGTGTTATAATTCAAAAAACAAGCAATGATATATATAGTGTACATACTAGATTTTCATAATTGACCAATGGATTTAACTGAAACTCACTGATTGACCTAGGTTATTTGAATTTCTGCAAACTTGCAACCACTAGGAAGAATTGAGCGAGGAGAAGATACATATGATGTCAAACCTTGATTCTGAGCAATGAACAACGTAAACCTGGTGTTGAAAAATTAACATTACCACGACAAGGCCCTACATGGGCCTAGTATCCCTGTGACTAGAATCACATTCTAGCTGAAAGTTAACATAATAGTAAAGCACCTTCAGAAAGCTCGAAATAAATAATGGAGGGCACCGTTTGATTCCTTGCAGCCTCGAAAACCCACAAGAGCTGAAATGGACATCATCGAACCTGTCTAGGTTGATCAGTGGGTTTTGATTGAAATCCATTAATAGACTTAGGATATTTGGATTTCTGCAACCTTAGAACCACTAGGAAGGGTTGAGCGAGAAGGTACATATGATGTCAAACCTTGATTCTGAACAACGTACAACGTGGACCTAGTGTCGAGAGGTCAGCACTACCACAGACTTGGTCTGAACCTAACCAGGATCACGTTCTAACTGATAGTAAGCATAACCGTGGAACACCTCTAAAGTGTCCAAAATAAATAATGGAGGACACCATTTACTAGCGTTGTTCCATAAATCTTCCTCACACAATGATGGACAACATAAACATCATTTGTGTACATTGTATTTTTACACATTACAAGCTAATTTTACAAATAGTAGCAACTATAATACGTACATATTTATATGTTTGCTTTTACAATATTCAATCTTGCTTCAAATTTTTCCTTCAACGTCGATGTTCTTCAACACCATTGTCCTTCACTGCCGCCTCTTCAATACCTTACGATAATACTCCCGCTTTTTTACTTACTCTCACTTCTATTTACTCTTTTACAATCCCGCCAATTTTCATAATCATGACGATGTTCCATTTATAACAATAGGCAAATGTATGGTAAGCACTGAGCTCAATGTCAAGCAGTAGAGAGAGGGGGAGAGACATGATAAAGTCATGTCTGTTTGAATCACAAAATTTACTTTCAAATTAAATTTTCTGACAATACGATTCAGATGCATTAGAAACCGACATGTAGAAAATTAATCTTAACGGAACGAGTAGAATGGAAAGTCCCTAATAAATTAATATGCCGTTTGATCATTCTCAAAATATAATATGTAATTTAAAAATTTTCAAAACCTGTGTGTCATTTTCTGTAAAAGGTGAAATCCGTCACTCCAACATCCCACACAATCGACCTCACGATCATTTATGAGGAGGTAAATCAAAAAACTGCAGTTGATCATGACGCAGGAGGGTATTACCTGACTTCATCAGGATTCGAATCCTTGTCCTCTTCTACAACTCTACTGTGTCGTAACCTGTGTGCCTTTTGATAGATCGTCGAACATGGGAATAAATTTTGATGAGAAAAACAAAGGCGAAAGATCCCATTAAGTTAAACAAATTTGGAAAATATTAGACTGGCTGAGAATCCAAATCCTTGAGATAATGATTATGTCGGATACTAATTAAGGAAATAATTTTGACATCGACACGATTAGAATTACTCGATTGCCAAAAGATTCCCATTGTATTTTTTAAGCATGATAAAAAAATGGAGGATAAAAATCGTATTTTAATTTTTTTAAAAAAGGTCAATTTAGAAATCCAAGATAAGTCAAAATTTGAAGCTCAATAAGTCAACGTTTCGTTATCACATTAAAATCCTTGTCTTTCTCTGTATTATTGTTATGATTATATACACGTGTTATATTATTATGTAAATTTACCTCTTTATAGATGATTATAGGACTGACTATGTGGAGCCGTTGGAGTGATGATTTCCATTTGAAATGTATATATTTTTTTTCTTCCATCACATTCCCATATTGACTCTTAAATTATGCGAAAGGATATTAAATTTTCTAGGGACAAAAGTGCAAAATTTATTAATTGATGACAAATAAATGTGGCATTTATTCCAATAAATTATTAAGGTGGGGTCGACAAAAATTTGGTAAACTTTTTTAATAAATAAATTTGATAAGAAAATAAATAAACTCGGACACAATGCTACATACTTGAATATTTAAATTTAAACATATATTTCAAATATCATTTGCAAAATGAAACAAAAATATATTGTCACTCAAACAATAGATTAGTTCCACAAATTAAAAACAAGGACCATAAAGTCAAATAAACTCCCCTCTACAACTTCTCGATATTGTATATATCAATCATCTCGAGATAGAAAAACAATTCTTCTCCATCCTACTCTTCGTCTAAGCTTTTATATATTACACACCTATTGAAGGTGATAAATTTAATCTCATAGAAATTTCCTACTCGCCACCAGTTGTTGTTCCTTATTTGCTCAGACAAGAATGGACCACTTCACAAATTCAAAATATCTAGTCTCTAGTCTATTTAATGTTTCAAAATAAAATAAAATCCAACGAAAATGTTACTTTTTAAACCATAAAATATAACAAACTAACTCATGCACGGTCAATACACTGTGAATAGTTCAAATACTGGTTTAAAGATTACTGATATGCATGTATACTCCTAAGATGAAGTTATGGAGAGATGAAAAATACTTAAAAAGAGAGTTAGAATAGCATTGGAGGTGGGTCCCGACAAGCCACTCCGACGCTCAAATTAAGATTCGGCATGAGGAAGGAGTTTAATGACTTGGAGAAATTAGGATAGATGTGTGCGTACCTGTATCCATGGGCATGAATTACCTTTTTATAACAGTTGATTTCTAAAATATTAGCATCTGTTCAAGAAGTATTCTGATATACCTGTTCTTATTTATTTAAAAAGATTTCATTAGCTTTTATATGAAAAAACTCTTATTTCTTAGGTAGAAATAGCTCTGGAATCCCCAGATTGATCGGGATGACCCTGCCTCCAAATAAGAATTATATGCTAAGGTCGCTTGCGTCTTCGGCCCGATATCCACATGAGGGGGCATGCTGAGACCGAGGCGGGAGGTCTCCACATGACGCGAGAAGCATGCCGAGACCGAAGTAGAGGGTCGGCATGTGGTGCAAACAACATGTCGAGACCTGAGCAGGAGGTCGGCACACGACGCAAGAAGTATGTGATCGAAATAAGAGGTCGGCACATGATGCAGGAAACATGTCGAGACCCGAGCAAGAGGTTGGCACGCGATGCAGGGAGCACACCAAGACCGAAGTAAGAGGTTGGCACGCGATGCAGCTGGGAGCGTGTTGAGACCGGAGCAAGAGGTCGACAGCGATGCAGGGAGCATGCCGAGACCGAAGTAAGAGGTCGGCACGCAATACAGGGAGCGTGTCGAGACCGAAGCAAAAATTGACACGCGATACAGGGAGCGTGTCGAGACCAGAGCAAGAGGTCGGCATGCGATGCAGGGAGCGTATTAAGACCGGAGCAAGAGGTTGGCATGCGATGCAGGGAGCGTGCCAAGACCTGAGCAAGAGGTCGGGTTTCGATTCTATAAGGAAATCTTCAAAAGTTAAATGATAATTATACTTACCTGATTTCTCTCAAACTCCCCCTCTATTCGATGCCCTCGAATACCCACATAATCACTAAATAACCCTACTGGATCATACATGGAAAACACACTCTATAATCATAAAAGTTTAAGTAATATCTATTAAAAAAAGTGATATTCAAATATATTTTCCAAAATAAATATATTAGGCTTTTAGTTAAAATGAGCTAATAAGTCAAAAATAAACAAAGATAGATGGATAAATAGAAGAAAAAAAATATCTAAGTAGAGAGTAAGGCAACAATATAGAATCCACACATGTATGAAACTTGAGGCAACCACAAGCATACCTTTCGAAGCATTTAATGAATCCACACACTTTCACATGCAATTTTGTTGTGAACTCAATTATTGCAATAGAACAATTTTTTATATAAAAAGAAGGAAGGCCAATGTCTTCTCTGTATAAATGCACCTCTCATCCTTCATAAGTTTTGTGTGCATTGTATTCTTCAAACCCTAGACTTCAAGAGGTCAACAATGGTGAGACACTTCTTATCGTTATACTTCATTTTGTTATCTTCTTTCTTGTTCATTTAGAGTTTTCATTCTTGTATTCGGCGTGAGTTTTTATGTTTCATTCAAGATAATTTTTCGAATATTCCTGGCTCTAAAGCTTCCTCTTGTTCAAGTAAACAGCTTGAAGGATCCTATTCTTCTACCATCAACCTTACCTCGTGTGTTCCTCCTCACTCGGAGACAAAGTGAGGCTTTTCGATTGAAATTTTCTGCCTATTTTATTTTTGTATCATCAATATAGGCTCGAATGAATAACTACGGGGACTACAACATGGGCCAAGGATCCAATTGGGAGAGGATGCGGCCCTCTAGCAACATGGGCCAAGGGCCGAATTGGGATGGGCCGAGGACTTCTACCGATATCACAAGGATTGAAATCTACTCGAGGGGAGCAATTGAGACAGTTAGAGTACATTATCCTAATCAAGAGTTCTCAACTTTTCCTAATCCTTATGCTAATTACCCTAATTACTCTGGGGGAGTACCAAGCAACTATGGACCAAACAAGGTATGAATAATTTGTTGTCTCTCATCTTTCTTCTTCTAAGTTTAATTATGATAAATACTACTAGATTGGAGCAATCAAGGTCGGTGATTGGGGCGCCAACGTCGGCAACCAATGGGACATGGGACCGGTGAACAAGATCACAAGCATCAAGATCCATTCTGGGGCCGTTGTAGACTCGATTGAATTTACTTACTTGATGAACGGGTCCATCCAATCGACTCCGAGATATGGTGGACGAGGCGGTAACCCAGTGCAAGTTCGTTATTGCTTCCAAATCGATTGTTTCTTTTAACTTACTATCATCCAAATTAAACTAATTTAGTTTTTTTGTTTTAGATTGATCTCAAAGAAGGAGAGTACTTGAGCTGCATGAGAGGCTACATAATTTTAAACTACGAGGGATTGCCTTGCATAAGCCAAATCATATTTGAGACCAACTTAGGGAAGCATGGGCCCTATGGGAACGGGACTGGGGTCCCCTTTGCCCTTCCTGTGCTAGAAGGTAAAATTGTGGGTTTCTTTGGCCGTGCAGGGGACTTCATCACCTCAATTGGCTGCTACATTATTCCTAATTGATCTAATTAATTGCAAAATTAAGGGTTGGATTAGGAGTATTTGGATATAATGTTAGCATTAATTAGAAGTTGTAATAATACCTAAATAATGGCAGTAAATTTGGTGGCAAAATATTTATTTAATAGTGATCCATCTGTGAGCTATTGATTTTATTTCAGCTTACTTTGTGTTTAGTATCTGACTCGAATATAAAAAAATGTCTTAAGCCATTGGTTAAGAATTAGAATGAGTCTGGCGAAGCTCTTTAGGTCCATTAATGAATTTTGACTAAAACATATTAATGAACTAATGAGATGGAAGAGATGAATGTGTAGATGGGAAATATAATGAGAAATATTGATTCTGAGTCTCTTACACAGAGTTATAAGCCTTTGCCAATTGACACAAAGTACGAAACTCTCTAAACCTTTTGAATGATGGAAGAGATGATGCTAGAATTTTGACTGAAATCTATTAATGGACTTAGGGGATTTGAATTTATTAAAACTTGCAATGAGATAAGAGAGGTTAGTGCATGTGTAGGAGGTATGTATGGTGTTCATGCCTCGTTCTAACAACTTACGATACGTTATGTGTACATGCCAAATGTCTGCTTTTAGATATCATAACTTTTGACTCAAATATTAAAATGTGATGTTCTACGTGCTAAATTGAAACTCATTCGTATATCTACATTTGTTACTAGATGAAACCTATAACGGCTCATGTTTCGTGCTCAACAAACTTTATTTAAGGCCTTTTTGAAGGTTCAAAAGAAATTTTATCTTTTTATTAATTTTTGTCCATAAATTATTGTAGGGATGTCAGAACCACTCATGGGCATCATAAATATCTTCACTGCACTATTCTCTTCTATTTTATGGTAAATTTTTAGAAATTTAAAACTCCTATGTCCATCAATGAGTTCCGGTCAAAACTCATGGATGGACTTAGAGTTCCAATCGAACTCATTCCAACTCTTGTAGGTTTGTGTAGTACTTCGGAATCTAAATAAATCCTTCTTTATTATTTTTAAAAAATAAACACTATAGCAGTACTAGTGTTTAAGTTGTGGTGTTGGTGTAAATACCAACATCACTGCAGTGTTGTTTAAATTGTGGATTTTAACAATCAATACCATAATGATGTTAGTATTTAAGCAACAGTGTTGTATTTAAAAATCTAGTACCACTATCAACCGTTTTTAGATCTTCAGAAATCAACATTAAAATTATTTTTTATTCCATTATTTTTATTAATAAAATCAATTCTCGTTATCAATTTTATTATTTTTATTCTTTTATAATTTGATATTAAAAATAAAAAAAATTTTAATTTTTTATTAACCTATTTTTATTTTTTTAATTTTTAAAATTAAAATTAAAAATAAATAAACTCATAGAATTATTTATTAAAGTTTAAATCGTGTTTAAATTAATTTAATTTAAGAAGAAATAAAAGAGAGGTTTTTTAATTTAATTTATTTTTATTATTTTTAATTTTTTTAATTAATTGCAAAATTAAGGGTTGGATTAGGTTTCATGGAGGAGTATTTGGATATAATGTTAGCACTAATTAGAAGCTGTAATAATACCTAAATAATGGCAGTAAATTTGGTGGCAAAATATCTATTTAATAGTGATCCATCTGTGAGCTATTGATTTTATTTCAGTTTACTTTGTGTTTAGTATCTGACTCAAATATAAAGAAATGTCTTTAAGCCATTGGTTAAGAATTAGAATGAGTCTATGCGAAGCTCTCTAGGTTCATCAATGAGTTTTGACTGAAACATATTAATGATCTAATGAGATGAATGTGTAGATGGGAAATATAATGAGAAATCTTGATCCTAAATCTTCTACACGGAGTTATAAGCCTTTGCCAATTGACACAAAGTATGAAACTCTCTAAACCTTTTGAGCGATGCTAGAAATCCTTTACGATGATAACAGAAAGCACATTTGGACTCTTGGACACCGTAAAATCTATATGAGTTTGAATGAGTTCGATCAAAGCTTTCTAAGTCCATCAATGAGTTTTGACCAAAATCTATTAACGGACTTAGGGGATTTGGATTTATAAAAACTTGCAATGAGATAAAAAAGGTTAGTGTGTAGAAGGTATATATGGCGTTCATGCTTCGTTCTAACAACTTACGATAAGTTATGTGTACATGCCAAATGTCTGCTTTGAGAGGTCATAACTTTTGACTCAAGTATCAAAATGTGACGTTCTACGTGCTAAATTGAAACTCATTCGTATATCTATATTTGCTACTAGATGAAACCTATAACGGCTCGTGTTTTGAGCTCAAAAAACTTTATGTAAAGCGTTTTCGGAGGTTCAAAAGAAATTTTATCTTTTTATTAATTTTTGTCCATAAATTATCGTAGGGATGCCAGAACCAGTCATGAGCATCATAAATATCTTCACTACACTATTCTCTTCTATTTTGTGGTAAATTTTTAGAAATTCAAAACTCCTATGTCCATCAATGAGTTTCGGTCAAAACTCATGGATGGACTTTGAAGTTCCGATCGAACTCATTCCAACTCTTATGTGGGTTTCTGTAGTACTTCGAAATCTAAATAAATCATTCTTTATTATTTATAAAAAATAAACACCATAACAGTAGTACTAGTGTTTAAGTTGTGGTGTTGGTGTAAATACCAACATCACTGTAGTGTTGTTTAAATTATAGATTTTAATAATCAATACCATAATGGTGTTAGTGTTTAAGCAACAGTGTTTTATTTAAAAATCTAGTACCACTATCAACCCTTTTTAGATCTTCAGAAATCAACACCAAAATTATTTTTTATTTTATTATTTTTATTAATAAAATCAATTCTCGTTATCAATTTTATTATTTTTATTCTTTTATAATTTGATATTAAAAATAAAAGATATTAAAAAATAAAAAAATATTTTTAATTTTTATTAACCTATTTTTATTTTTTAAAAATTTTAAAATTAAAATTAAAAATAAATAAACTCATAGAATTATTTATTAAAGTTTAAATCGTGTTTAAATTTATTTAATTTAAGAAGAAATAAAAGAGAGGTTGCGTGCACATAAGGGAGAGAGGAAAGAAAAGAGAAGTTATAGTGGGATAAAATTAAAATTAAGTGCACTTTTGAAAAGAATCAAATTTTGATGTACTTCTTGAGAATTCTGAAATTTTATTTTCATTCTTTCAGCATTTATTCATAAAATATGATATATAATTTAGATATTCATAAAATTTAAATGTGCGGTTAAATAGAATGTCAAATTTTGGGCCATAGAAATGGCCCAATTAAAGACCATAAAATATCGCGTACTTTAGGGGCTAAATTGAAATTACCCAACGACAGAGACATGTGGCGCCCACCGACCAGATCAAGTAGGCAAAAGATATAGAGTCCAAAGGACAGCACACGTGTACTTTGACGATATGAGTTGGATACGCCGTGCCCAAAATCTATTACATTTATGGCATATATTTTTTTAATGAAATAATAGATTAATATCCAAATCGACCTCCATTTCCGGATTCGAATCCACATCACATGGCTGGACCCGCAATCCACCAAATACTAAACCGGTGTACCTAAACCCTTGCCGGGTCGGGTCGGCCGAGAACCCGACCGCTATGGCGTGCCCTCATGCGCGTGTTGTACATCTCCACGACAAGCTCCAGCTGTATCATTAACTCACATCATAAATTAATTAAGTTTCATACGTTTATTAATTAATTATACAGTTTTTAATGCTTCTTTTCATCAGCATTATTTAATTTGATGTGAGATCTCGCGCAAGAGTACAAAATTATGAACTCTCTAAAAACACCCCAAATTTTATAAATCATCAAAGGACACCTCCAACCAAATTAAATGGTTCCAAAAATATCTTTCACACCTAGCGCTATTATAGAAGCGATAGAGTAATTAATTTCTATAGCTTATAACAACTACTGGGGTAGTTTCTACATTGTGCAGAAGCTATTGGGTAGCTAGTACAATATGTAAAAATTACCGAGTAACTGCTATAAAATATTTACAGTGAATTTATGATTTATAATTTAAGATTTATATAGTGTAGAAGCTACTCGGTAGCTACTACAACATGTAGAAGTTACTCGGTAGTTACTGTAATATATTTAAAATGAGTTTAGGATTTAAAATTTAGAGTTTATATTACGTGTTTAGGGTTTATGATATAGGGTTGTGGTAGCTACATATAATTTTACAATTATTTTAAAGGGATTCTAGTGAGTTTAAATAATTTTAACTAAATTGTTAAATAATATTTTGATATAACAGGTTCAGAAATCTTAAATCTTAAACCTATACTAAATACGTTGTAATAGCTACTTAATTAATTTCTACACGTTGTAACAACTACTCAGTAACTTCTACACAATGTAAACCATAAAACTTTAAATCTTAAACTTACACTAAATACGTTATAGCAAGTTATCGAATAGTTTCTACACATTATAATAGTTATTGTAGCTTCTACATAGTATAAATTCTGAATTCACTCTAAACAATTTATAATAAATTGACTGTAGCTTTTATAAGTTATAGTAATTATCACGTAGCTTCTACATATTATAGAAATTACTCGTAGCTTCTACAATAGCATTGGATCCAAATGTATTTTCAAAATAAAATCATGAAAGGGACGCCCATTTAATTTTTTTTTTTGAAAAAAATGGCACAAATATGATGTTTTTTTAATCAGGGACACTTATTTGATTTTTGCCCAAAATAAAAAGAAATTAAAAATTTACATTAAGGTCCTCTTTTAAAATTTATCAAAATAATATTTTATTTATATTTTTAAAAAATATTCTTCATTGTTCCATCTTAAAATAATTTTAATTAAAATTAAAATATAGTTCTAAAACGATTTTAACATGGTGAGGTCTTGAATAAAGTTGCCTTTAATATGTTGTAGTTTTGATAAATAAAAATAAAAAATTATATGCCCTTAAAATATATATTTTTAAAGTAGAATAATTTTGATCCAAGCAATTAAATTGTTATTTTGATAAAGCCAAGTTTTTTAAAGAGGGATGGTCTTTCGATAAAATAGATGATTAAGGGCTCATTTTTTATTTTCGACTAACGAAATTCTTGAAGGGCGTCATTTAAAATAGTGTAAATTGAAGGAGCAAGTTGGAAGCGTCACAATTTACCGCACGCTGTGCTATAAATGGAGCGACCTTTCCCTTCCCTCCCCCGCTCCACCTTTCTTCCCTCTGCCAAAGCAACGAAATGGAAGCAGAGACGGACAACCTCAAGGCCACCGAGCTCAGGCTTGGCCTCCCCGGCAGCGGCGCCTCCGACGCCGCACCGCCAGAATCCTCGAGGCCGTCCAAGCGCTCCCTCAACGACCACAGCCAAGCCCAGAAGTAAGCGTGCTAGCTTAATTAGCTAGCTAGTTCAATTTTTTCATCACCGGAAAACCAGATCGCCTTACTGCTCGAGTTTCAACTGATCGTCAGGGCGCAGTTGGTTGGGTGGCCGCCCGTTCGGTCCTACCGGAAGAACGCAATGAAGGCCGAGGCCGCCGGGCAGCTCGTCAAGGTCAGCATGGACGGCGCTCCCTACTTGAGAAAGATCGACTTGACGGCGTTCAAGGGCTACAAGGAGCTGAGCAAGGCGTTGGAGGACATGTTCAAGGCCTTCGAGGGTTGCAAAGGCTCCGACTACGCCATCACCTGCTACGAAGACAAAGATGGAGACTTAATGCTCGCCGGAGATGTTCCATGGGAGTAAGCCTCCTGCATCCATATATATATATATAACTGAGTTTCATGTTTAATTTCACAAAGATTTAACATCTTTATTTCCTCTCCACATGCAGGATGTTCACATCTTCTTGCAAGAAGTTGAGGATCATAAGATCATCAGGGTCTGAATCACTCAAGAAGTGATATATATCATGTACACTATATATATATAGCTGAGTGGCTTAATTTCAGTGCATGCATGCAATTTGTACAAACAAGTTTTTGAGCAATTAAAATTATATATTTCTCTTCCAAATGTAAACAAGAGATCTTAAGCTTCTGGTTTCTTTGATGAATCTGAATTGCATCATGCATGCACCTTATCAAGAACAGTTGATGTGAGGGAGGAAGCTTCCATTTCACTGGATGGGGCACTGCATGCAGGAGAAGGATCTGAGCACTGGCGACAA
The DNA here is from genome assembly GCF_044706935.1 of Curcuma longa. NCBI lineage: Eukaryota > Viridiplantae > Streptophyta > Magnoliopsida > Zingiberales > Zingiberaceae > Curcuma > Curcuma longa. The sequence continues at coordinate 26,948,636 of NC_133861.1, read as the reverse complement.
GATCTGATTGTTTGCGAGTGAGGCATGCAGTGCCATTCCTAATAATTGAGCTGGGAGATGAACTTTGTATGAAGCTTGATTAATTACCTGTTGTCGATATCGAGCTCAAATCCAATTAGGCCTCAATAATGATGGCCACCACCTTGTCTGCAACCTAACGACATTGAGCACTGCACAAGATAGGTCATAATGTGATGTGCCTGCCTCAACTTGGATGGATAGGATATAAAATAATGATAGAAGATAAGCTAGCTACACGCAATTGCCTCCTCAACAATATAAGGAAACAATACCCAAGATATATGGTTCATCTAAGATAAAAGAAATTAATTGATATGGCGGAACGGAAGGCTGCAGTTGCCATGTGACCCGCGAGATCTGGAATGATATGAGCTTATTAGTTAAAATCAAGGAGGAATAGACAAATCTCGAAAGATAACAAGTTGGCAACCTTAATTAGCTTTGGATTCCGACCTCAGCCTCAAGCCTCGGGCACCGACTTTGACCTTTACTCGATCACGAGTTTCGACCTCAGTCTCTGCTTGACCTCACGCGCAATCTCATCTCAGTCTCAGGTTTCGACCTTAGCCTTAAGTCTTGGGCACCGATCTTGACCTCTACTTGGTTTTGAATCCTGACCTCGATCTCTGTTTAGCCTCATGCGTTGATCTAATCTCAATCACGCGATGACCTCTGCTCGATCTCGGATTTTGACCTTGGTCTCTGCTCGACTTCATGTACTGATCTCATCTCAATCTCGAGTCTTTCTTTGTCTGATTCTAAGTTGAGCTCATAAGGTCGATTCACCCATAAGACTATAAAATATTTCTAAGACTGTTTCTTCTGGAAAGCGAGGAAAATATGTCGGAAGACATGGACAACGAAAACACATATATTGGAATATACCATAAATGGCAGCACGTATTTTGAAATAAATTATAAATAGATGCAATTATGTTTTGAAGATCAAACACATTGATAACTCTATAAAAGACTACACACACCCAAGAGCACAGGTATGCACACATGAAATCTTAAGTTTCCCAAGCTTTTAATCTCCTTCTTTTCGTAAAATCCTAACTTGAGCGTCGGAGTAGCTTTCCCGGATCTAATATCTCCGATGTCATTCTAACCCTTTTTTGAAGTGCTTTTCATGTCTCTTCAACCCTTCCACGTGACTATCTTCAGGGAGTATGCATGTCAATCCATTTGTTAACTGGTGACTTAATCATCCACGATATTTGATCAGACATTAATAAATAGATATTTTTAACATTAAACTTCCAATTAATCATGCACGTAAGTTGGGTGTAATGGATTATATATATTCTAACATCAGTACTGCCACTCATATCTTACAAGATTAGAAGAAGGGAACAATTAATGTCTACTGTCTTCAGACATTAATTAGACATGTTGAATACAAGGCTGAAGACAGATTTAGTAAACCAAACGAAGAAAAAATAAGAAGTTAAATCCACCAATAACTAGTTTCTGAGGACTGGAAAATTAAATTGCAACTTTAATGCTAAAACCAGAAATACAAGAAGTAATTAAGCAACTTCAATTGCTAAAAGTGTCTTACAACTTTGCAGGAAATACTTTTTTGGGTTGAATGCTATCAAGTATATATATATATACACTACAAGAAAAACAGTCTTTAACAACACTCAAAAGACATCGGTTTTATGCAAAACCGATGTCTTTTACTTTTTAACAACGGTTTTAACAAAAACCGATGTCTTTGAGACATCGGTTGGAGCCTACGACAACGATTTTTGGAGGCTACAACAACGGTTTTAAAACCGATGTCTATGTGCGCTTTCAACAACGGTTTTTGAAGACTACAACAACGGTTTGAAAACCGTTGTCTATTGCGCTTTCAACAACGGTTTTGGAAGCTATAACAACATTTTAAAACCGATGTCTATTTGCGCTTTCAACAACGGTTTTGGAAGCTATAACAACAATTTAAAACCGTTGTATATTTTCGTTTTTTCTTTCCCTCTCTCCCTCCAAATATTTCTTCCACTACGCGCCGAATAACCTTTTTAACCTCGATTTCATTTGCATTCCTTATTTTAATAGGAATATTCACGCCCCTTCCCTCATAAACCCGAGCCCTACTTCTTCCTTCTCCACCGTCTACCGCCGCCGCCCTACCTCATCTTCTTCCTCCTTCGTAGCCGACAGAGCAAGCCAACACCGCAACCCCTTCGCCTTTCACCACCGTCCGTCGAAAGGAGTCGTCCGTCGCCTTTCAACACCGCAGCCCCTACCTCATCTTCTTCCTCCTTCGTATTCGCGCCCCTTCCCTCATAAACCCGAGCCCTACTTCTTCCTTCTCCACCGTCTACCGCCGCCGCCCTACCTCATCTTCCTCCTCGTTCGTAGCCGACAGAGCAAGCCAACACCGCAGCCCCTTCGCCTTTCACCACCGCTAGGACCAAGTATGAAACCACAGCTAGGAGCTGGACCCAGAGGTACGCAATGGGTTAAAAGATTGCTGCTGGCATGAGAGATGGACGGGGCTTCGCGGTATCGTATATTTGTTTACAAGAACTAATTGTTCATAGTATTATCAAAATATCCTACATGTGTGTCGCTCGGTCCGTCAACTAAATGGCTGTCAAGAAAATTAGCATGATTTATGGTTTCTAAGTTTTACTTGTAAGCATCTGTTTCTGGTACAAGATTACTCAGTTTGCTACCTTGTTAACATTTGCTTGCCTTTCATGTAATTGCTTTGCAAGTGTTCAAGCATGAATTGCAAACCAACTTTTGAAATCAAAGGTTAAAACAAAAAAGAAAATCCTCAGATGTAATTTGCCAACAAAGAATTACAGTGATCTCATAGCATTTATGCCCTTGATTATCTTCCGTTTGAAAAGGGATGGCAGTGTGTATAACATTGCCGCTTGCTGGCACAAGTTGACCGTTGACCCTGAAGCATCCGTGGTCTCTCCAATCCCAATGCGCGTTGACTGCGTACGCTGACTTAGACTTCGGCGGCGCTCGTACTGGAAAATGGTAAATTAAAAATTTATTCTTTTAATTAGAGGACACAGTGTTGTGCTGGCCCCTGTCCAATTTTCAGAATTCATTTTAGAGAAAAAATTTCAGTATGATACACACCACATGTTAGTGGGATCTAGGTCTATAGTGTATGGAATTTCATGTTCCAATTTCATGTAGTTTATCATTTCTTTTCATTTTAAGTTAAAACATTTTGCATGAAATTCTTTACTAATAATTTTCAAGAGCAAACACAGAAAAATTATTTAAATTGGAGCCTCTCCTCCTCCCCTCTCTCTAACGTAAAGCTGTTACATTGTTGGGCGTCTAGGCTGTGTAGGGATCTATATGCGCGAAAAACCGATTAAACCGCATATAACGCAGCGGAAAACAGGATCCCTCCAGAAGATCCATGCGAAAAACATACTCGTTTGACGATTCTACCTACTAGAATCGAGTTTACCTTCGATGCGTGCCCTTCGCAATCCCGACAGCAACTCTTGCCTTCAAGGTCGTCGGATCTCAGCACGATCAGTGTGTTCGCGCCTCCACGGTATCCACACGAACACTGAGATGGAGAAGAACCAAACTGTGGTGCTAGCCACAAGAGAGGGTTCGGCCAAGGTGAAGAAGAAGAGAAGAAGAGGGAGAGCAAGAGCATCCAACAACCCCTTCATCAAGAGCCTCTCACCCTCTTTTATATCCCACCATGAGATATAAGGATGAAGGGGGAAATTAATATAATATTAATTCCAAAATTAATATTTTATTAATTCCCATGCATCTCATGCATGAAGATCTTTCTCCTCTTTTAATGAAGATCATGCATCTCATGCATGATAATCTTTCTCTTCTTTTAAGGAAGATCATGCAGCTTTTTAATGATCATGCATCTCATGCATGATAACCTTTTAATCAAATTCGAATTTGGCTTGTGTGACTTGAGTCCAACTCGAGTCTCACACAATCTGAGTTGACTTGAGTCCAACTCGAGTCCAACTCGAGTCCAACTCGAGTCTCAAATCCGAATTGACACTAAGGGCTAATTTTAACACTCCCACTAGCACTAGTGTCAATCACTGTAATCCGAATCATTTTGAGTCCAACTCAATGAATCTTCCTTGAGTCCCACTCAATGAGTCTAATCTACATTAGTCTCAACCCAATGGCTTAATGATTCATCACATGAACCATCTCCAAATCACATGTTCTAAGTGTGTGACCCAATAGGTTCTCGTAACGTTGGCAATGTCTCTAAAACCATTTTAGAGACATAAGCAATGAGCGGCATCTAGCAATACATCATTGCTACCCAAGTGACGAGAATGTCGAGATCCGACACAACCTTTCCGTGACTACTATCTTGTATGACTCAGTCCTTCTATCCTTGATATCTAGATTGATCAATGAGGCATAGACCGTGTCATCCTCTTATCAATCATGAATTTCTTGATCTCCAAGTAGACTACTCAATCAAATAAGCTCAATATCTCATATTGACTTATTTAAGCATGATCATGACTTCTGTAGTCCTACTCTATCAAGGGGCCCATAGATATCGCTTCCGTCATATGGAAGGGATAGATCCCATCTACATCACTCACATCCCTCCGCATAACTCATTGCATACCCAGTGATCGCCTTTATAGTCACCCTGTTACGGGTGACGTTTGACGAAGCCAAAGTATGCAACTCGTTATGTAGGGAACCGTAGTGACTTCAGGTCTAAGGACTATTCATACCAATAGTCACATGAGAATGTTTATGACACTCATATAACGATCCATGAAACATTCTCATGGCGGGTCTATTCAGTACATAGTCTCTAATATGTACCCATGTGTCAACGTGATATCACATATCCATGACTTGTGAGATTAAGTCATCAATTGACCTACATGCTAGTCTTAACGCATTAATATTGTCCTTGCATATTAATGCTCGACTAGGAATGGTTAAGAGTAGTGTTCTATATATGTCTACAATCTCTCACTATCAATTCAACCAATTGATATGTTGTAGACAAGAACCTACTACTCAAGGACATTATTATATTTATTCATATAGCACAGATAAGAAATAAATATAATAAGCAAACCTTGCCTTTATTAAGTGAATATGATACATATGTTCCTTATACAATCATCTCATGAGTGACACTAAGGGCTGACACTAACAATCTCCCACTAGCACTAGTGCCAATCACTGTAATCTCTAAGACCCAGTGACCTAGTGTGACCATCATGCTTCCTCTGTGCTAAAGCCTTGGTCAAGGGATCCGCAATGTTAGCATCAGTATCTACTCTGCATATCCGTACATCTCCTCTATCGATGATCTCTCGAATGAGGTGATACCGCCGTAGTATATGTTTGGAACGCTGGTGAGAACGAGGTTCCTTAGCCTGTGCTATAGCCCCGTTGTTGTCACAATAAAGCTCTATAGGGCTCACAATGCTAGGAACTACACCAAGCTCAGAAACAAACTTTCTGATCCAAACTGCCTCCTTTGCTGCATCTGAAGCAGCAATGTACTCGGCCTCTGTAGTAGAATCCGCAACTGTTGCTTGCTTTGAACTCTTCCAGCTCACAGCACCACCATTTAGACAAAAGACATACCCTGACTGCGATCTGTAATCGTCCTTGTCCGTTTGGAAGCTAGCATCGCTGTAACCCTTTACAACAAGCTCCTCATCGCCTCCAAATATCAAGAAATATTCTTTAGTTCTTCTCAAGTACTTAAGAATATTCTTGACGGCTGTCCAGTGACTATCACCTGGATCTGACTGGTACCTGCTCGTCATGCTCAAAGCATACGAGACATCAGGGCGAGTGCATAGCATGGCGTACATGATAGACCCTATAGCAGATGCATAAGGGATCTGATCCATGCGGTCCCTTTCTTCCTTAGAAGAAGGGCATTGAGCCTTCGAAAGGCTCACACCATGTGACATTGGCAGAAATCCCTTCTTGGAATTCTGCATGGCAAAACGGTTAAGCACCTTGTCAACATATGTACTCTGACTTAAGCCAAGCAATCTCTTAGATCTATCTCTATAGATCTTAATGCCTAAAATATAGGCTGCTTCACCTAAGTCTTTCATTGAGAAACAATTCCCAAGCCAAGTCTTTACAGACTTTAGTATAGGGATATCATTTCCAATGAGAAGTATGTCATCCACATACAAGATAAGAAATACAACTGTGCTCCCACTAACCCTCTTGTAGACACAAGGTTCATCTTCATTCTTGATGAAACCAAACGATTTGATCGCATCATCGAATCGAAGATTCCAGCTTCTAGAAGCTTGCTTTAATCCATAAATGGACTTTTGCAGCTTACATACCTTTCCAGCATTCTTTGGATCAACAAAACCCTCAGGTTGTGTCATGTACACATCCTCGAGAAGAGATTTCATTCAGAAATGCAGTTTTGACATCCATCTGCCAGATCTCATAATCATGGTAAGCTGCAATAGCAAGCATGATCCGAATGGATTTAAGCATCGCAACTGGTGAAAAGGTTTCTTCATAGTCAATACCATGAATTTGCTTGAATCCTTTTGCCACCAATCTCCCTTTATAGGTATGCAGATGTCCATCCATGTCAGTCTTTCTCTTAAAGACCCACTTACACCCAATGGGTTTGATCCCCTCAGGTGGTTCAACCAAAGTCCATACTTGGTTAGTGTACATGGATTCCATTTCGGATCTCATGGCCTCCAGCCATTTCTCAGAATCTGGGCTCATTACAGCCTCTTGATAGGATGTGGGCTCATTGTGATCAACTATCACAACATCATCGTTGTCACACAAGAGAAGTGAATATCTCTCTCAGGTTGACGACGTGTCCTATCAGATCTGCGTAGAGCATGGTCTACTTGAACAGGTTGTTGCTCTACAACTCCTTGTGGTGCAACCATATCCTCAACACTTTGAGGTTCCTGTTCGGTGTCCATCAAGGTCTCAGTGCTAATTTGTGTATCTTGAACTTCTTCAAGATCAATTTGACTCCCACTAGTTTTTCTAGAAATAAATTCTCTTTCTAGAAAAATGTCATCTCTAGCAACAAACACTTTGCCTAGTGTGGGATTATAAAAGTAATATCCCTTTGTTTCCTTGGGATATCCTACAAAATAGCACTTATCTGATTTGGGTCCTAGTTTCTCTGAGACTTGACGTCTAACGTAAGCCTCACAACCCCAAATCTTCATAAAAGACATCTTGGGACTCTTCCCAGTCCATATCGCATATGGTGTCTTTATGACTGCCTTAGATGGGACGCGGTTAAGTGTGAAAGCAGCCGTCTCTAAAGCGTATCCCCAAAAGGAAGGAGGAAGATCTGTGTGACTCATCATGGATCGTACCATATCTAATAGTGTACGATTTCTCCTTTCAGATACACCATTCCACTGTGGTTCCTGGTGGAGTGAGTTGAGATCTAATCCCAAACTCAACTAGATAGTCACGAAACTCTTGGCTAAGGTATTCCCCACCTCGATCTGATCGAAGCATCTTAATACTCTTGCCAAGTTGGTTTTGTACTTCATTCTTGAATTCTTTGAACTTTTCAAAGGATTCAGATTTGTGTCTCATAAGATACACATATCCATATCTACTGAAATCATCAGTAAAAGTAATGAAGTACTGATAGCCTCCTCTAGCTGCTATACTGAAAGGCCCACATACATCAGTATGTATGAGTCCTAATAAATCAGTAGCTCTTTCGCCTTGTCCACTAAAAGGAGTCTTGGTCATCTTGCCTAATAGACAAGATTCGCATACCTCATATGATTCAAAATCAAATGAGTCCAAAAGTCCATCCTTATGGAGTTGGGATATGCGACTCTCATTTATGTGACCCAAGCGACAATGCCAGAGATATGTTTGGTTCAGATCATTAGATTTGAACCGTTTGGTATTTATGTTATAGACTGGGGTCTCAAGATCTAGAAGATAAAGTCCATTCACAAGATGTGCACTACAATAAAACATATCTTCTAAGTAAACAGAACAACACTTGTCCTTTATTACAAAAGAAAAACCTTTCTTGTCTAAACAAGAAACAGAGATAATGTTTTTAGTTAAAGCAGGCACATAACAGCAATCTTCTAGTTTGAGGATAAGCCCAGTAGGCAAAGACAAAGTATATGTTCCTACAGCAATGGCGGCAACTCTTGCTCCATTGCCTACTCGTAGGTCCACTTCGCCTTTAGTCAATGATCTAGTCTTTTGAAGGCCCTGCACATTAGTACAAATGTGAGAAGCGCATCCGGTATCTAATACCCAAGAAGACGAAACAGATAAATTGACTTCTATAACATGTATACCTGAGGCAGAAGTCTCACTTCTTTTCCTTTTCACCTCCTCCAGGTATAGCTTGCAGTTCCTCTTCCAATGTCCGGTCTCACCACAATGGAAGCAGGTTCCTTCTTTAGCCACTCCACCTTTGGGTTTCAATGCATTGACCTTACCCTTGCCTTTGGTTTGGGTCTTACCCTTCCCTTTAGGCTTTTGCTTGCCTTTACCCTTGCCTCTATTTACCATCAAAATGGTATCAGGCTTTGCCTTCTTAAGGTTGAGTTCTGCAGTTCTCAACATGCTTAACATCTCAGGTAAAGACTTGTCAATTTCATTCATGTTGTAATTCATGACAAATTGACTGTAGCTTTCGGGTAGTGATTGTAGAACAAGGTCAGTGGCCAACTCTTGGCCCAATGGAAATCCCAATCTCTCTAAGTTCTCAATGTACCCAATCATCTTGAGTACATGGGGACTTACGGGAGTTCCTTCTTGCATTTTGCATTGAAACAAGGCCTTCGATGCTTCGAATCTCTCGTGCCTCGCCTGTCCTTGATATAGTTGCTTGAGGTGCCCAACCATATCATAGGCATCCATGGACTCATGTTGCTTCTGAAGCTCAGAGTTCATAGTGGCGAGCATAAGGCATGACACATCTAGTGCGTCATCTTGATGCTTCTTATAAGCATCCTTATCAGCACGAGTGGCCGTAGCGGTGGGTGGTTCAGGAATGGGCTGCTCAAGGACGTACAGTTTACGTTCTTGTTTGAGGACTATCCTCAAGTTCCTGTACCAGTCCAGGAAGTTAGCTCCATTGAGCTTGTCCTTATCAAGGACAGATCGCAGAGAGAGAGAGTTTGACGTGTTTGATGTCATGGTGATATTCACTACAGAAAATGCAGAAATGTATCATATTTCAATCATTTAATTAGGTCTTTAACTAAATGATTCTCCACTGGTCACAAAGTGGGACAAGATCCATATTATACCGAATCTTGAGTTAGCTTTGGCTAATCGCCCAAGACTCGTATAAGTTAGGTAGGTACATCTTACCAATTACATCTAATGTAACTCTTGTATAATTATATGAACAACAAAATTTGTTCATTATGCCCATCACATGAGATATCCTTCTAAATTACCACTCATCTTGAGTTAGCTTTGGCTAATCGCCCAAGATTCGTATAATGTAGGAAGATGTCTCGTATGAGCTATGCCTCTAAGTTCATCAATCTAATTGAGAGAGCTTAGTTAAGTCAAACCCAAAGTTTAATAGTCGGACATCACAATTGTCCTGTCGCACTCTACCGAGGTAAATCGAGTCACTTTGCTTTGGCAAACGCGCTACGATTGAACAAGGTAATCGTGAGTATTAAACTTTGGTAGGCATATGATAAGTGACCTAATTTTGTGACAACTAACTACGCATGCATCACATACAAGCATCACATACATCACATATATGCACAAAATAAACGTGACATGGTTATGGCCCTTTCTACGATCTTCTCAAGCCAATGAGAAGAGCGAATGGTCAACCTAGGGATTAGCATCTTCTCCAAGTGCTTCCTTGGTTGTCATGTGTTGTTGGCCTCCATCCTTTGCACCGTCCTCCAGTAGTGTAGAATTGCTCTTCATTGTACATTACAATATGAGAGAAACCTCAAGTTACATTTGAGGGTAAACAAATTTTACAACCAGAATAATGAAGGTGAAAGGCACGACACGCAGGCCGTATTATGAATTACAACAAACACACACACATATCCAATCACATTGGGGTTTGAGGCCATAACCATGCACCATGTCATATAACATTCAAAATATTAATGACTAAATAAAACTGTTTATTATGATCCTAAGCAAAATATGAGCCGCAACGCCACGGCGGTCCCGGTTAGCGGGCGGGGTCAAGGGGCAGCGCCCCTTGCGGGGGATTCGGGGGCAGCGCCCCCGAAGCAAAATTATTTTTTTAGACTCGTTGAATGAGTCGCTGCCCATACTGTTCATCATGATGAACCCAAGACCACCCGATCGGTACCATCAGATCTGCACCATCAGATTGGTACGATCCGATCTGATCAGTCCGATCTGCACCATCAGATTGATGCCATCAGATCTGATCAGTCCGATTAGCTCCGCCTTTGCGACACCATCAGATCTGTACCATCAGATTGGTACGATCAGATCTGATCCGATCTCCATCAGATCTGTCATCTGCATCATCCGATTTGCGACACTAGTGATCATCATCAGATCATGATCAACATGCAGATCATATGATCAAATGCAGATCATAATAAAAAGTTCTAAGTTTTATCATATAAAACTAAAAACGAGTGTGCTTTCGCAAGTGGCTCTGATACCACTGTAGGGATCTATATGCGCGAAAAACCGATTAAACCGCATATAACGCAGCGGAAAACAGGATCCCTCCAGAAGATCCATGCGAAAAACATACTCGTTTGACGATTCTACCTACTAGAATCGAGTTTACCTTCGATGCGTGCCCTTCGCAATCCCGACAGCAACTCTTGCCTTCAAGGTCGTCGGATCTCAGCACGATCAGTGTGTTCGCGCCTCCACGGTATCCACACGAACACTGAGATGGAGAAGAACCGAACTGTGGTGCTAGCCACAAGAGGAGGGTTCGGCCAAGAGAAGAAGAAGAGAAGAAGAGGGAGAGCAAGAGCATCCAACAACCCCTTCATCAAGAGCCTCTCACCCTCTTTTATAGCCCACCATGAGATATAATGGATGAAGGGGAAAATTAATATAATATTAATTCCGAAATTAATATTTTATTAATTCCAATGCATCTCATGCAAAAGATCTTTCTCCTCTTTTAATGAAAGATCATGCATCTCATGCATGACAATCTTTCTCTTCTTTTAAGGAAGATAATGCAGCTTTTTAATTATCATGCATCTCATGCATGATAACCTTTTAATCAAATTCGAATTTGGCTTGTGTGACTTGAGTCCAACTCGAGTCTCACACAATCTGAGCTGACTTGAGTCCAACTCGAGTCCAACTCGAGTCAATCCGAATTGACACTAAGGGCTAATTTTAACATGAGATGGTTGTGTAGATGGTTGTACTGTACCTCCAATTGAAGTTCCTTTTTCGTTGCAAGCACATCACTGGTTTTTTAGTTTCAGTTGAAAAGTAACTGTCTTCAGTTTAGAAGCCTGGATTTTAGAAGTATGGTTAAACCTTGTTATGTAAGGCTACTACACTACTAGTGCTTGAGAAAAGGAATAAACCATACTAGAGTCAATTCATTTTTTCTTGGTAAAATATGATTGAAAATTTTCAATCTATCTGCCTCGTCTAAATGTTCATTGACATCTAATTAGTTTCATACATGATCTTGTGTGATGTTTATTGTTTTAATACACACTCATCTTAATTAGTAAATGTTTCTCTTAGTAAATGTTTCTCAGTTTCCTTCTATGAGATTTATTTATGTTTTTGATAATCTCTTCTCTTGTTTGTAGGTTGCAAATTCAACTTGATTCTCGTCAAGTTTAGCAACAAATGTAATAGAATTGGTCTACTGTATTTCCCATCTGTTGCCAAGCCCTTGATCTTACATATCTATGAAGTAGTAAAGGATAATCCTGTACATAAAGCTCCCATCAATATGGGATATTGATAAGTCTATTCAAATCCTCAAACTTGTTTCGCAAGCACTACTATTGTTTATCAGAATTGTACTTCTATGAATGTTTCAACTCTTGACAATTACTTTTAGTGTTGCTTAAACTCTCACCCCGAGTACTTCAACCTGTTATGTGCTTTTGTTCTAACTTCAAATGTGAATTCCCCTACGAGTCTTCAGACATGTCGTCGAGACTCTACAAGAATTGGAAGTTCTAGTAGAGATGAAGTTAGATCAATTATATCATATTTCTCACCCCAAGCCTCGCACTTGGGTGCACAACCAAATCAGAAAAAAGAAAAGTAACAACTATATAGTCAGTGGCGTGGTCAAGATTTTTAATTATGAGGGGCAAATTTAAATAAAATTTTCTAAAAATACCAAACTTTACTTTTACTTCACAACTATGCATAATAATTTTCAAAAATTATATTTCACAATTATAATATATCAATACTTTCAAAATTGAATTATCCAACTTTAAAATTTTAAAAATACTTTTAAAAATTCATATAAATTAAAATTTTTAAAAAAATTTAAATATTAGTGTAGGTCGATTTTCACAATCTAAAAGTTTAAATTTTGAATTTAAGAAGTTGAAAATGAATTTAAATTTGAAAATTTTGATCTTAATCTATGATTATAGTTGAAACAATGATTCATCGATCTCCGAAGCTATTTTCTTCAATACCTATTTAAGAACACAACACACCTCAATTAATCAATCAAAATTTAAAAATTTTTGATTATAAATGTCTAAAAATTGAACAAACAATCAAATTATGAGTTGAGATTTCACTTTCACTCGTCGCATATCATAGGCTTTGAAATCACACTCTAAGTACTGAAACTGAGCCTAAGCTTCTCAAACTATGATTTTTGATGATAAGAACCCATGGCGATGATAAAAAATGGGTCGTACAATTTCGATGAGAGAAGAGCACCGACATACTCATTCTAAGTCGTGATATTTCCTTGTAAAAGTGATATCAATGGATAAGCTTAGATTGAGAACTTTTAAATATATGATCAATTTTAATTTTTTGATGACGAACTATAGTGAATCAACCGATCAAAGTGATGGTGAGGATTTGAGACTATTTTGATGAAAAATCAAGGAGAAAAATACATACAGATAAGATATATTTTAATTTTAATTAGTATTAAGATAAAATTTTAAAAATGAGTCAAAGATATATAAATGACAGCTCAATGCAGAAATTTATCTGTCAACGTAAAATCTCAAAAAAATAAAAAATTAAATCATATTGAATCTATTATACATAATTTTATATTGCATTGTAAAGAGTTATTTTTGTAATTTGAATCCATGATCAAAAGATCACATGGTAATAATTTTAAGTTGCATCAAACCTCCTCTTAAAAAACAAAAATCTGAATATCTATCAGTAGACATTGTTAATGTCAGATTTGTTAACAATATCTACGAATAGATACTACTCAAAGTCAACTCTTTTCACCCAATAATATATATATATATATTATATATATATGCATTGCATTGCATCTACTTAAATATTACGGAAACTGCCCAGAAATTGGCATAGCAGTTACTAATGGATGAGATTTGTAGAATGGCTGATCAGTGTTGATGAGGAAGGAGACATTATATTATAGATCTATCGTTGGATGGATAGTCTTCCTTATCCTCTCATATTATAACTATTGTTTTTAATTTTTTATATATAAATATTGTATCGTGTACAAGAAACAAAAAGTGATGTACATCTTAGAGGGCCTTGAACATTTCTTAAGTCGACCATGATGTGATAAGAACAAAAAGTCATTGTATAATTAAGAACAATGAATTGTTGCATGATAAATTATATATGTGTAATTGCTTTAGTTTAATTGGTTGTTGATACTTTTAAATGAATTTGAGTGAGTCAAAAGCAAAGTGGTTGAAGCAATCGATCCAGAGCTAAAAATTACGCAAGGAATGATGTCTCAATGTTAATTAATTAATACCAAAGTCAATTCTTTTCCTTCCACGGCATTGCAACAAGAAGATATAGTAACTAGCTAAATTGTAATTTTCAACCCAAACAAAAATCAACTTTAATTTAATCTTTCACTTGGACAAAAAGTATTTTTTTTTATATCATTATCAAATATAAACTTATAAAAGGACTTTAATTCCCTTTAATATAAAAGATCGATCATATCAAATATAATTTATTATTTTAATTAGAGTTGATAATATTAATTAAACAAGCATGGTTCATGATAGCCCTACTTCCAAATATTTTACAAAATTATCCATGGCCCCACATACTTTTTTTTTAAAAAAAAATCTATGTATTTAAGGAGGACTCATGCAAGGAATTAATCCAATGCAAGCTTTTCCCGTTTGATGAAGATGCACTGAATATCGCCGGGCAATTACTCGAGTTGTATGTCTTATTAATTTTTGAATATATATATATATTATATATATATATATATATATATATATATATATATATATATATATATTCTTAGCATAATGATAAAGTTATTACCTTATGATTTAATAGTTATCAGTTGGAATTATAGAAACAAACTCTTACAATATAGAGTAATTAAGATTGTGTACAATAAATTTTTCTTAGGAATTAATTTTGTATCAATGGAAACTTATGTACCGAGTTATTTCTGTTTTACACATTTATTTTTTAAAATCTTCAAATTTAGCTCTTAATATGTGTAATTTCTATTTGCCTCGATAATGAAGTTTTTTTTCTTTACTTGTTTGTTATATATAGCTAATGGAGAATAAAGATAGTAGTTCTACCATTGACATAGATGCGGAATGGGTAACAAAATTGGAAAATAAGGCATATGAAGCAAAAAGGCTTAGGGATCAAAATTCAGCAATCTGTAAAGTCTCAAGAATTTTGCAAAGTGTCCAGCCTGAGCCTGAAGCCTATGATCCCGTGATCGTCTCGCTCGGACCTTACCACTGTCATGAGCCTCGCCTTCAAGCCATGAATCAGCTTAAGTTGCTCTTGCTCCACAAATTGTTGGAAAAGGGTTCTGAAGAAAGTGTAAGGAAGTATCTCATACTTATCAAGGAAAAAGAAGCCAAAGTGCGAAATACTTACTCAGAGGCACCAATGGCCATGCATGAAGATAAATTCGTGGAGATGATGTTGCTGGATTGTGTGTTTGTCATTATGATCTTGTGGTTCTGGAAGAATGAAGGATTGCAAGCTATAAAAGCTCCAATGCTTAGGAGCAGGAAACAATCGTGGTCAGTAGTGGCGCGAGACATGTTGCTATTGGAGAATCAACTGCCCTTCTTCTTGCTCGAGGCTTTGTTCGACAAAGCATTCCCTAGTAGACGCGGCGAGCTAAAACCATGGATAAGCCAATTCTTCAGTGGCTTTAAATTTGTGGAGGATAAGAAGTTACAAGTACCTGAGGATGCTAAGAAAGTTCATCACATTCTCCATCTTTTTTATTTATGTATTGTGCCATTAAACAGAAGAAGCATTGATGTTGTTGCTCGGCAAAAGGTACTACTTGAGGACTCGGGGAAGGTACGGGTCCCAAGTGCAACTGAATTGGTGGCGCCAAGAAGAATAGAGATACAGAGGAAGCAAAAGGCAAAGTCTTTCTTAGATATCACCTTCGAGAAAGGGGTTTTAGAGATCCCCAGATCGAGATTGACGGCCATACCGCCATCCTCTTTAGGAACCTCATTGCATTTGAGCAGTGCCAAAAGAGCGCCGCCATTGGCTATGACATTTCGACCTATATCTGGTTCCTATCTGCATCGCTGCCACTGTTAACGACGTCGAACTACTCTGGCGGAGAGCGATCATCATCGACGACAGGCTTGGTGATCGATGGGAAGTCGCCCATCTCTTGGGCGAGCTCTGCAAGGGGGTGCTGGTCGACCACAAAAACTGCTACCTTTCAAGGGCCTTCAAGGAGGTAGCAAAAGATCGAGAAATCCAATCCCGGAAGTACATGCAGTCGGAGATGGTAATTCAAGGAGATCTCAAAGACGTGGACAGCAGGTTGCAGTTGGTAGCTTCAAGGAGGTGGCAAAATATCGACAAATCAGATACGTGAACTGCTTGTTGGAGTTGGCAACTCCAAGGAGGTTGGCGTTGGTAACTTCAAGGAGGTAGCAAAATATCGACAAATCAGAAAGGTGGGACAGGTTATTGTGGGTGCCCAGCCAATGTCTATATTACTACAAATGCGACAGTTTCGTACGTAGTAAAAACAATATATATATATATATATATATATATATATATATATATATATATAACCTATTTGTGGTTATTCAACTTCTTTGTCATTTTATTGAATTTCACAAAGCTTTTGTGTTATGATTCTCTATTAGCATGTCTATTTACCCACAAAAGGTGACGGATTCCACCTTTTGCAGAAGAGTTAAGGGAGAGAAGATACAATATTTGGAGATGGAAGAGAAGTATAATAATTTAGAAGAGAGAAATATAGTTAAGGAAGAAATTTAACTTTTTCTCTTGATATCTTTTCACATGCCACAACTTGGCTTATATAGTTATGATAAAGGAAGTCCAAAAAATAATTGGGTTCTTCTTCTGTTAAAACACTATTATATTTTTCTAATTAAATGATAATTTAATTCATTATGATAACTTAATTAGTCACTACATTCTTATCATTATAATTGAAGGCATCTGGTAGGCTCATTAATATGCTTTTATCATGCTCTCATTAAATAAAAGAACTGGTTTGTGCACTGAATTTGGGAACAACCTATGTTGCATATTAACTACAATCACCACAATCAATTCATGAATTTCAATTATTTGACATATATACTTACTTTTTCTTCCCACAGTCAAAACTCTCCCCCTTTTACATCTTCTTAGCTATGGAATTAAAACTGTTTATGAAGTTTGTTTTATTATTTATTTATTAATGTTCGTTCTTATCAATAGCAAAACTGCTTTACAAACATTGTTAAACATTATGCCTATTTCAGGTTGCTACCAAATCTGCTGATGCAAAAGGAAGAAACTCGAATGGAGGCATTTCAAAATCTAGATGGGTCTGAACATCAAAGAACACATTTACTTTTCATTCTTTCTTTCTCTTTCTCTCTCTCAATTTCTTACTGGCTTATGGAATAAAACTACTCGTACTCATTTGGGATTTTTGTATGTCAAACCTCCGACGAGTGGAACCTTTGGGAATAAAAAGGGGGTTGGAGATATTTGCAATAGTCAATTAGATTAGAATGGACATCAAGGGGACTCAATGTGGTCATTCTAACACTCTAAGTTAAGGTTGCTTGAGATGTTAAGAGCAAGAAGAAGAAGGTGAGGAAAAAATGAAGTTGCGGAAGTAGAGAGGGTGTGGAAACCTATTGCATGACCCTCCTTTAGGATTTATATAGTCACCATAAGAGCATTTCCATGTTGGATGAGTCGTTCTCCTTCCTTATTCTTGTGTAGGTCGGTGAGGGGATCAGATCCTATAGCTATATTGGTATCCCCATTCATTTAATGCCATGTGTTTATAAAAGGGTATTTGGGGAATCAGTTCTGACAACCACCCAACTACCTTGCCAACTATATGATGTCAAGTGTCCTTGGAATATTTGCAATCATCGTCTATACAACTCCAATAAGAAAAGTTTGTATTGCCCTTTACAGAGATAAGGGAGTCAAAAAATTTGATTCCTTTGGAATCGAGTGGTTTGTCTGAGGGAATCAAGAAGTCTTAGTCCTCTAGTGTTTAGTGGGAACCACTTTGACATCCTCCTATGCTTGATCTTGATCTTTCACTTATGCTTGACTTTTAACTTGGACTTTGCCACATGGAGATTCTTCTTTCCACCATATCACTAACTGCCCATCAAGATCCGTCTGTATGTGCTTTTCAAATTTACCTTAGTAGTTGATGAAAATTTTATATAGGACCGGATTAAATTGATTTAAAGAGTTGAATAATTGAATAATAATAATAATAATATAAAATAAATAGTGGCATCATGGCCCATGTGATGGATGACCCAATGACTTAGCTTCTTGTCAACTAGTAATCTGCCAAATGACATATTATAATTGGCATATCATCATATGTACACATCAATCTTTTCTACAAAAGGTGGAATTCGCCACTTCAGTGGCCCCACACGGTCGATCCCACGACCATCAGTGAGGAGGTAAATTGAAAAACTGTAGTTGATCACGACGGAAGAGGATATTGATCATACATATCAATCACACTTACACATTATAGCACAATAATTCGAACTATTTAATTAGCTTGACAAGCAAATTAAATGACTTAATATACATATCCTATTTACAAAAACATTGTCATTTACTATGAAATAGTAAGGCTAATTGCATTATTGCAACCACAAGCAGCAAAATATGGACATGACCAAGGATTTAGAAAAGCATATATCGCATCTGTGATGTGCATCTGCATACCACGTATTTCATTTGTCGATATTGTGCCACCTCCTTGAAGACGCTCGAAATGTAGCAGTTTTGGACGTCAACCACCACCTCCTTGCAGAGCTTTCTGAGGAGATCGGCGACTTCCTTTTTATCTGCCAAGCCTGTTGATGATGATGGCTTTCCGCTGGAGCAGTTCGACATCTGCAACAGTCTCAGTGATGCAAGACAGGAACCAAGCATAGGTCGAAATGTCATTGCGAATGGGGTTCTCTTTGACACTGCTCGAATGCAATGAGGTTCCTGAAGAGAATGTTAGTGTCGTCGTCGATCTCGATCTGAGGGATCTCTAGAACCCCTTTCTTGAAGGTGATGTCTAAGAAAGACTTTGCCTTTTGCTTCCTCTTGATCTTTATTCCTCTCGTCGCCTCCAATTGAGTCGCACTTGGGAACCGTCCCATCCTCGGGTCCTCAACAACATTACAACACCATTAATGCTACTTCTGTTTAATGGCACAATACATGAATAAACAAGATGGAGGATGTGGTGAATTGTTACATTATATTCAGGATTCGATAATAATGTGTGCTCATTGCTCATAAAGCCACTGAAGAATTGGCTTATCCATGGTTTTAGCTTGCCGGATTTATTGGGGAATGCTTTGTCGAACAAAGCCTCGAGCAAAAAGAAGGGCAGTTGATTCTCCAACAGCAACATGTCTCGCGCCAGTAATATCAAGATTCGTTGTCCTCTCCTAAAGATTGGGTCTTCTATAGCTTCCAATCCTTCATTCTTCCAAAACCACAAAATCATAATGACAAACACACAGTCCAGTAACATCATCTCTACGAATTGATCTTCAAGCATGTCGATTGGAAGCTCTGAGTAAGTATCTCTCACTTTGGTTTCTTTTTCCTTGATAAGAATGAGATAGTTCCTTAGACTTTTTTCAGAACCAGCTTCCAACAATTTGTTAAGCAAGAACCACTTGAGCTGATTCGTGGCTTGAAGGCGAGGCTCATGATGGTGGTAAGGTCCGAGTGAGACGATCATTGGATCATAGGCCTCAGGCTCGACATCTCGAAAAACTTTGAAGACTCTAAAGATTGTTGAATTGTGATGCCTAACTCGCCTTTGTGCTTCATAGTTTGCATTATTTTCCAATTTTCTTACCCATTCAGCATCTATGTTGATGGTAGAAGTACTATCTTTATTCTTCATTAGCTATATATAACAAACAAATTAGAAAAAAAAACCTTCATTATCGAGGCAAACAGAAATTAGACATATTAAGAGCTAAATGTGAAGATTTTAAAAAATAAAAGTGTAAAAAAAAAAGTAACTCGGTGCACAAAATTTTTATTAATACGAAATCCTAAGGAAGAGTCTATTGTCTATATAACTCAAACTCATAATTATCAAGTCACAGTACTGTAATAGTTTTATTGGTGTGCTAAGACTTTCTTTCAATAAATAAATGAGCAAGATGCAAAATTATTTTTCAACATGTAGAAAGAATATATATATATATATACTCTGAAGAATGAATAAGACATACAAGTCGAGTAATTGCCCGGCGATATTCACTGCATCTTCATCAAACGGGAGAGGCATGCATTGGATTCCTTGCATGAGTCCTCCTTATATACAAGATTTAAAAAAAAAAAAAAAAAGTATGTGGGGCCTGCCATATATATGTAAAATACTTGGAAATATCCTATCATGAACCATGCTTGTTTAATTAATATTGTCAACTCTAATTAAAATAATAAATTAAACAAGATATGATCGATCTTTTATATTAGAGGAAATTATTGAAGTTTTAAAAGGAAGTTTCTTTGAATCTACACACGAGACAAAGTCCTAAATTTATATACAAGATTTTTTTTAAAAAAAAAATGTGTGGCCATGCCATATGTAAAATACTTGGAAGGGTGCTATCATGAACCATGCTTGTTTAATTTCGTCAACTCTAATTAAAATAATAAATTAAACAAGATATGATCTTTTATATTAGAGGGAATTATTGAAGTCCTAAGTTTATATATATTTGATAAGATTTTGAATAAAAAATACTTTTTGTCCAAGTGATATAAAATAAACTATATATAGTTGCTTATGTTGAAAAATTAAAGTAGAATTTTTTTTTTTGTGTTGAAAATTACAATTTAGTTAATTACTTACTATATCTTGTTGCAATGTCGTGGAAGGAAAAGAATTGACTTTGACTAATTAATTAACATTGAGACATCATTACTTGCGTGCTTTTTAGTTCGATCGATTGCTTCAACCACTTTGCTTTTGACTCACTCAAATTCATTTAAAAGTAAGTATCAGCAACCAATTAAACTAAAGCAAGCAATTACACATAACTTATCATGCAACTTCATTGTTCTTAATTATACAATGACTTTTTGTTCTTATACATTAATTATATTATGGCCGACGACGACTTAAGAAATGTTCAGGGTCCATCCAACGATAGATCTATAATTAATGTCTCTCCTTCCTCATCAACAGAACTGATCAGCCATTCTACAAATCTCATCCATTAGTAACCTGGAATTTCTGGGCAGTTTCCCTAGCTAATATTTAATTAAGTAGGTGCAATATTATGCAATAATTGGTGAAAAGAGTTGACTTTGAGTAGAATCTATTAGATATTGTCAACAAATCTGACATTAACAATGTCTACTGATAGATATTCAGATTTTTGTTTTCTTAAAAGGAGGTTTGGTGCAACTTAAAATTATTACCATGCATGTGATCTTTTGATCATGGATTCAAATTACGAAATTAACTTTTTACAATGTAATATAAACTTGTGTATAATAAGTCCAATATGATTCCACTTTTTTCTGAAATTCTGTTTGCACTAGCTGTCATTTATCTTTGACTCATTTTTAAAATTTTGTCACCTGTGTTGGTCTCCAATATTTTCTTTGGTACATAAATTGCCGAATGTAATTTTTCTCTCAATTTGGTTCATACTGTTACTATATGCGTTGGCGTAGCCACGTGAGGACAAAGTACTTTTAAGAGAAAATATCACAACTTGGAACGAGTGTGTCGGCCTTCTTCTCTCGTCAAAGTTGTACAACTCATTTTTTATCATCACTGTAGATTCTTGTCATCGAAAATCATAATTTGAGAAAGTTTAAATTTGATTTCAGTACTTAGAATATGATTTTGGAACCTGTGATACGCGGCAAGTGAAAGTGAAATCTCAGCTCACTTTTTGATTATTTATTCGATTTTTAGATATTTATGATCGAAATTTTTAAACTTTTATTGATTAATTAAGATGTGATGTGTTATTAAATAGGTGTTGAAGAAAATAACTTCGGAGATCGATGAATTATTATTTCTGTTTGTCAATCTAGCTTTGTCGTGACCGAGTCATCGACTGTCGAACCGAGTGACTGAGTTGTCGAGCTGAGTGCCCTTTTTTTTATAGTAAAAGTAAGTTGTAGAACTGCGATGGCCGGAGAACAAAAAGGCTGCAACAAATGAGATACATGACCAAGGAGTACGGAAGAATTTATAAGTTAGCTCCGCCCACCATCTCTGTTTTCTGTGCGCAAAGATTTAGATAATTTGAAGAAAACATAGGCCGTGAAGGGGGCGCTGACGGCGGTGGTGTTCCTGATGTGGCACTGCTCCAACGCGATGAGATTCCTGAAGAGGATGTCGGTGTCATCGGCGACCTCGAACTGCAGGATCTTAAGAACTCCTTTCAGAACCCCTTTCTCGAAGGTGATGCCCAACAAGTGATCATCATCAGACTGTTAAATATTTAGATAATTTGTCAGAGTCTTTTGAGTTTGTTTGAGTTTTTAGGTAACCAAATCTTTCCGAGTTTTTAGGTAACCGAGTCTGTTATTTTATTTTGTTCACGTTGAGATGGTCTATTGTAAAAGCCTATTTATAGGCTTGTTTGGCTTGTTTTTGGAATCAATCAGAAGTTGATTTTTCCCTTCATCTATTCTCTGTTCTCTATCCCTAAACTGCTGCAGCAGTTCGGTATCTGGGCGTATCAGTGGTATCAGAGCCATTGAGAGATCCTTCGACGGCGTCGGGCGGAGCAGCGCAAAATCACAATCAACACTTGTTTTCGAGCGAAGCAGAGAAGAAGAAGGAGGAGGAGGAGGACCATTAAATTGCCTCTCCCCGTCCTTCTTTGCCGCCTTGGAAGTGTACATAGTCCAACGAGTACACGAGGAATCGCAACGCCGGTGTCAGGTATCAGAATTATCCCCTTCAATGGAATCCGAAAGTAATTTTGTGCAACCTGCAATTCCACGCTTTGATGGTCACTATGACCATTGGAGCATGCTCATGGAAAATTTCTTAAGGTCCAAAGAATATTGGACGGTCGTGATTTCTGGAGTAGAAAAATCAAAAGAAGATGCTGCGCTAACAGAAGAGCAATTGAAAGATCTTAAAGCAAAGAATTATCTCTTCCAAGCTATAGATCGTTCAATCTTGGAAACCATTCTCTGCAAGGATACTGCAAAAGATATCAAGGATTCTATGAAAAAGAAGTACCAAGGCACGACAAGAGCTAAGAGGCAGCAGCTTCAAGCACTTCGTTCAGAGTTTGAAATGCTCCGAATGAAATCAGGAGAATCAGTTTCAGAATATTTTTCAAGAACAATGACAATCGTCAATAAAATGCGGATCCTTGGTGACAAGACAGAGGATGTTCTCATCATCGAAAAAATCCTTCGATCTATGACACCAAAATTTAATTTTGTTGTCTGCGCCATTGAAGAAGCAAATGATGTAAGTACACTTTCAATTGATGAATTACAAGGTTCATTATTGGTTCATGAGTAGAAAATCAATCAATATGAAAAAGAGGAGCAAGCATTGAAGGCTTTATCAGAGAATCACTCTACAAATTATAGAAGTGATAGAGGACAAGGAAGAGGCAGAGGTCGAGGAAGAGGAGGAAGATACAACAACGATCGAGGAAACCAACAACAAAATTAACATCAAGAGAATTATTTTCAAAGAAGAGGACGTGGAGGTTATTATTCAACAACTGATAGAACAAAGTCAGCAGACAAATCCAATGTTGAATGTTACCGATGTCATAGGTATGACCATTATAGATCAGAATGTTATACTAATTTGAATAAACAAAATGGAGATCAGACTAACTTTGCAGAAGAAGAAGAAGAAGAAGTGTCTCTTTTGATGGTATGTCATGAGAAAGAGAAAACTCAACGACATGTATGGTATTTAGATACAGGTTGCAGCAACCACATGTGTGGGGGAGAAGGATACATTTTCTGACTTAGATGAAACATTTCGCAGTTCTGTCAAATTTGGCGACAACTCTACAATTTCTGTTATGGGAAAGGAAAAGGTAACCATACAAGCAAAAGGAAATACTACCCATACTATCTCTAATGCTTTTTTTGTGCCAGATTTAAAGACTAATTTGCTTAGTGTGGATCAACTACAAGAAAAAGGATATGAAATTGCTATTAAAGAAGGAGTTTGTCGCATTCAAGATGCAAAGTTGGGATTAATTGCCTAAGTTCACATGACAGCCAATCGTATGTTTCCACTTTATCTTCATACAACATCTCATTCATGTTTTTCAGCAAAATTTGATGATGAGGCATGGCTATGGCACTTTAGTTATGGACATCTAAATTTTAGTGGATTAAAAATACTAAAACAAAAGAATATGGTGATCGGTCTTCCTCAAATTACAAATCCTTCTCACGTTTGTGAAGAATGTGTTGTTAGCAAACAACACCGTAATCAATTTCCCCAGGAAAAATCTTGGAGAGCAAAGGCGGCATTGGAGCTTGTCCATTCAGATATTTGCGGACCAATAACACCACACTCTAATGGAGGTAAAAGATATATAATTACCTTTATTGATGATTATAGTCGCAAAATATGGATTTATTTTTTGCAAAAAAAATCTGAAGCCTTTACTGCTTTCAAAAATTATAAAGTACTTGTCGAAAAAGAAATTGACAATTCGATTAAAGTTCTGCGTACAGATCATGGTGGAGAATATAACTCACATGAATTTGTAAATTTTTGTGAGAATCATGGAATCAAAAGACAACTTACAGCTGCTTACACACCCCAACAGAATGGTATATGTGAAAGGAAGAACCGTACTATTATGAATATGGTGCGAAGCCTTCTAACGACAAGTGGTATTCCTAAAAATTTTTGGCCAGAAGCAGTTAATTGGAGTATCCATATATTGAATAGAAGTCCCACATTATCTGTTCAAAATATGACACCAGAGGAAGCTTGGAGTGGAAGAAAACCAACGGTTGATCATTTTCGAGTTTTCGGATGTATCGCTTATGCTCATATTCCAGATGAAAGAAGAAAGAAGCTAGACGACAAAGGTGAAAAATACATTTTTCTTGGTATAAGTAATACATCAAAAGCTTATAGATTATATAATCCTTGCACTAAGAAAATCATTATAAGTCGTGATGTTATTTTTGATGAAAAAGACACTTGACCATGGAATCAAAATGGTGTTAAAAGAAATATCTCAGCAGATCTTGATGGTGATGAGAAAGTACAACAATCTATGGAGGATAAGCAACAAATCCCATTAGATCTTGATGATGATAAGAAAGTACAATAACCTATGGAAGATAAGCAACATGAGGAAGTCTCTCAAAATACTCCTACAACAGATCAAAGTTCAATGGAAGTAGAATCGCAAAGGCCACAACGTGTTCGAAGAAGACCAACATGGATGTCTAATTATGATGTGACTAGAATTGATCAAGGTGATGATCCTCTTACACATTTTACTTTATTTTCAGATTGTGATCCTACAACCTTTGAAAGTGCCGTCAAAGATGCAAAATGGCGTAAGGCAATGGATGATGAAATTGAAATCATTGAAAGAAATGATACTTGGGAGCTGATTGATCTTCCGAAAGGACACAAAACCATTGGTGTAAAGTGGGTCTTCAAAACAAAGATAAAAGAAAATGGTGAAGTTGACAAGTATAAGGCGCGTCTAGTAGCTAAGGGATATAAGCAAGAGTATGGAATTGATTATAAGGAAGTTTTTGCTCCTGTTGCAAGACATGACACAATCAGATTGGTGGTTGCATTGGTAGCACAAAACTCGTGGCCTATTTACCAACTAGATGTCAAATCAGCATTTTTGCATGGAAACTTGGAGAAACAGGAATTCAAGAAATCTATGATGGTTGAATTTGAAATGTCTGATCTTGGAATGATGCATTACTTCCTTGGCATGGAAGTAGTGCAATCAACTAATGGAATTTTTATTTCTCAAAAGAAGTATGTGCAAGAAATTTTGAACAGGTTTCAAATGAAGGATTGCAATCCTGTAAGCACTCCAACTGAGTTCGGCTTGAAGCTAAACAAGGATCATGAAGGGAAGAAGGAGGACAGTACAATTTATAAGCAAATTGTTGGCAGTTTGATGTATTTAACTGCAACAAGGCCAGACATAATGTATCCTGTGAGTTTAATAAGTAGATACATAGAAAATCCAACAGAAATACATTTATTAGCTGCCAAGAGAATCCTTCGCTACTTACAAAGAACTAAAGATTTTGGATTATTCTACAAGAAGGGTGAAAAATCAGAGTTGTTTAGGTTTACTGATAGTGATTATACAGGAGATCAAGATGATAGAAAGAGCACTTCAGGCTATGTATTTATATTGGGCACAGGGGTTATATCATGGTCTTCCAAGAAGCAATCAATTGTCTCCTTGTCAACTACAGAAGCTGAATTTATTGCTGCAACTGCTTGTGCTTGTCAAGCTATCTGGTTGAGAAAAATTCTTGAAGAGCTTCAGTTCAAACAAGTTGAAGCAACTACAATTTTTTGTGATAACAGTTCAACAATCAAACTCTCTAAAAATCCTGTGCTACATGGCAGAAGCAAACATATCGATGTAAAGTATTATTTTTTAAGAGATCTCAGCAATGATGGAACAATCAGACTAGTTTATTGCCGAAGTGAAGATCAAGTTACAGATATACAGACCAAGCCTCTCAAGTTAGCTACATTTGTGAGGTTACGTGGTCTACTTGGAGTTTATTCACGTGCTGCTGTTGTTTTCTCTTAAACTGATTTCTGCCGATTTCAGTTTAAGGGAGGGTGTTAAAGATTTAGATAATTTGTCAAAGTCTTTTGAGTTTGTTCGAGTTTTTAGGTAACCAAATCTTTCCGAGTTTTTAGGTAACTGAGTCTGTTATTTTATTTTGTTCACGTTTAGATGGTCTATTGTAAAAGCCTATTTATAGGCTTGTTTGGTTTGTTTTTGGAATCAATCAGAAGTTGGTTTTTCCCTTTATCTATTCTCTGTTCTCTATCCTCAAACTGCTGCAGCAGTTTGGTATCTGGGCGTATCACAGACTTCTTATATTGGTTGACGGCATCAGTATTCCTGGTACAAAGCATCTATATTCTTAATTTATATCTTTTGATACAATTATATTCATTTTTAAATTATGATGAGAATAAATTGAGACTATCAACTTCTTTTTTGAACTTTAAAGAAGAACGATTGAGACTATTAACAAAGAAAATGATCAATTTATGACCTCTTGATGTCATATTCATTAGTGGATCGATCAGGATTTCTAAAGTTTAACAACTATTAATGAAATTTATTGATTTGGTGTAAGATGATCTTCTTCCTGGACAACCGTTTGACATTATAGTACTCTAAATTCGAAAATGAATTTCTTTTAACATGGGACGATTGATGTAGAAGAATTTAAAGATTTTTATTATTCATTTTAATAATTTTTATTTTTAGTAAGTTTTAAAATGTTTAATATTTATAGTTTTTGAATTTTTTTTATTTTATGATTTTTTGAAATCTATTTAAGATTTTTAGAATTGAGTCTGTTAAGAATTTTTTTAGTCCGTTTATATTTCCTTATCTATTGTTATTCTTCTGAATTAATAGATTATAGAAAATTATTTTTGACGTTCGCAGTTGAACCAATAAATTCAATATTGCCTACAGGATAATCGTTATTTTGTCCGACATATCAGAGTATTACTAGCAGAATAATCGCTATCTTATCTGACGTCAATTGATATCAAAGTATTGCCCACTATCGTCTGTGATCGTTGCTCGCTCATAGAGGGCAGGTTTCTTATTCCCTCCGGACTACTCATCCACAGCCACAGAATCTCGATGACAAACACGCAGTCCAACAGCATCATCGTCACGAACTGGTTTTCACACATGCAGCTGATCGATTGCGTTGGGTAATAAGCACTGCGAGCTTTAGCTTCGTTCTCCTTGATTACTCTGAGATAGTACTTGAGATCCTGGGACTTGTTCTGATCTAGCAACTTATTGAGCAAGGACCACTTGTGTTGCTGATTCATGGCTCGAAGGTGAGCCTTGTGATAGTGGTACGGTCCCAGTGACACAAGCTTTGGCTCATAGGCCTTAGGCTGAGCATCTCGTAAAATTTTTGAAACTTCAAACAGTGTTGGCTCTTGCCCATTTAATCCTACATTCGTATGTCTTTCAATTACCAATAGTCTATACTCTAATTTTTCTACCAATTCCTCATCTAAGTTGGTTGCAACATGCCCTCGGGACATAATTGAATTGATTACGACGGAATAGAGTTGCTGAAATGGACAATGATCGAATCTCAGTAAAACCGAGGCAGTACCCTCTTCCGTCGTGACCAACTGCAGCTTCTCGATTTACCTCCTCACAGTTGATTGTGGAACCGATCGTGTGCGACCATTGGAGTGGACAAAGATCGAATTTTGACAAAGTCGAGGCAATGTCTTCTTCCATTGTGGTCAACTGCAGTTTCTCGATTTACCTCCTCACAGTTGGTCGTGGGACGGACCGTGTGAGACCGTTAGAATGATGGATTCCACCTTTATACTGAAGTTTGTTGCAACATTCATCTTTATTTTTTATTACCTATAACAAAAATATTAATATTAAAAAAGATTATATATATATATATATAATATCCTGCTCGACGAAAAAATCCACCTCCCGTGCGCGACCGCCAGACCTCCCCGCGTTCATCGCCGCCGTTCGTCGCCGTCCGGTCACCGCCGGCCACCATCTCGGGCTCGTTGGAAGTGCAACTCGACGGCGCACACATCGGCACCGGATTCCGGCCGGATTGGGCCGGAATCCGGCCGAAACAGAGCAGACGCGCTGGTGGCCGATTTCGCCGGAATCCGGCCTAATTTATTACCAATAATATTTATCATGATTAGCCAAGTAAATGATAAAAAAATTATTTTGAAACTTAAAAAAATGTAAAATAATACTTGAGGGTGACTCAAAAAATATTCCTTCTGCAAAGATTTGTTCAAATTAATATTAACATTATATATATATATATATATATATATATATATATATATATATATATATATATATATATATATATATATCAGGGGCGGCTCAAGCCCACGGAGGGCCCTAGGCGAATTTTTTTTTAAAATGATTGTTATTATTTTAAAAAATTTTCTCTCACCCTTTTTTATTCGGACTTGAGACCGACAATGATGGGTTTAAAATTTTTTTAAAATAAATTAAAATTTTAATTATAAAAATAAATTTTTTATATAAAATTAAATTTTCTTGCTTTTTTAGTTGCAAAATTATTAATTAAATTTTCATATTCAAGTTTTAATAATAAATTTTTTTCAATTGATAACATTGCTAAATTATTTAATCTTTCTTGTGACATAGTTGAACGTAAATAAGACTTTATTAATTTTAATTTTGAAAAAACTTCTTTTCACTGAATCATATTTTTTATGCGTTTTGTATGTCCAGAATCATATTTTTTAGTAGACATATTTATATTTATATAATAATAGAAATTGAAAGATAAATATTTATTCTAATAATTAACTATCTACTAACAATTAATAATAGAACAAAAATAAATATTTATTTACTCTAATAATGAACTATCTACTAACAATTAATAATAGAACAGAAATAAATATTTACTCTAATAATGAACTATCTACCAACAATTAATAATAGAACAAAAATAATTTACCTTAGTAGTCCGTCAAACGATCCACTGCCCGATTCGTCAAAAGACTCGTAGAACAGCTGAATCAAACACAAAAAATTACTATTTAAAAGCTAAATCTAAACAACAATAATATTAGAACCATTATCTTCTTAAATATGTATTAACATTTAAGCAGTTGCATTGCCATGAAAAAGTTGACTTTGGTTAATAAAAAGATCTCTATAGCTTTTTATAACTACACTTGCACCAAATAAAAAGTTGACTTTGATTAATTCATATAACTTCATATCCTTTTATATTTATGCTTGCGCAAGATTAAATCCCGTTGACTATTGTTTATGAAATGTTCAATCAATTTAAGCTAAACCAGATCCATTTAAAATAACACTGAAATTATTGGTGTAGTTCAATTTAATTGAGTTTAAATTGGATTAGTTTTTCTATGAAAATCCTGAGGAATTTTTATTTCAACTGTATAATTAAAAAATTACTTACCTCTCTTCCTCTTCAACTAGAAACTTGTTGGTAAAATTAAACATAAAATTTATATGGTAAAGTTAAAAATAAAAAGTATAATTTGGATAAAATGAATTAATAACATAAAAACTTTAATGTTGGCATCGAATTTGAGAAATATAGTGGAGAAAAATTGTAAATTTTAAAAATTAATGAGTATTATTAAAACTTGTTCATAAGAAGTACCATGTTTGTATTTTTTTTTCTTTTTGTATTCACAACTTTTAAAGATAAATATAGAAAATATATAGGAATACGAAGAAGAAAATAAGAAAACTTATAAATAAATATAATCTTTCTATAAAATTTATAATAATTATATTTTATCATTAAAATTTTATTAAAAAACAAAACACTTTTTCCAAACCATCATAAATATTTCAGCATTTTACTAAATCATGCACCTAACTTTCAAACATCTAAATTGTGTATCACAGTTTCATATTTATCCTCTACTATTTCACATGTAGGTCTTCTTCATCTTCTACAAATCTATACCAGCGTTTTGGCTTCTTAATTTATCTTAAGATACCATAATCCATATTTTTTGCAACTAGCCTATCACATATGAAACTATCATTTTCTCTATCAATATTATATTTTCTGTTTAGCTAGCTTTTTATAATTTTTTTTCACAAAGTCATTTATGGACTTAAGCATGTCATATTCACTCAAAATAACACTCATGACTCCCTAACACTACTGATTTTCACCGTGGTGAAAATTTCTAATTCTATAACTTGTACGGTCGTGAATGAGTTCGGTCATGAATGAGTTTTAACCAAAACTCGATGATGGACTTTGACTCTTCAGAATCAACCCAAATCAAAACCATTGTGTTCCTAGAACCCTCATGATTCTAACAATGCTCTAGGACCTTGGTTATAAATCCTAGATACATCCTTCGGAGTTTATGAAAAGTATTCAAACTTGTCCATTTTTAGTATAATGTTATTATTGGATTTAGGTCTTTCATGTTCACTATCCAACACCACCAATGTATTCTTGGGATCCAAAGTACTCTAGCATTGTAGAAATTTCATATTCTTAAACTTATATGACTATTAATGAATTTTGATCAAAACTCACTTATAACCTTCAACTCCTTATAATCAACTCAAGCTAGGTTTAGTATGTTCCTAGAGTCATGTTATTCTAACCATGTCATCCAACTATGGTTTGCACACCATGTCATCCAACTATGGTTTCTTTCAAATCCAGGAAAAGAGCACTGAGCAGCATTAAAATGGATTCTCAGGTATCTCAGAGGTACTTCTAAAGTATGTATACACTTTGGAAATGATAAACCTGTGTTGGAGGGTTATACAGATGCAGATATGGCAGGTGATATTGATTCAAGAAAATCCTTGTCTGGTTATTTAATTACTTTTGCAGGGGGAGCAGTTTCATGGCAATCAAAACTGCAGAAGTGTGTTGCTTTGTCAACTACAGAGGCTGAGTATATAGCAGTTACAGAAGCTTGCAAGGAAGTATTGTGGATGCAGAAATTTCTACAAGAGTTAAGCCACGAGCAAGAAAAGTATGTTTTGTACTGTGACAGCCAAAGTGCAATTCATCTCAGCAAGAATTCCACATTCCACTCACGTTCGAAGCATATCGATGTGAGGTATCATTAGATTCGTGATGTGCTAGAATCAAAGATGCTACAGCTTGAGAAGATTCATACCAATGAAAATGGTTCTGATATGATGACTAAGGCATTGCCAAAAGAAAAGTTTGTAGTGTGTCAAGATATTGCAGGTATGGGGGAACCTTCCTCCATGTGATCGGGAGGGGGAGATTTGTTGTGGTCCCTCCACATGGGCCACACTTGGGCTTTTACCCTAAGCCCACTTTGGTTGTATTCTATTTAAATTGAGGATGCAGTCGTCGCAAGAAAAGCAGCGAGAGAAACAAAAAGGAGAGAAAGAAGGTGTGCAGATTTCTCCAACGCAGTCTTGGAAAAACTTAATTTGCCAGAGTTTGAACCGTTGGATCATCGTCAAATTTTGACAGCGTGTTCGTAACATCTTGGGCATCATTCTGAACGGTGGAGATCGAATTTTGACATCTGTAAGTCTGTCCGAATTTAGAAAAATGAACTAGAGAAATCTAGAGTTTCCACAATTTTGTGAGGTTCTTCTTATTCCTAATTATTCTCTTATATTCATCATGGTTATGATAATGATGATTATGCTGCTGTATTGAACATTGGAGTTCCCATTATTATTGGTGATAGTGGAAGATTTAAGTGGCCAACTCGGTCCCGTGATTTTTACCCAATTTGGAGTTTTCCACGCTAAAATCGGTGGCGTTCTAAATTTTTGATTGATTTAGCTATTTGTTATTGTCAGATTTGATTGACTAGTTTGCATTATCGATTTGATTACACAAAGTGGGAAAAAGAAATTTTATTATTCCGCTACAAGTTATCTGATAACAGATTTATTGAGGTCATTCTTTCCTAACACTCTTCAACTAAAAACTTATTGGTAAAATTAAACATAAAATTTATATGGTAAAGTTAAAAATGAAAAGTATAATTTGGATAAAATGAATTAATAACATAAAAAACTTTAATGTTGGCATCGAATTTGAGAAATATAGTGGAGAAAAATTGTAAATTTTAAAAATTAATGAGTATTAGTGTAATCTAGTATATAAAGGATATAGAATATATATAAAAAGAAAGAAAGATTAAAACTTTTTCCATAACAAGTGTCAGGATTAGTAACATGTTTGTATTTTTTTAACTTTTAAAGATAAATATAAAAAATATAGGAATACGAGGAAGAAAATAAGAAAACTTATAAATAAATATAATCTTTCTATAAAATTTATAATAATTATATTTTATCATTAAAATTTTATTAAAAAACAAAACACTTTTTCCAAACCATCATAAATATTTCAGCATTTTACCAAATCATGCACCTAACTTTCAAATATCTAAATTGTGTATCACAGTTTCATATTTATCCTCTACTATTTCACATGTAGGTCTTCTTCATCTTCTACAAATCTATACTAGCGTTTTGGCTTCTTAATTTATCTTAAGATACCATAATCCATATTTTTTGCAACTAGCCTATCACATATGAAACTATCATTTTCTCTATCAATATTAAATTTTCTGTTTAGCTAGCCTTTTATAATTTTTTTCTCAAAGTCATGTATGGACTTAAGCATGTCATATTCACTCAAAATAACACTCATGACTCCCTAACACTACTGATTTTCACCATGGTGAAAATTTCTAATTCTATAACTTTTACGGTCGTGAATGAGTTCGGTCATGAATGAGTTTTAACCAAAACTCGATGATGGACTTTGACTCTTCAGAATCAACCCAAATCAAAACCATTGTGTTCCTAGAACCCTCATGATTCTAACGATGCTCTAGGACCTTGGTTATAAATCCTAGATACATCCTTCAGAGTTTCTGAAAAGTATTCAGACTTGTCCATTTTTAGCATAAAGTCATTATTGGATTTAGGTCTTTCATATTTCATTATCCAACACCACCAATGTGTTCTTGGGATCCAAAGTACTATAGCCATGTTGAAATTTCATATTCTTAAACTTATACGACTATTAATGAATTTTGATCAAAACTCACTTATAACCTTCAACTCCTTATAATCAACTCAAGCTAGGTTTAGTATGTTCCTAGAGCATGTTATTCTAACCATGTCATCCAACTATCGTTTGCACACCATTGATAGGATTTTGTAAGTTTTTGAAGAAAAGAATCAGCATTGTGTATTTTAATCACAGTCATTGTCACACAAAAGTTTATTCTATTCCCTTAACAAATAATATCAATGTGTTCCCGGGGCTCTTCTAAAGAAAACCATGTTAAAATATTTTGTATTAGAGCCCTATACAAAATAATACAGTTTTGACTGTGCGCACCTTCGCGGGGCCTTGGGCGCACCAACACCAAGAGGCATGACTGTGCCGATTTTGGCCCACGGGCGGAACGAGATGTTTCACCTCTATCGAATGAAATATCTTGAAATTTCATTCCATGAGTTAAACAAACACCTTTTCTTTAGCAAAAATTACAATATGCAGTAGACAAAACATATGTATATCTTTCTCATTATTTTCTAAAACATCTAACAATAAAATAAGCTATAGAATTTACATTAGTATATGATAAAATCCTAATTTACACGTACCAAATATGGGACTAAACCTACTACAACTAATACCTAATAACCTTCACACTCCCCCTTAATTTAGAGCATAAATTCTATCTATTTACAATTTGCTACATAAATTAAAGAATATTCATAGCTTATGGATACAAACTAGGCACTACAATGATGAAATGAGAAACATACTTATATCTTTCTCATTATTTCCTAAAGCATCTTGCAATAGAATAATCTATAGAATTTACACGAGTATATATAGCCTCATGATAATATCCTAATTTAGAGGTACCAAATGTGAGACTAAATCTACCACTCCTACCTAATAACTCTAATACTCTTTGGGCTCCCTATCAAGTTGGAGCATAGATACCATCTATATCCAATCTGTTGCATAAACTAAAGAAAATGCTCATAAGAAAAATACAAACTAGGCACTGCAATGATGAAACATTAAAGATACTACTTGCTGGTAAAACTAAAGCTTAAAGGAGTCAGAAGAGCACACATCCAATAATCCTTTCGACCTCATATCAACCAAGCTATGAAAATAGTTGATGGAGCACACAAACCAGCCAGTGCATCAATAACAGAGAGGGAAAAAAACTGAAAGAGGATGAAATAGAATTTGAATGAAGAGAGATACCAATAATAAATCTCTCAATGGGGCATCTTCCTGAAGCGGCGCATACAAAAGGACACAATAGAATGAAGGAAAAAAGAAAGCACTCAAGAGTTCTAGAGGAAAGATGGATAACACAACTCAACCATTTGCTAGATTTCGCAAATGAGAATGGAATAGTTTTTTTATTCAAGTGTTCACCGAAGATGTACAGTAGAGTTCAGACTTTTGCTAAAAGTAGCAAATGAAGACAAAATGTTTATTACATTCGGGTTTCACTTAAGATGGAAAGCACAATATAAATTTCATTTATTAGATCAATGTTTTTGACTAAGTTATAAGGACAATAATGTATCTATTTCAACTCATTAAAAAGGTCAAGCTTGGGTCAACCTAAATAAGACACTTAAAGCACAAGGTTGAATAAGCTCAATGAGAAAATAAACAAGCTTAAGAGGATTCAGGTTCATCTCGCAGCAACATCACTTGGCCTCTTCAATGATTCTAAATAGAAAAGGAGAAAAGCAAGGTGTCCTACATTTATTGATTCTAGAGGAGCAATGGTTGGTACAGTGATATGGGAGGCAGAAAAAGAGCGGTCTGCTCATGAATGTAGGAAGGAGACACAATGTTTCTGGGTGAGAGAAATTCTGTTTAGAAGGAAGGCAAGAGTTCAACATTTCTGCTAGCATGAAGGTGGAGCTGTGGAGCTACTCTTGCATGGAGGAGAAGAGGGGACTAGGACAAGAATGGAAGAAACAAATGAATTTGATCTTCTACCACAAGCTTTCCTTATTCACACAATGTGTGGAAGGTTATGACTCATGAACACTGCACGAGATGCCTTGCAAACATCAAAAAAGATGATGGTGTGCACCTGGTTAGGTCCTTTAATTTGAGGGAGGGCAAGGGTAGGCATTGAGCAAAACTAGCATGGTTCGTAGCAGTCTTTACTGGTTGCAGCCTTCAGGAGCATGGATCGATTTGTATGAGGCTGGTATCACTTGAGGAGGAGCTGATACGTTGTCTTGCACGATGCAAAGGGAGGATTTGTGCTTATGTGAGGGAGAAGAAAGCCAGAGCATGCATCTCAGTTAACCATAGGCAAGTGACCCACTGACATTAATGCCCCAGGTTCTATTCACAAAGGAGAGAGAGAGGAGGAGGAGGAGAAAGATTACTGAGGGGGCAGCCAACTATCATCGTGGCAATGGTCTCCCCCAAGATTGTATCTTTGTTGGTAAACCATAAACCCTACAAGAAGAGGCTTTGATACCACATAGATTTTAGGGATACGACAATATTATATAAAATCCTAAACCAGAAATACTGATAGGACTAAGCCCACTACATCTTATACCTAATAATTCTAACTCTGATACTTTTAACATGCAAACATAGTTTTAAAAAAATGGCTCAATTTTTACCTCATTAATTCCAAGAGGTTATTCAGATTCACAATGTGGTTTCTAAAATAAAATCTTAAACAGAATACTCTGTTAGTTCAGACTTATTTCATCTATTTTTTTTACACCATATGTTGAGCATTTTCTTATGTATAAACATAAATTTAATTATTAGATTGCATTTAAACATGATATTAACCTATAAGCTCAAATTAAACTTGGATTTTTGAAAAACATCATTATGTCTACGCCTTATTTATTCCACGATCTTAAGATCCAAGCCTAAAAGCTTCACTACCATTAAGGTGATAAAGAGAGTTTGACAATAGAGATAAATCATAATATTTTATCCTCAACAACCCACACAGTGGGATTCTTAGGAAATTCAATTCTTAGTGGAAACTAAAATCATCTTTGAAATTTTTTGTCAGGCCCCATGGCAATTAAAAAAATGGGTATCACCTTTGCCTAAAATAGCAGTCCAGTGTATGGTCCAATCACTGAAACATCAAATGGTAAATCAAGTCATATTCACTGGCATAATTTGGTCCACAGTATTATTAAATATTCTTAAATTGTTCGCAATGTCAATTCACAATGCATTCTGACAGCAAACCTAACTCAGATTTAAGCAAATTAGGTTACAGGACTAATAAATAACAAGAAACCAAATAGAAACATTACTGAATAGGTAAAATGCAAAATTTAACAATCACCTTTCGACCTTCATTCAACCTATGTCGCACTAGTTGCTCCAAAGATAGCTGCAAAATTCAATCACCATGGTAAGCCTTAGGCAACAGTTGTCAATGATAGATACTTAAAGTTGAAATTGCTAAAAGTACCTCTAGTGGTTGGAAGAATTCATTCACAGATCTTTGTTCTCTTGAAATTCCAGAGTATGAGCAAATTGCAGAGGATTGGATGCTTGTATCTGGATGCAAGTTGATAGTAGAAAAGTTAGGTGATGTGGAAGGTCATCTGCGCTGCCTTATTTATTGTTCTGGAGCTGTTCTCAAAAGTTTCCATGCAAAAATTAGTGTAATAGCGAGAGTAGCAAGTGCTGTGATAGAACGAAGTTTCTGAAGTAAAAAAATGTACATACTTGAGTCATTATCACAAAGATCTCTCACCATGCCATCGTATAAAAAGTCAAAAAAATAGTTTTTTATATGTGCATGCATAAACAAGGTAGAATATTTGACAAGATTCTATGCACAGAAAAGAACAAGTATATGACATAGATATGAAGTTATTAGCTGGTATAGAGGTAATGATACACAAGGTATAGAGTTGATTTTCTTTTCCTTGAACACCGCCCATAGCCAAAAATATGAGTTAGAGAACAGTTACAAACAATTGGATCGCCTCCCAATACATACCCTAATTCATAAATATCTTACTTCCCTGACTGCTATACATGTAACACCAATTCATTTCAGATTCGCCATCATCATTGTCAATCTGTGTTTGTCCCAACAATTTGGGGTATGTTATATCAATTTTATGTCTCCATTGAGCTCAATGGAAAATTATATCACCGGTGACACTTAAATCGGTTTAGTCATTTTTATTATATTTACTATTTTTTCTCTACTCCTCTTTGGCCTTTACACCTCTCACTATAGGCAATCTAACTCTTCTACATGTAGCATTCACGAAACCACCTTGGGCATGCCCATGCCATCTTAACATATTTTCTTGCATCTTATAATCTATTGGAGCTACAACTATCATATCTAGCAACTACATGAATCTGTCATAGCATTCTTATCTTTGCTACATTAAGCACGTAATACCAAATTAATGCTACTGTGAATCATCAGACACAGTGATAAAATAAATAATTGCATCATTTGATTGTCATATAATTCAAACAAAATTTCAAACTCTATTTGACCATGAAGCTAGCTTATATGCTCAATTTCAGATACTCGGATTAGGGAACATGCTAACTGTCTTTCCTACGGTTGGAGGCTTAGTAAGTTCAGGTCATATCAAGAGAAAATCTCGGTTCCCAATTCAAATCCAAAAGCCAACTTGTTCCCCTCTTATGCATTCAATCCCTCGTACCATCAGGACAGCCAAGTCGAGAGCTTTCACGAAATAGCCTAACCGTGATAGCAAAGTATCAAATGATCACTCAAAAAAACAAAAAAAAAATCAAATCAAAATAAAGTCGAAATTTGAGAGATGCAAGAAGATCCGGAACCTGGAAGTCAGCATCAAAGGGTAAGCGTTGGGAGAACTCGACAAGCACCGTCATGAACCGTTGCATCAGATCGCGCAGCTCATCCCCTTTATCTGAGTGGGGAGATTGGGAGACGGATCCCATCATGGATTGAGGCGCGACCGTCTCCTCCCGGTGCTCAGATGAGACCTAAATCCTCGCATCAGCCATTTCCCCTCTCGAGAGCGTAAGCTTCTTCTTAGTTTATTATTTATTTATTTATTTATTAAAAATATTCAAAATTATTTTAAGAATTTTTAAATACGTCAAAAAAGTTTCATTTAGTTATAATTGATATTTAACCTTTTACAAATATTTCAATTTTAACATATTATTAATATTATACTTTATATTTTTAATTTATGAAACAGATTTATAAAATTCTCTTTGTTCAAAAAAGATTTTTTTCCATTAGAAATAATTTTTTTACTTGAAATAGACTCCGTTCAAAAAATTATTACTCTAAAAATAATAAATGATAGTTTTTATTTAAATAATTTTATAATCACTCTTTAAATGAAGAAGATTAGTAATTATTAAAATTAATGGTGGAAAGCAAATTTAAAGAAATATATTATTTTTATTAAAAAATTGACATTTTTTAAAAATATAATATTTAAAATTAACAAATAATCTCTCTCATGATGCTGGATGTTGGGTGAAATATGTCAACGAGGACCTCGAGTTACATTGCAGCTGTAGAACGTCTATATAATCTCTCAAGTCTCCAAATTTGATTATCAACAACGATATAGTGTAGTATATTTTTCTTCAATATGATGACAAATCGGAGACATTTTTTAGCATGATAAAACTCACGAGGGTGAAAGAAATATATTGGATCAGATCTATTGATATTATTTTTTTTTAAAAAAATCAAGTTTTAATATTTTTTTATAAAAATTTAAATATTCATTGAATATTTATTTGAAAATTAATGCTAGTCATCAATTTAACGTGCACCTCTCATCATTTTTATTTAGATTTAGCGATTTTTATATTTTTTAAATAAATTTTTTTAAAAAAATTTAAAATATTAAATATTAATTTTAAAAATATTTTTATATAAAATTTAATTTTTTTTTATTTTTTTAGATGCAAAATTAATAATTAAACTTTTATGTTCAAGCTTTAACAATAATTTTTTTTTCAATTAATAAAATTATTTAATTTTTTAATTTTTTAAAGATATTGTTGAATGTAAATAAGGTTTTATTAATTTTAATTTTAAAATAAAATTTATATTGAAATTATACTAATAAGTATTATCGGTAATATTCTATAAGTTATCTATGTAATAATTGATATTTTTTTAATTGATAAGTTTTGAAAAGAATTTAATTTTTTTAATAAGATTTGATATTTTTTAATTCTTGATTAATTATTTAATTTAAAACTTTTAATTTTAAAAATAAATTTAAACCACTTAATATCAAATAACATATCACATTTAAAAAAATTTCAATATTTAAATATT
The DNA here is from genome assembly GCF_044706935.1 of Curcuma longa. Lineage (NCBI taxonomy): Eukaryota > Viridiplantae > Streptophyta > Magnoliopsida > Zingiberales > Zingiberaceae > Curcuma > Curcuma longa. The sequence goes on along the minus strand of NC_133861.1, from coordinate 26,908,795 downwards.
TTTTTAAAAAAATCATCATTAAAAAATTTTAACTTTCTACATCATAAATTAAAATTATATTCATATATTTTAAAATATTAAAATCTACTATAAAATGAAAAAATAATGATAAATAATATAATTAAAATAGTTAATTTTAAAAAATTCTTTATGGAAGAGTACGGGATCACGATTACGAAAACGTATATTTTTAGAGATCAATATTGAAAATATTTTTGAAAATTTAAAATATTAAATATTCATTTTTAAAAATAAATTTAAACCACTAATATCAAACAACATATCACATTTTAAAATTTTTCAAGATTCAAATATTTTTCTTTTAAAAATCATCATCAAATAATTTTAACTTTTCTATGACATAAATTAAAATTATATGCATATATTTTAAATTATTAAAACCTACTTTAAATTTTAAAAAATGATATGATCAATAATATAATTGAAATAATTAATTTTTAAAAAAAATCATGGAAGAGTACGAGATCATCGACAGTTATGAGGGCGTACATTTTTAAGAAATCAATACTTGATTAGTTTTAAAAATAAGGTTTATAATTAAAAATAATCAACAGTAAATAAAATTAAAATAATTTAAAATTAAAAGATGACGTTTAAATAAAATAAAATAAAAATAATATTAAAATATTAAATGGACCCAATTTGTTAGGCCCTTATTTAGCAAATGTAATTAAAATCAATTATAGTATGTAAATATTAATATGGGCTGATTTAAAACATATTGTTAGAGTTTCAAGCGGCGTGAGTGGTGGAGACATATACACGTTTGAAAATCATAAATCACACTTTTTAAAAAAAAATCTTAAAACTATAATTATTAAATTATTAATTAGGATGGGCGAGAGCTTTATTTGTTTAGGATTAAAAAAAATAGTTAATTGAAGAATTATTAGCAACTAACTAAAATAAGATTTGTTAAAAAAAATCTTAAAACTATAATTATTAAATTAAGATGCGTGGGAGCTTCATTTATTTAGGATTAAAAAAATAAAGTTAGTTAATTAGAGAATTATTAGTAGCTAACTAACAGAAAGATTTGCTATATAAAAAAGTCCTCCTACCTATTTTATCATTCATCTCATTTAATTCTTCCTTCTTCCATAACCATCAATTCATCGACCTAACACTTACTCGATGAGCAACGCAGCTGCCGATCGTGCAGTTCCCATTCCGATTCCTGGGTGGGAAGTCAATGCAAACGACTATCTCCTTAGCATAGAAGCAGAAGTGGTGACACGACGTTCGCAAGATGTGGACCCACCCCAATTGATCTGCCACTTTTGCCTCCAAACAATTTCTCCTTTCACCCACGATGTTGAGCGCACTTACTTCACCATCAACCAATCCTGCGAGAACATTGTTGATGAGGCCACTTGGCACGTGGAGACGTGGTGGATGCTCTGCGACGTGGCGGGGCCTCACGTGCGCGTCACTGACCTTGGTTTTCTTGCTGTAGATTTTCGCAGATACACCAGGGCGGTGCTCGAGTGTTTTCCAATCATGGAATTATCCACAATGAAGTTCTTCTCCGTTATTACGCCACCTTCCATTTATTCTGCCGATGAACTTCACTACCTTGTGCTGCCGGAGATACGACGATTTTTCTTTGAGGGGCATGAGGAGGAGGAGGAGGAGAAGAAGAAGAAGAAAATGATGATGACGATGAGGAGGTCATCAGAGGGCCCACGCCGACGCCGACGCCTGTAGCAGTGGTGGAGAGGCTCCGAGTGAAGATTGTAGAAGAACCTGACACATGCTCAATCTGTCTAAACAACTTCGACATAACGACTCATGTTTTGGAGATGTCATGTCGTCACATATTTCACGATGAGTGCTTGAAGGAGTGGCTAACTCGAAGCAATACATGCCCACTTTGCAGGTTCACACTCACTGACTCAAACGCAGAGTAGCTATGATATTGGATTGAAAAGCAATTCCTCAGTTCATTCATTAATTGATTCATGGTGTATTCCTAATAGTTCTTTAATTAATTAATTTGATTTTTTAAATCGGTTCATTCATTCCTCCGTTAACAATTGAGTTAATTAGTTAGTTGCTAATAGTTCTTTAATTAATTAATTTGATTTTTTAATATTCTTTAATTAATTAATTTGATTTTTTAAATCAAATTACAGTTTAATAAGCTAATAATTAATTACAGTTTTAAGAAACTAAAACAATGTGATTATAATTTTTATTTCAATTTAATTAACAATTGTTAATTTCTAGAAAATTGTTATTTCAGTTAAAAGTTTTAACTAATTTCGTGGATTGAGATTGGGAGACGGATCCCATGATGGATTGAGGCGCGGCCGTCTCCTCTCGAGAGCGTAAGCTTCTTCTTAGTTTATTATTTATTTATTTATTTATTAAAAATATTCAAAATTATTTTAAGAATTTTTAAATACGTCAAAAAAGTTTCATTTAGTTATAATTGATATTTAACCTTTTACAAATATTTCAATTTTAACATATTATTAATATAATACTTTTTATTTTTAATTTATGAAACAGATTTATAAAATTCTCCTTCAAAATAAGAATTTTTTCCATTAGAAAATAATTTTTTTACTTGAAATAGACTCCGTTCAAAAAAATATTACTCTAAAAATAATAAATGGTAGTTTTTATTTAAAAACTTTATAATCACTCTTTAAATGAAGAAGATTAGTAATTATTAAAATTAAAGGTGGAAAGCAAGTTTAAAAAATATATTATTTTTATTAAAAAATTAACTTTTTTAAAAAAAATACTATTTAAAATTAACAAATAATCTCTCTCATGATGTTGGATGTTGGGTGAAATATGCCAACGAGTGTTGGTGTGGGAATTACCAGATGATTGAACTTTAGTTTTGATAATGACACTAAGTTCAAGTTAAGTGTGTGTTGGGCTAACATTGCTAATCTAAGTGTGCAGGGAGCACAGGTTTGAAGAAAGTCCTAGTTGAGGCTAGACAAAGGACTGTCCTAGTTGTGGCTATGCACGGACAAGTCTTAATATGGAGGATCAGGCGGAAGACTTGGCAGAGCCAAGAGCACCAGGTGAAAGTCCATGCAAGGTTAGGAGGACCGGGAAGCGTAGCACAAATCCAGTCGTGTACGATCAGGAGGACAGGAAGACCAGAGGACGTGGTAAAGTTTGGGCGGTCTGGAGGACCGAGTCGCAACACAAATCCAGTCGTGTACGGTCAGAAGGACCAGAGGACGTGGTGAAGTCTAGGCTGGTCTGGAGGACCGAGCCGCAGCAGCAAATCCTAGGGGCTAAAGACAGAGTCGAGCAAAAGTCCAACAAGTCTGGAGGACTTGGTTGACATCAGGTAAACTCTCCTGAGAGAGTGGGTCAAGACGCGTTCCCGAGGGGAACATTAGGCGTCGGTTTAACCCAGTGCCTCACTAGAGATCTAAAGTTAAGACCAAGAGACAGTTCTAGGAACTGACTCTCCAACTACTTTGCATGTTTTTGGACTAACTTTCAATGCAGGTTGGAGAGATTGAGTACTTAAACTCCGGGCTAAGTTTTCCAGAGTTCAGATGTTGGAGTCAACCTGAGTGATACTCAAGTCGACCTGAGCCTAGTTAAATCTCAGTGGAAGTCGACGTATATCAAAAACCCTCCATGTCGAACTAGAGTCGACCTGAGAAGGTACTCGAGTCAATCGGAGCACCAGACAATGCAGCAGAGGTCGAAGCTTATCGAAAGCTCCACGTCGGACTAGAGTCAACCTGAGTGGGACTCGAGTCGACCTGAAGGCAAAGTCAGCGCGGAGAAAGAGGATCACTGCCTAGTTGGAGTCGACCTGAGATCAAATCGAGTCGACATGAGCATCCTATATAAGCAACCTCGATCAGAGCTCGAGATATAACTTTTCAATACTTCCCTGAGCAACCAGCAGCAACCCTAAAGCCACCGTAACACCGGAATTGCACGCAATCGAAGATCAAGCACATCCGACGACTTGGGTAACAAAGTCCATTGCTTATTCATTTTGTAATTCCTTTTAACTTTGTTATTGAGATTGGTTTTGTATCATTCGACTTGTTTCCGTAAGGAACAAGTTTTATAGTGGATTGCTCGTCGGAAACGATTAAAGACCGTGGACCTTGGAGAAGCAACTTTTGGTTGTGAACCAAGTAAAAAAACTTGTGTCCAAGCTTTCTTTCTTTATTCTAGTCTTCCGCTAATCGCACTCGTACTTTACGCTTTCGCAATCAAACGTCGAAAACCGATTGAAAATGCTAAAGCGCTATTCACCCTCTAGCGCTTTACTCGATCCTACAATTGGTATCAGAGCGGGGTCCTCGAATCCAATGCAACCACTGATCGAGGAGGTTTTCGATTTATTTTTGGATTTTATGAAGTTTTTCATTGTCATTCGAAATTTTTGTATTTCTTCCAGCACTGCTAATCCAAGACCTAGTCTTGGAACATTCTTGTTTGTTTCTTTCCATGTGCTAGATTAATGGCTCATCAAGAAGGATTCAGCACCGCAATACCATCTCTTTCCGTCGTGCCTCACATTTCCAGACTCAGACACGGCCTGATTTTTTGTGAAGAAAATTTTTGTAAACGGCGTCGAGCAGACAAGGCTTATTTTTCTCCCCTTCCTCTAGTGGTAGAAACACACCATTGCCAGGTTGGGCTAGGAATTCCGCATCAGCCCCTACTTGTTCCACGTCAACAACTCCTTCCACCTCATCTTGATACACACCTCATCTGAGTTTGTTGAAACCGCACATTCAAAGTGTGCTTTCAAGTTAGATAATTCTATTGCCACCTCATCTTCCTTTCCAATATCATATGACATGAAGAATTCTTTCCTTTTCTTTTTTTCCCCTTTTTTCCTCCCATGGAGGATAGTGGTCCACGTTGATAGCCTTCAACAACTTTGTAAGGAAATAATAATCACCTAATTAAAGTCTGCATCCTTACCAAATATGATAAAATATTCCTTTGCTTGATCTTCCTTCTATCTAACTCTCCCAAATTTGAAATTGTTCCCGCCTAAACATCAATGTCTACGTGTCAGTTGATTATTGGCCGGAGACACCAGTGTTCCACAAGAGAAGATGGTTGGAAAAGTTTCATTTCACTGGAGATATTGGAACCAGCAATCAAAACCTTCAGATTAGCAGAAGAGAAGGCTATTGAACCTCTTTTGATTTATCTTTACGGATGCGAACAAAGCATCACCCAGAGGAGAGACCGCCATGCACCTTCAGTTAGCAACATCGACTTTGACGCTTTTGCTTCGGCTTCACTTTTCACCTTCCCCTCCACGCCTTTTAATTTTCTTCTCAATCATTTTTATTTTTAATCGATTTCTTATTTTTATAAAAAATGATAAATCTCAATTAACCTCATTGACTATCCCTGAAGGTGACTAGCCAGGTCCCACGGAAGTTTCCCATCCGCCATCAGGGTAAATCGAGAAGTGTACGTAGCGGTCAGTCCAGACGTCCAGCATTCTTTGATTGCTCTTCCCATTTGAAAGAAAATTCCTGCAATGATTTCTTATTTTCACGACAGTGTGCAAGAGAGCCAAAGACTTCCAATAAGCAAGATTTTCGTAGTATAATTGAATTATAAAGCAGATGACTCAAATTGGTTGTGTTGTGATTAGCTCAACTTGCCTCGACTCAAAATGGCCTGGACTCTTGGTCGTGCCAAGCATAGTCTAGTCCCAAATGGATTGAGTTAGGCACTATTCTTTTGGTTAAAGTTGTCAAACGGACTAACCTATGATGAGACGGATTAACTTATTAGAAATCCATCATATGACGGGACGAGATGGACCGACCTATTAACTTGTCGGGTTAGAAAATCTTTAACCCAACCCAACCTAAGCAGATTGCAAGTTAGGCGGATCAACTTACGAGTATGTCAAAAAATAAAAATATATTAAAAATATTAAAAATTTTAAGTTTGGATTGTAATTTAGACGAGTCAACTCCACTAGTTCATTGAGTTTTCTACTTTAATTTTAAATTTAAAAAAATATTTTTTTAACTCGCTGGCCAATCCAAATCTGCCATGAACCAACCCATACGGATTGCGAGTCTAGGCGAGTCAGACTACCTGAACTCACTTTAAAATAGATTGATAAAATTTCAACTTAATATGTCAAAATTATTTAACAAAACGGGTCAATCCGACAGATCCAATTTAAACTGATAACTATATTTGTGGCCCACATCATGTGGATTAAGCAAGTATAGTCTGATGGTCATTTATATTCTTTTCCCTAAAACATTGAAAAATATTTAAATTCATGAGGGTATTATAATCTTTTGGGCCTAAAGTTATTAAAATAGTGAAAGCAATAATTGAAAATAGCGAAGATTTCTTTAAAAATTTAAATATTCAAACGATTGATAAATTTTTCCAATTTTAATTTCCTTGAATTTTTTATTTGTGTAATTTATATTTTTTTTCTAACTTTATGCTATCTTGATGGTTTATTGCAAAAGAATAAATTATATTTTTAAAAATTGAAATTAATAAATTTTTATTTACGATTCAATAATATCTAAAAAATAAAATAATTTAACAATTTTATTAATTAAAAATATTTATTATCCAAATTTGATGATAAAATTTTGATTAGTAAGCATAAAACTAAATTTTATATAAAAATTATTTATTAAACATGATTGAGATTTGAGACGCCATTGTACCATTGTTGAATTGTTTGGTTAAAACTTGAATTATAAACAATTAGTCTAATCAAGTTTGATTATTTTATTTTTATCAAGTTAATAAAAGTTTTGTTTTTCTTTTATTTTTTTAAACTGTAATTAGAAATATATAATAGATTATTTCCCATTTTAACGTATCATATATATATATATATATATATATATATATATATATATATATATATATATATATATATATATATATATATATATATATATATGTTCCGGGATAAACCAAAGGGCTAACCATGATCAGACCTGAGTCTTAAGTTGGTCCCTTCGTAGGGGGTCCAACCCGTTAGCAGGATCCTTCCATCCGGCAGGAGTCCGGCCGAGTCCTGTCGAGTCCGGCCGAGTCCTGCCGAATCCTTCCATTCGGCAGGAGCCTAGCCGGATCCTTCCATTCGGCAGGCACCTCGTCGAAGTCTTCCATTCGGTCGACACCTCATGTTGCCTGTACTTACGTTTGTCACTGGCTCAGTCTGACCACACTCCTAATAATGCCCTGGCCCACCTCATCATGATTTCTAACAAACTCACACCCCTCGCCATTAATGTTATCTCTCTGATTGTCTGCAGAGATAGTGACAACATAAGGCTTTACCAACGATGGGACAATAAACTTGATTGTTCCTGCTAGCTCATTAATCATGACGAGACATTTCTTAAATGATGACGTGACAGGTATGCACGCTCATCCCTCTATAAACAGACCACTCCGCTCCGCAGGTATCTCTCTCTCGCTCCCTCGCAATTCTCACATTCTATACTTCTGTCTGTTTTTTACTGTTCATCTTCTTCCTCCACCGTCCTTAACTTGATCGTCGGAGTGGTCGCGCCAGGGCACCCCCTGACCTTCCTACTGACGATCCTTGTGTTCTCAGGCCATCTTTGAGGTTGTTGCTGCTCATCATCTACCCCGGCGAAGTCTACGGCGACCGCGAAGCTCTCATCGTTTCCACATCTACCCCGGCGAAGTCTACGGCGACCGCGAAGCTCTCATCGTTTCCACTGCTTGCTACTGTTCAGAGCCATCTACGAGGAGGTCCGGTAACGTGTCCTGAAGCAGTTCTCAATCGGAACATAATTTGGCGCCGTCTGTGGGAAGATTTTTGCCCAGATTTGAGATGCCGACGGACGAACCTCCCCAACCTTCTCAGCCTCAGCAGCCTTATTTCGTCGCCATGACGCAGGAAGACTTCAACAAGGCGGTGGCCGCCGCCGTCTTGGCGATCTCCCAGCAACAACCACAGCCTCAACAACAGCAGCAGCAGGTACCAGCGGGCCCTTCAAGACCTCGTTCGTTTTCTGCTGAAGCACCACCAGCCCCGACGCCGACACTGGCCCTAGCAAGCCGGTTGTTTGAGTCCACGGAGGCCCACCATACTCAGGCCCATCAAGCTCCGGCCCACTTTGATCAGATCCATCAAGCCCCCGTTTATCAAGCCCCAGTCCAACAGGCCCATCAGGCCCATCAAGCTCATCAGGCCCAGGGCCCACCTCAACCATATCTGTTCGAAGATTACGGAGGGATGTCCGTAGAATCCGCGGCTGCCAGGACTCCACCTCGATGCCCTCCACGTGGCAAAGGCCCTCTACCTGGGGAAGGCAGCAGTCCCCATAAATCCCCTTTCGCTGCCTGGATTCTAGAAGAAGAACTCCCGCGCCACTTCCGCGCCCCTCAACTCATGGATTACACCGGAGCAACTGACCCCGAGGACCACCTGGGAGGATTTGAAAATGCCACCACCTTGCATCAATATACGGACGCCATTAAATGTCGAGTCTTCCTCACCACTTTGGCTGGTGCTGCTGTTCGATGGTTCAACCACCTACCGCCAGCCTCCATTTGCTCCTTCAACGACTTCCGGAGTTCCTTTCTAAGGCACTTCGCTACCAGCCGCACTTATCGGAAGACTGTGATGGATCTCTTTGCCATCAAGCAGAAGGCCAAGGAGTCCCTCAAAGACTACCTGCGCTGATTTAATCAAGGAGCACAAGAAGTCCCGGCAGCTCCTTCAGAAGTCCTCGTCAGTGCCTTCTCGCAAGGGCTGATAGAAGGAGATGTCACGATAGGGCTTCAAATTAGAATTTAAATGTCGAAAACCCACGATGAATTCAAATAAATGAAGTATAGGGGCCTCGAGTCGTATTTTTCCAAGGACTAGTAGAAAATCGATTTAATTCGAGCTTAAGTGTCGTATTTTTGGGTTTTCTTATAAAAATGGGGGTTTTGGTGTTTGTTGACGTTTTCAAATGAAATGCAATGCAAAATCAGTGAATAAATGAGGTATGTAAATCACTAACCTAAAATGCAAAGTATGAACTAAACCCTAATTCAAGCTTCATGATTTTCGCAATTGAGATAGGAATGGATGCAAGGAAACGAAATACTGTGAATTTGTCAAAACTAATCAACTAAACTATGAAGTGTAACTAAAACATTCGAACTAAGCTCACGAATTCTAATTAACTTGAAATGGATTGGCACGCAACAGTGAATTTGGCACGAAACAGTTGAATTAAAGTTAAGGACAAGAAGTTAAGCTAAAGAACACTAGAACCAATCCAAAACAAACTTATCTAGCAAAAGGAATTAACTACATGAAATGAATTCAAGTTTCTTAAGAACCGAAATTAACAAAGCTTAAAAACAAGTTTGGCAAAAATCAGAATTTCAGAAACTCTAAATTGCAATCAGAAATGCAGGAAAACGAAGCAAAACAACCACAGCCCTTCCCTTCTTCAAATCCTCTCATTTTGGTGTCAAACAAAAGCCAAATCGGATTATATCCTCTTTGAAAATCCCTTGAGAATCTCAGATTATCATCCGGGCTTGACCTGCTCGCGTGCAACCCACTGCTATCGGAGAAAACCCTCCTCTTCAAAACAGCAGACCGGCGCCAGCAACTTTTGAGTTGCAGCTGGAAATTCCTCTCCTATTCTTGCTCTGATGGTTGGATGAAGACTGATTTGCGTTCCGCATTCTTCAGAGGACCCCTCTTGAAGCCCACGGAAGCAGCACCGCTCGACACCCGCCGGAACAGAGGAAATCTGCGAAAGAACAGAGGAAAAATGCGATGCCGGAGAAACCCTCGCCGGCGTCCCTTCCAGCTGCCAATTGCTGTCCGGTTGATCAATCTAAGCTTCCTCAAGGATTCAGGGATTTGAAAGAGTGGAATGGAGGTGGCTGGGGCTTGCCGGATGCGAAGAGGAAGAAGCGGGGAAGATGAAAACGCGAAGGAATCGCGGATGAACAGTGGCGCAGCCAAACTGTTCATTCCCTAAGTTCGGTTTAAATACTGCCTATTAATCTGATGATCTGGACCCTTCATTTCTGATCCAACGGTGCAAACTTGATCTGAGGTTTAGGGCAGCTTAGGGCTTCAAAAAAATTAAAGGATTTTGATCAAACTCGATCTAGATCATGTCCTTCATGTGGGCTTGATCAATTTGGGCAAATTGGCTCGATTTGACCGCGGTTGAGCTTGAGTTGGGTCCGGTTCGAGCCCTAAAATCAATTTAAAGCCAAATTAATGCAAAAATTGCCATTAAATCATAAAAATTATAATCAAGCCTCAATTTATATAATATAGCACAAACATGATCAAATCGATTCAATAAATAATTATTTTCATGCAAAACCCAAAGATTGAATCGATTAAAAAGCAATAAAATCCTAACTCATCAAATTCCCCCACACTTACCCTTGAGCGTCCCGCTCAAGTCAACAAAATAAACTAGGATTGTACCCCCCTAGATCATCCTCAATCATGATTAGAAACAATTAAAAGAAAATTATCTAAGCTTGTAAAGTCTCAAAAGCTTAAATCCATGAATTAGACTTGTATTTGGTTAACCGCATAGTAAGTTTCACCCTTCTTGACTAATTGAGAAAAATGCATCACACTGAATCTCACGAGGTTGTTTTCAATAGATAAATCAGTGGCTCTCACCCTAATTCTAATTTATGATCAAAAAGGAGATGGAGCTCACTCAAGCACTTAGGTTTCATGCATTTCCATAGGCTTGCTTGTTTTCTACTCTCCACTACCATTCATGATTTGGAATCCACAAATATTAAGGTTTATTGAAAACACAAAGGAATCATGAACTGAAATGGATGAAATAGGAATTTAGAAGTAAAATTTCAAGAGAAAAGAAATTTCAAGAAAAGAGAGTAATTGAAAGTGGAAGGCATGGGTATAAGTAAATGCTATCAATGAACCTTTGCCCTTTTTCTGATTTCTTTCTCTTGTATACCATTTCTTTAAGTGTGTTTTTCAGATTCATGAAGCAATTCTGATCAAAACTCTTGAGGTTCCATTTCTTGATACAAACTCCTCACACTTCTTCTTCTTCTTTTCTCTTCATCACCCAAATGTGCCATTTTGCATTTCTTCTTTGAATCAAGCCCAATTCTTTCACATTTAGATTTCACAAGAGATAAGAAATAGCATCCAATCAACAGAACCCAAAATTCAGTTCACATGAATCCGCAAATTCAATGTATCATTGCGCGTTTAAATCTGAAAATTACTGAAATTGAATCTGAAATTTGGCTTGTTCTCTCTTGTTTCTTGCTCTTTTGCTTCCATTCTTTTTGCATCATGAAGCTTGATTGATAATGCTAATATCCATGCAAAATTTTCGTGAAATCCAGATTCGGATTAGTAGCAGCAAAATTAGAGAACATGGCTGAAAATCAAAGCTGAAAAACTGATTTTTTCTCAAAACGAAATCTTGCTTTTCTCTCTTGTTTCTTGCTCTTTTGCCTCCATTCTTTTTGCATAATGAAGCTTGATTGATGAGGCTAATATCCATGCAAATTTCCATGAAATCCAGATTCATATCAGTCCCGTAAAAAAATTGCTCAAACTGCTGAAAAATAAAACTGCAATTTTCTGATTTTTCTGATTTTTTTCCTTTTTGTTTTTATTCTTTCTTTCTCTGTTGCAGCTCTATTCGGGACAACTTGACATCTGAATTTGTTGTTTATAAAGTTACTGAAATGAAGTAGGTTTTACTGTGGATTCATCCACCGATCAGATTCTTGAAACTAACTTACTTGTCATTCATCAAAACTTGAATTTGACCATCAGTGCAAACTGCACCAACAGATAGAATGAACTTCGACAATGGCAAACAGCTTCTTTGATGACTAGAAATAATTTTCGAGAATGGAGAGTGCTCCAATGGTCGGCAGCAATCATACGACTCTTCGCAAGAGCTCCGATCGACGGCTTCTTCTCTGACGGGTGTTGTCCATAAAAAAGATAGGCTGTCGACGTCCAACGTCTGCTAGTCCTCGAAAGAAAAAAAAATCAAGGAGAAGGCCGACACTCATCTTGCCCTCTTTCAACGGTTGGTCGTGATCCGCATCAGCTAGCAACGTTTGGGTGAAGCCAACTACTGGCATCCAACGTCGGGCTGCACAATCGTGAGAAGAAGAAGGAAACTTGAGAGGCTGATGATGCACTATGTTTTCTTCCTTCTCTGTGGTCGGCATCAAATTTTTCGCAAGGAAGAAGTCGATCAAAATCGGAGAAGGAGCTGCCACAGGATCGGGAGAAGGCGATTGAGAAAAGGGGTAGTAGCCAGTGCTTAGTTTCCCTCTCCTCCCAGCTGGCAATAGGATTTGCAGGTCAGGCGGCATGAAATCGCCATCTAGGATTAGGGCAAAATTACAATCATGGAAGGGAGGAGAGCAACGCGAGATTCTCTTCTTCGGGAGGAAATTGTAATTACAAGATAAAGAGGCGGTCATCTTAGAGTTATTTTCTCATTACTGTAGCAAATCGGAATTTAAAGTTTATTGTTGCAAATTGAGTTGTTGGGTTAAGACGGGCAGATGGTTGTGATTAAACCTAGTTTCAATCTCAATCATCCATTCCTCTTTTAATGTTATATCTCATACAACATTTTATTGGATTTAGATCTAATTCAAAACTTTATCTCTTAACTCAATACCTAAAACTCATGTTGATTAACTTAAATTCAGTTCAAAACCAAACCAAGTTGATCCAATTTGATTCAAAACCAAATCATTTGGTCAAATAACCAAAACACTACTAATTAGAATCAAACCAATTTAGTTCATTTTGTCTTTATAAGACAAAAGGCATCATCGCTTCCGATCTACCAAAATATCTTCCATTAAAATCAAACTATTTGGTTCATTTCGTCTTCATAGGATGAAATCCATTATCTTCACCTGTCTTTCGATCCAACCAAACTTTATTTCTTTCAATTTGAGAATTCAATTCTCAAACTCGTTTTAAGTCCTTCAGAGAAACTTGTAGTACATGTGACTCAAGAGGTTCTCGGCTATATTAATCGTCCATAATTAATCAGTAATTATGGAATGAATATGAGTGACACCTAGTAGTACATTATGACCCTCAATTGATCAAAAAACCAACAATTGATTTTAGAATCATTTCTGAACCCCCTTAAAGAGCTACAATGAGACATGTTTCGTTCCTTTCACCATCTTATACTCACTTAGTTCAAGACTTGGTCTATATATCAATCCCCACTATGTTCACTACATCACACCTAGTTTAAGTTGTAGTTCCTTATCTTGCGGATTCAAGTTACTCGTACATGTGTCCAAGAGTATCATACTCTTGACATACAATGCTTTGGCCAAAGACTTCAAGTAACAATGTTGACAAGCAGCCACAGGTTATACATCTCCTTTTTTAAGGAGTGATGAATCCTATGTGGGTTATCCAAACACCTTTGGACACTTTGACTTTCCCTCAATCATCCCAGATCCACACCTCCTTGGAGATGTTTGCTTAGGATGTCAAAGTATAAGACTTCATGACTAAGATGACTTGAACACCGTAAATCAAAAGAAACTTGCACTTAAGCTGTATTGAGATCTTCATTGACATATCTCTATATGCATAGAAACATATAAAGTCTAATGACTGGTCATTCTAATGAACTAGTTACTTTTAATTAGCATCCACGTTTAATTCTCAATATCCAATGTCTCTAACCAATGAGGAACAGTTACTTGGTAAACCAAGAAGTTTAAAATGTATTAGTTTTACTGTTACGGTCGTAAGGATACGGGTACGGATCCGATCGAGAGAAGCGCCCGAGTCGAGTCAATCATCCAGGAACGACCGACTAGGGCATTAGGGCCCGGATCCGAGTCCCTGGATAATCGCCCGAGAGGTCTAAATCCAAGCCCGATAGCCCGGTGGGCCCGCCGAGGATACGAATAACCCTACCGAGCCGACTCCCAGATAATCCGAGTGGGTAGCATACCCGACTCGTCCTGAGAAGTCGGAGCTCGTCAGCATATGTCACGGATAACCCCGCCGGACCGACTCCCGGATGGCCCGACTGAACAGCGTACCCGACTCGACCTAGGGAGTCGGGGCCGAATCGTACCTTCTGTCACTGACCACTCCTTTTCTTGTCCCACTGACCACTCCAGCTGACAAGCACGCCATGAGGTATGGCGATGCGCCGCCTGACGTACGCCCCTGACAACAGTGTGTCCCCGGAATTAAAGGCGTCACTCCTCCCCCGTACGGAAAGTACCCTCACAGTAAGGTTCCCCTTGCTTTGCCCGTGGTACGGGCTTCCGCTTCCTTATATAAGGCGAGCCCCTGTGAAGGGGCCAGGTATGCTCACTGTTCCTCACTACTTCCCATTCTCGTTTTCTCTCCTACTGCAGCTGACTTAAGCATCGGAGTGGTCGCGCCGGCCCCGCCGGTCTTCCATCTCACGGTGTCTGTGGTTGCAGGTCACCGGTGATCTTCAGCCGTCTTCCGCCGTCGCCACCGTGTAGCATTGCTGAGGACGTGTCGCGCGCCCAGAAGCTGTTCTTGACGGGAACATATTTTGGCGCCGTCTGTGGGAACACAACAAGTCCCGAATCAAGACACGCTCATGGACGAACCGCCACAGCCTCAGCTCATCACCATCACACAAGAGGAACTAGATCGGAGGATAGCCACGGCAGTTCTCGCCGTCACTCGGAGTCAACATGAAGCCACTGCTCAGCCCTCGCGAGTGCATACTCGTGTCGAGGAGCCCCCCCCAGCCGCTACAAGACAACAGCGAGATCCGCCCGAAGGCCCAAGAGCCCCTTCCCTGAGGCCCCGGGAGGAGGCTGATGACTATGATGCTTCCATGGAGTCTGCGGCAGAGCAGACTCGGGCAGATTATCTTATAGCCGACATCGAGGAAACCCGCAGCATCAAGGCGCAGGCGTTGGCGGATTTCCTCGTGGAAGCACACCAAGACGAGGCCAAAGAAGAATGGAAGGCATATGTTGATGGTGCATCCAACAAGCAGGGAAGTGGAGTCGGAGTGGTCTTGGTCTCTCCCCTAGGAGAAGAAATACAGCTGGCGGTACGGTTGGATTTCAAGGCCTCAAATAACGAGGCCAAGTACGAGGCAGTTCTCATGGGTCTGCGGGCGGCCAAAAGAGTCGGGGCCACCCGAGTGCAGCTCCTTTCGGACTCCCAGTTGGTGGCCCAGCAAGTCGAGGGGAACTACGAGATCAAGAATAATCGACTCCGTCGGTACGCGGGGGTCTTTGCAAAATTAAGGATGGAGTTCAAGGAAGTTACTCTCAGCACGATCCCTCGAGGCGAGAACAGCAAGGCTGATGAGCTAGTCAAGTGGGCGAGCTCAATTACCGAATGGACGGAAGAGAAGCCGATCACGCAAGTGGCTTGGATAGCGCAGATAGATCAACCCCCCGAGACGACCGACCCGGACGACTGGAGGAAGCCGATACTCACTTTCCTCCAAACCGGTGAAGTACCTGGCGATCCCGAGCAAGCCCGCCTCCTCAAAAGACGCGCCACCCGATTCACACTGATTGGAGAGAAATTGTATCGCCGAGCCTTCTCTCGGCCGTTACTCAGGTGTCTCAGCCCTGAAGACGCCGAATACGTACTGAAGGAAGCCCACCAAGGAGGTTGCGGTAATCATGCGGGAGGACGATCCCTGGCCCGGAAGATCCTCCTAGCCGGTTACTTTTGGCCGACTCTCCAGGTGGACGCGGCGAAATTGGTGTCTATTTGCCTCCACTGCCAAAAGTATCAACCGTTTCAAAGACAGCCAACGGAGCAGTTGAGGACGGCCACCACTTCGTGCCCATTCGACCAATGGGGGATGGATATAGTCGGGCCCTTCCCGACCGGACCTCAACAGAAGAAGTTCTTGTTAGTGGCGGTCGACTACTTCTCAAAGTGGGTGGAAGCTGAAGCCTTGGCCCGAATCACGGAAGATGCGGTGCTCAAATTCCTGTGGAAGAACATCGTGTGCCGCTACGGCAGCCCGCATCGGCTTGTCTCGGACAACGGCCGGCAGTTTCAAGGCAAAAAGATACAAGAATGGTGCAAAGGACTCGGCATCCAGCAGGCCTTCACTTCAGTAGCTTACCCGCAGAGCAATGGTCAGACAGAGGTCATCAATCGGGAAATAGTGCGAGGACTGAAGACTAAGCTGGATCACGAAGGCGGGAGTTGGGTGGAAGAGCTACCTTGCGTCCTTTGGGCATACCGCACCACGCCGAAAGAAAGCACCGGGCTTACCCCGTTTCACTTAGTGTATGGGGGGGAAGCCGTAGTTCCCATGGAGGTGGGCGTCGAGTCGGACCGCAGGCAACACTATAACGCCGACAACGACGGCAAGCGACTCATGGAGCTGGATCTCATATCCGAGACCCGAGACCGAGCTGCCGCTCGGTTGACCGCTTACCGGCAGCGCATGTGCAGTGCTTATAATCGGCGAGTCATCCCTCGAACCTTTCAGGTGGGAGACTTAGTTTGGAAGAAAGTCAAGCCCGTGGGAGATGTCGTCGGCAAACTCGAACCACCTTGGGAAGGTCCCTCTCGAGTAGTTAAGAAAACCAGCTCAGGCGCATACTACCTAGTGGACGCGGCCGGAAAAGAGTTGGTGCGACCTTGGAGCGCCACTCACCTTCAACCTTACCGGACTTAGCAACTGATCGGAAGTTTTTCTTCTTATGATCGCCTGTATCTTTGGTTGTAATCAAGGCTGATAATGAAATGACTTTTTCAGGCGTCACTCAGTTCTCGGAGGCAAAAAACTCTCCCGACTCGGGCATAGTCGGGACCGAGCAATCAGGTCTCGGACCTTCTCAGGGTCCGACTCGGACATAGTCGGGATCGAGCAATCAGGTCTCGGACCTGCTCCTTCAGCAAACGCCCTTCTCAGGGTCCAAACTCTTCCTCGGACATAGTCGGACATCGGACCTGCTCCTTCAGCAACCGCCCTTCTCAGGGTCCAACCTCTCCCGACTCGGACGTAGTAGGGATCGAGCAATCAGGTCTCGGACCTGCTCCTTCAGCAACCGCCCTTCTCAGGGTCCAACCTCTCCCGACTCGGACGTAGTAGGGATCGAGCAATCAGGTCTCGGACCTGTTCCTCAGCAACCGCCCTTCTCAGGGTCTCGACTCGGACATAGTCGGGATCGAGCAATCAGGTCTCGGACCTGCTCCTTCAGCAACCGCCCTTCTCAGGGTCCAAATTCTTCCGACTCGGACATAGTCGGGATCGAGCAATCAGGTCTCGGACCTGCTCCGACAGCGATCACCCTTCTCAGGGTCCAAACTCCCCCGACTCGGATGATCGTCGGGATCGAGCAATCAGGTCTCGGACCTGCGCCTGCGACGATCGCCCTTTGCAAGGTACAAGTTCGCCCGACTCAGACTCAGTCGGGATTGAAGTAGTCCTTCAAAAATGTCAACCTCAAGATCCAACACAAGTGCTCGGCAAATAACGAGGCAAAAGATGTTTTCATTTAACTTCACGCAAGAAGAGGAGTACATAAGGCGTCGAAGCACTAGACGAACGTTACATGGCCTAATGGCCCCTCCTATCTGCTTCGGGCAGCGCCGCCCATACTTTATTTATATCCAGGAACTCCAGCGAGGTCCCTTCCGGAAATAGGCCCGCCTCGTACACTTGCGTCAGCGCCCCGTCATAGCCGTACTCCAGCATCCGGGCGGTCTTCTCCTGATATTGATCAAAATATTCCCGAGACGACAGCCAGGCTTCTTGCGCTGCCTTTACCCGTTCGGGCTCTTTCTCCTTGTAAGCGGCGAACTCGTCCTCTAAAGCTCTCTTTTCCACGGCCAAGTCCTCCGCCCGTTTCTTCCATGTGGCCGATTCCTCGAGCGCCCGAGACAACTCCTTGCCCCTTTGAATCAGCTGCTCTCGGGTCTGCCTCAGGTCCTCTTGTTCTTTAGCCCGAGCCGAAGCAGTCTCCTGCTCCAAGGCCTCCGCCTTCTCCTGGGCCTTCAGCAATTCGGCTCGATATTGGGCGGCCTCTTCGCCACTCTTAGTCGCGGCTGCCTTCGCCTCCGCCAGTGCCCGCGCGCGATCGGCATCCTGAGCCTTTAAGGCTTGCATCTGCCGATCGATCACCTTGACCTCGCGGTTCAGGTAAAGGAAGCGGGTGTGCATCTCCATGTGCTCAACCCACATCTGCGTAAGAAGGGCGGTTAGTGACGAAGGGGTGCAAAGAAAAGACAGGTTAAGAGAAATCAGAAGCACTCACCCGCAAAATGTGAAAATTCCCCCGATAACTCAGCTCGGAGGTATTAATCCCCCGGAAGGAGTCACCGCTTCGGATCGCTCGGACCCGGTTCATCAGGTCCTGCACCTCCGCCGGGTCGAAGGGCTCATCGGCGGCCACTCGAGTCAGCGGCAGCGTGTAGAAGTCGGCTCCGGCCGTCGACGGGCGCCCGAGCCCCGAGCCAGCCGACCCCGAGCTGGTCGGCATTGCAGCTCTCGAGGAGGATCCTCCAGTCGGGGGTACCACTCCCTCAGTTGGCCCCTCCGCCTGGGGAGCCATGGTCGTCCCGACGGCCAGAGCCGGCTCGGACAGCGTCGGCACCGCTCCAGCAGAAGTAGTCGGCGCCCCCACAGCGCCCAAGTCCACGGCAGTCGCCTCAGTCGGAGCCGGCGGTACCGGGGAAGTGGTCTCCTGGCCCCGGTCAGGCGCGCTCGCGCCGGCAGCACTCGAGGCAGGAAGATGCCCCTTGGACGCCTTGGACTTCTTGAGCCGCTTCTCCTCGCGGCGGATCGGGCTGGACTTCTTCGACCGTTTCCCTTCGCGGTCAGGCGAGCGGGAGCGGTGGTGCTTCTTCTTGGAGTGGGAAGAGGAGGACTTCTTTGATCGACCCTCCTCCTCCGCCGTCTCTTTCCCTTTGCTGGCCGAAGGAGGCAAGTCCCCCGGCTCCGCGATCACGGACTCTCCTTCCCGAGTGGCGGTCTCAGGCCCCGCAGATACGGGAAGATGATCCTCCCCTTCGGGTACCACCATCGCCAGCGGCTCCACCAGCTCGGGCTCGGGAACAGCAGAAGTCCCGGCTGCCTCCGCGGTGGTCGGTTTCTTGGGTGTGACCAGTGCCTCCAAGTGCGCCCGAGTCCATTTCAAGCACTTGTTCACCGACGTGTCCATCCAAACGTCGTCTGCCAGAAAGAAAAGAAGAGTTGGGTTAGTCATTACAGAAGCCCGAGTAAATAAACAACTTACCGAGTGCTGCCGAAAGCTCGGCGACAATGGGACTCAAGCCGGCTCGGAAGAGAAGTCCCTCTTCCCCGATCAGCTTGTTGACATCGAATTGAAGGCCCTTCAACACCTCAGAAGCCTCCAAATAGACCTTGTTCTTCTTATAAGGCTTTAGAACGGGCAAAGCCGAGAGCTCATCCTGCCATTCAGTCGGGAACTCGAAGGGACTCGGTGGGGACAGGTAGAAGAATTGGGGATGCCAACCCTTGTTGGAACTTGGATACTCGGTCAAAAAAGGAAGGCCCGGTCTCGAGTTGAAGAAGAACACCCCCTCCTTCTTCATCTTCTTCGGGTAAAAGAAAAAATGAAAAACCGCGGGGTCTAGAGGAATTCGGTACATACGGAAGACTAAGACGACTCCACAGAGGAGTCGGAAGGAGTTCGGAGCAAGTTGGTTCAGGGGAAGCTGGAAGTACTCGGCTATTTCCTGGAAGAAGGCAGGAATCGGGAATCGGAGTCCCCCCTCTAGTTGACCCTGGAAAAAAGTGACGAAACCGGGGGGAGGAGTGTGAAGGCGATGGTGACCCTCGGGGACCTCGATTCTATACTGACTCGGGATCTCGTACTTCAGACGAAGTTTCGAACGGGATCTCTCGGTGAAGGTACTGACCAGAGACTCGTACCACGGACTCGTGGAAGGTACGCTAGCAGACGGTGCGTCGGTCGATGGCACAGACCCCTCGGAAGCCATCTCTACGAACAAACCTCGCTAAAATAGAGAAAAAAGGGCTGAAGCGAATGGAGAAAGCTTACTTGGTGCAAGGGAGGAGAAAAAACGGCGACGAGGAAAGAACCAGATAGAGAGCAGAGAAGAAGACGAAGACGGCGAGGGAGGCGCGGTGCGCCTACCCCCCCCCCCCCCCCCCCCCCCGGTGCGCCCCCCCCCCCTATTTATACTTAACCCTAGCGGTTCTCAGCCGTCCGATCCGATAGGAGGAAAAAGGCGGGAGCTATTGGCGACCGTCCGATGATGCACGTTTCCGAGCGTGATACGGCGCAATTATGGCGGCGATTCGGCTGTCCCATCGGACACCCCGCCGCAGTAACCCCTGCCTCGAAAAGCACCCACGCCATGCCGATCACGTGCTCGCCGTCCGAACTGGCCACTGCCCCCCCGACACGTGGCAACCCCTCACTGGCGGTCTATCGCAAGAATATCAACCGGCACAACTCGACTCGGACTCGGTCTAGTCAGTCGAACTCACGTCTCCTTCGACTAGACTAGTGGGAAGGCTGGTGTTACGGTCGTAAGGATACGGGTACGGATCCGATCGAGAGAAGCGCCCGAGTCGAGTCAATCATCCAGGAACGACCGACTAGGGCATTAGGGCCCGGATCCGAGTCCCTGGATAATCGCCCGAGAGGTCTAAATCCAAGCCCGATAGCCCGGTGGGCCCGCCGAGGATACGAATAACCCTACCGAGCCGACTCCCAGATAATCCGAGTGGGTAGCATACCCGACTCGTCCTGAGAAGTCGGAGCTCGTCAGCATATGTCACGGATAACCCCGCCGGACCGACTCCCGGATGGCCCGACTGAACAGCGTACCCGACTCGACCTAGGGAGTCGGGGCCGAATCGTACCTTCTGTCACTGACCACTCCTTTTCTTGTCCCACTGACCACTCCAGCTGACAAGCACGCCATGAGGTATGGCGATGCGCCGCCTGACGTACGCCCCTGACAACAGTGTGTCCCCGGAATTAAAGGCGTCACTCCTCCCCCGTACGGAAAGTACCCTCACAGTAAGGTTCCCCTTGCTTTGCCCGTGGTACGGGCTTCCGCTTCCTTATATAAGGCGAGCCCCTGTGAAGGGGCCAGGTATGCTCACTGTTCCTCACTACTTCCCATTCTCGTTTTCTCTCCTACTGCAGCTGACTTAAGCATCGGAGTGGTCGCGCCGGCCCCGCCGGTCTTCCATCTCACGGTGTCTGTGGTTGCAGGTCACCGGTGATCTTCAGCCGTCTTCCGCCGTCGCCACCGTGTAGCATTGCTGAGGACGTGTCGCGCGCCCAGAAGCTGTTCTTGACGGGAACATCAAGTTAAAATTTTTAAGTTTGGATTACGGTTTAGATGGGTCAAATTCACTAGTCCATATAATTTTCTACTTTAATTTTAAATTTTAAAGAAAAAATAAGTTTTTTAACTCACAGGCCAATCCAAATCTGCCATGAGCCAACCCATACGGTTGCGAGTCTAGGCGAGTCGGACCACCTGAACTCACTTTAAAATAGATTGATAAAATTTCAACTTAATATGTCAAAATTATTTGACAAAGTGAGTCAATCCGGCAAGTCCAATTTAAATTGATAACTATATTTGTAGCCCACATAATGTGGATTATGATAATGTTGCACTTAAGCAAGTATATCTTGATGATCATTTATATTCTTTTCCCTAAAATATTGAAAAATATTTAAATTCACGAGGGTATTATAATCTTTTGGGCCTAAAGTTATTAAAATAGTGAAAGCAATAATTGAAAATAGCGAAGATTTCATTAAAAATCTAAATATTCAAACGATTTATAAATATTTCTAATTTTAATTTCCTTGAATTTTTTATTTGTGTAATTTATATATATATTTTTTCTAATTTTATGCTATCTTGATGGGTTATTGTAAAAGAATAAATTATAGTTTTAAAAATTGAAATTAATAAATTTTTATTTACGATTCAATAATATCTAAAAAATAAAATAATTTAACAATTTTATTAATTAAAATATTTATTATCCAAATTTGATGGTAACATTTTAATTAGTAAGCAGAAAACTAAATTTTATATAAAAATTATTTATTAAACTTGATTGAGATTTGAGACGCCATTGTACCATTGTTGAATTGTTTGGTTAAAACTTGGATTATAAACAATTAGTCTAATCAAGTTTGATTATTTTATTTTTATTTAATTTTTATCGAGTTAATAAAAGTTTTGTTTTTCTTTTATTTTTTTAAACTGTAATTAGAAATTTATAATAGATTATTTCCCATTTTAACGTATCATATATATATATATATATATATATATATATATCGATTTTTAATTTTTTTTTTCTCTTGATCATTACTCTATTATAAGTTGCAGTTAACCCCTGGTGTGAATTAAAAAAAAAAGTTAAAAGTATAAATTACGTTATATAATTTTTTAATCATAATTAAGTTCTCGAATAGTTATAAATAATCACTATTAAATACTTAAATATTAACCATCTATAAAATAATTTATCGAGTATAAAGATAAACATAAACAAGAATAAAAATTATTAATTCGAGAATTCAGCGGCAATACGTTTAGAATTAATGATATAAATTGGGTTTTGGCTCTCTTTTAGTCATCAAATTGATATATGATTGTCTAACCTAATAAATTATCTTGGAGGGAAAAAAAATTCTAAACCGAAGTAAACGAAATTAGTTAAAACTTTTAACTGAAATAACAATTTTCTAGAATTTAACAATTATTAATTAGATTGTTAAAACCTAACTAATGAATGAAGTAACTAATGAATGAATGAACTGAGGAATACACCATGAACTAAATGATGAATGAATTGAGAAATTGCTTTTCGATCTAGTATCATAGCTACTCTGCGTCTGCATCAGTGAGCGTGAACCTGCAGAGTGGACAGGTGTTGCTTCGAGTTAGCCACTCCCTCAAGCACTCATCGTGAAATATGTGACGACACGGCATTTCCAAAACATGAGTCGTTATGTCGAAGTCGTTTAGACAAATTGAGCATGTGTCGGACTCTTCCGCAATCTTTACTCGGAGCCTCTCCACCACTATTGCAGGCGTCGGCGTGGGCCCTCTGATGGCCTCCTCGTCGTCGTCATCATCTTCTTCTTCTTCCTCGTCCTCCTCCTCCTCCTCCTCATGCCCCTCAAAGAAATATCGTTGTGTCTCCGAAGGCATAAGGTAGCGAAGATGACCAGTAGAATAAACGGAAGGAGTCATAAGGGGAATCTTAATAACAGAGAAGAACTTCATCGTGGATAATTCCATGATTGGAAAGCGATTGAGCACTGCCTTGGTGTATCTGCGGAAAGCTACCCCAAGAAAAGCACGGTCAGCGATGCGGACGTGAGTTGCCGCCACGTGGGAGAGCATCCACCTCGTCGCCACGTTCCAAGTGGCCTCATCGATGATGTTCTCGTAGAGTTGGTCGATGGCGAAGTAGGTGCACTCAACATCATGTGTGGAAGGAGAAATCGTCTGGAGGCAAAAATAGAAAATCAGTTGGGGTGGGTCCACATCTTGCGAACATCGTGTCACTACTTCCGCTTCCATGCTAAGGATATAGCCGCTTGCATCGGCTTCCCACCCAGGAATCAGAATCGGAATGGGCATTGCACCGTTGACTGCTGCGTTGCTCATCGAGTAAGTATTAGTCGATGATGATTATGGAAGAAGGAAGAATTAAATGAGATGAATGATAAAATAGGTAAGGGAGGACTTTTTTATATAACAAATCTTCTATTAGTTAGTTGCTAATAATTCTCTAATTAACTAACTTTATTTTTTTAAATCCTAAACAAATTAAGCTCCCACCCATCCTAATTAATAATTTAATAATTATAATTTTAAGAATTTTTTTATATAACAAATCTTGATTCTGTTAGTTAGTTGCTAATAATTCTCTAATTAACTAACTTTTTTTTAAAATCAAAATGAAGCTTCCACCCATCCTAATTAATAATTTAATAATTATAGTTTTAAGATTTTTTTTTTAAAAGTGTGATGGATTTGTAAATTTATGATTACCAAACGTGTGTATGTCTCCACCAATCACGCCGCTTGAAGCTCAAACAATATGCTCTAAATTAGCATACATACTATAATCAATTTTAATTACATTTGCTAAATAAGGGTCTAACAAATTGGGTCCATTTAATATTATTTATATTCTATGTTTTTAACGTCACCTTTTAATTTTAAATTATTTTAATTTTATTTGCTATTGATTATTTTTAATTATAATCCTTATTTTAAAAAAAAAACTAATTATTTTTTTTCCTGTATTGATCTCTTAAAGATATACCTCCTCGTAATCGTCGATGATCTTGTATTCTTCCATAAAGAATCTTTCAAAATTAATTATTTTAATTATATTATTGTTCATATCATTTTTTTCATTTCAAAGTAGGTTTTAATAATTTAAAATATATAATTTTAATTTATGATTTTAAAATTATTTGATGATGTTTTTTAAAAGAAAAATATTTGAATCTTGAAATTTTTTAAAATGTGATATATTGTTTGATATTAGTGGTTTAAATTTATTTTTAAAATTAAAAATTTTAAAAGAAATAATTAATCAAGAATTAAAAAATATTAAATCTTAGTAAAAAAATTAAATTCTTTTCAAAACTTATCAATTAAAATTTTTTTTATCAATTATTGTATAGATAACTTATAGAATACTACTAACAATACTTGTTAGTATACCTTTAATTACGATGGAGCAGACTTACAAAAAAGGACAAGGGTTCAAATCTCGACGAAGTCGAATAATACCTTCCTCCGTTATGATCAACTGCAGCTTCTCAATTTACCTCCTCACAGATCGTCGTGGGGCCGATCGTGTGGGGCCGCTAAGGTGGCGGATTCCACCTTTGCAGAATAGTATACCTTTAATATATTTTTTTAATTAAAATTAATAAAGTCTTATTTACATTCAACAATATCTTAAGAAAAATTAAAAAATTTAACAATTTTATTAATTGAAAAAAATTATTGTTAAAACTTGAATATAAAAATTTAATTATTAATTTTACATCTCAAAAAATAAAAAAAATAAATTTTATATAAAATGTATTTTTAAATTAACATTTAATTAATTTTTTTAAAAAAAATATTTAAAAAAATGTAAACTCATCGATGTTGATCCCTAAATCCGAATAAAAATGATGAAAGGTGCACGTTATATTGATTACTAGCATTAATTTTTAAGTAAATATTCAATGAATATTTAATTTTTTTAAAAAATATTAAAACTTTATTTTTAAAAAAATAATATCAAGAGATTTGATCTGATATATTTCTTTCACCCTCCTCAGTTTTATCATAGTAAAAAACTTCCTTAATTCATAACCTCTATTAATTTAAAGAACTTATCTAAAAAATTTAATTTTCTTTATTTTTGCACAATATCATATGTGAATTTTAACATTTCTAATTGACTGAAGTACAACATCAATAGTTTCTTGTATTCTCGATCTTGTCCATATTAAAATTTCAAACTTTTAGAAATAAGACATGAGATAGGACTAAAACTCGTTAATGGAATTAGATGGGTCAATTTAAGTTCAAACTTTATCCAATAAATTTCTTTTCACTCTTAATGGAATTAGTTTATTGTACTTTATCCAATAAATTCTTTTCACTCTTAATAGTTTATTGTACTAAAAAAATCAGCCTACCAATATTCATGGTTGCAACAAAAATACTTTAAATTAGTATGTTGGAGCAACAATTTTCATCTCCAACAATTTTCATTTACATGGATATGTGATATCAAATTGACATATATTGGAGCTACATTCTCCATCTTTTTTATCTATGCATTGTGCCATTAAAAAGTAGTAGTAATTTTGTTCCTCAACCCGGAGAAAATGCTATGAAGAGCAATGATGATCTAAGATTGCTTCCGAGTGGAAGTCGACTAAAGGAGACGAGTATCAAATTTGTTGGGCATCACCTTCAACGAAGACACCAACATTCTCTTCAGTGAGGACAACAACTGAATCGCAGAAACGACGTAATACTGTAAGTCAACCTGTATAACTAGTTTCTGATATACTTCTCTTCCAACAGATGGAGATGGGAGTGTTCTCTGTCATTCTATAAGCTCTTAGATGAAAAACAAATAATAATATCATTAAAATGTACAAAAAAAAACATATGGACAACCCCAAATAGTCAAGAAGAACAATACGATGAAGACTACAATAATCTTTAGATAATCAACATACTCTAGATCATGCAAAATCATTTTACAGCTACATTTTATGAACAAGCGGGCAAGGAATCCATGCTACAAGTGCACTTTATGATCGAGTATTACAGCTTTCGTAGTACTTGCAACATAACTAAACTTCAAACTTATCTGGTATAATCTTCAAGGACAAACTGCTCGAAGCTTGCAAAGCATGGAGGTTTTGATGAGCCTTGTGGACTACTTCAGTAGGCCAGTTGGATTACTTTTACTCAATTCATACAGAGGAAACTACAATGGATCAGCTGAACATTAAGGTCTGCCGGAATAGTTCACTATTGTTCAGCATCATTGCTCAGAGATGGAAAGGAGGGGATCGACTTCAGTATCAGTTTCCTGCAACCTTTGCGGTTCGGTGGTGTCAATCCAGCTCCATTGTGTGGAGGGGAGACCCTCTTCCCATTGGGGGAAACCTTAAGACCTGTGGAGGTAGTTGCAGTGGATCTTAGAATAGCAGGAGTGTCATCATCCTCTAGGATTGTGGTGGCATTATCCAGCTTCGATTGAAGGATAAGGAATTCTGATTTTCGAATCATGTGAGTGCCATAGAGTGTAGGTGTGCGGCCGATCGAAAGCCTGATTGGTTGTGGAGGTTTGGAACTCGAATAAAATGGCATTTCAACCGATAACCTGAGAAAGAAATCTTTACTCATCAGATGAGAAACATGAGTGCAGAAATAAGCTACTGAAACAAAGAACAGAAATGCTTGTTTCCTTCACCTGCTACTTTGTAAAGGTGTGGCTGGCAAAATATTTCCAGGAGCTTGATGCTCAATCTGAATGCTTGTGTTTTGTTGCCCTTCTTCTGCGTTATCGTCTTCCTTCTCGCATGCATCAGATTCCTTATCCGCTTGATCAATTCCTTCAACACTTGCTAGAGTACCTATCGAAAGACCGAAATAAACCAAACTGTGTTTAAGAAGGCTTGATCTTTTGTGTGATACTCACCATCTTTTCTTCCGAATAGATTCTTACATCCTTCACATCTGCAGCCAATTGAACATCCAACTCCACCCTATAGAAAACAAATAAGCTCAAATCAGAAAACATACAAGAAAAACAAGTGGTTCCCAAAGTTACAACACCTGATAACATTCACAGTATTTCTTCAGGCAATTTGATTTTTTACAATTGCATCCTCTCTTATGTCGCGCTGAAGCAGGAGTCCTATTATCGTCATCCTAGAGGTATTAGAAAGATGATCTCATTAAAATCATGGGAAACTACATAATGATAATAAAATTCATAGAAAAGCAGGTGAAATGCTTACCCCAACTTCCAAGCAGGATTCAGATGTTCGAATAACTTTTGGAGCAAATGCAAGTGGATTGCGAGATTCTATCTGCTTGCGAGTAGCCAGGACAGTCTCCTCGTGTATGGGTTTATTAAAACACCCTTGGCATGAACAAGGCTCAGAACAATAAACTCCAGCAGCAAAACACTCACAGTAGCTACATAAGATGTCCCCATGTGAGTAGTACCAAATGAAATTCAAATATTCCATGCCAATCACAGAAGACATTGAGTAATTTTTCTTGTGAAAATATTTAAAAGAGTTTGAAATAATTTACACGGCGCTAAGAAAGCAAGGTGAAAATGTCTTTTACTATCTTAAAATTCAAAGATAAATCTTAAAATCATTATGAAGAGGCCTCACAGTTTCAGACATTTTGACTTCTTGCAGTTGCAACGCTTGCATCCATCACTATCGCCTCCATTTTGTGATTTGCGTCTGGATCATGAGTTTCCATTACTATTAATCTAGTTACAATCAGGAAGGCATAGTGGAGTTTATAAAACATACCTCTTCTTCTTTGGACTACCTTGAGCTAACTCCTCGCAGTTGTTAATTGTGACATCCCTTGAATCATCATAAGGGACAATCTGGAGATGGCCTTCATTATCCTCGGGGCCGGAATCCTTGCCAACAGACAAGGAATGTGTTGGATTGTCCTTCTCAGTTATTGTTGATGTAAAAGGATCAATTGGGATGCTGAT
Organism: Curcuma longa; assembly: GCF_044706935.1. Taxonomy (NCBI): domain Eukaryota; kingdom Viridiplantae; phylum Streptophyta; class Magnoliopsida; order Zingiberales; family Zingiberaceae; genus Curcuma; species Curcuma longa. Next base: position 26,880,503 of record NC_133861.1, on the reverse strand, counting down.
TATTTGTTTTCCACATGCGGATGTGTCTTTTTTAGCCACTTTATCCTTTGATGTTGTAGCAAGAGCATTCAAATGTAACCCAATCCCAGGCAAGGCACACAATGATGGACTAGTTTTAGGCTTCAAATTGTTGGCTCCACAGATGCTTTTACCTTTGGAAGAAGAAGTTGATGGTGTGAGATTCCTTTTAGAGACAGAGGCAAGATCAAAAACCAAACAGCGTCTAAGCATTCCCCGTTGTTGGTGGATGCCAACCTTCAAAACAAATGGCAACAATTATTTCACATACATGTTGATTAAAACTTATTCCATGAAATAAAATACCCTAAATGTTGTATGATATTGTAATTAATAAACTTCAGCTCCTAGAAAGCAAGGAACATCCTTGCACATCCAAGCTTCCCCATGGAAGGGTGTGATTGAAGCTTAGTATCAAACTGGTTTGTCCCTAAAAGGAGACTGGTATGCAATTCCATTCAAAATTCCCCCAACCTCAAATGGTAGGGGCTCACTGATATTCATATTAGATGCTAAAGAAGACATGATATGTATCTCGGGCTAAAACGAGTACAAATCGACTATTACAACATGTGACTATCTTGCCTTATGAGAAGAATGAAATGTGATATGAGATATCCATCAATATGAGATGAAGTTTCACTTTTCCCGCCAAAGTTAGCAAATTTTACATTTTACCATAAGAAATTCAATACCCTCCAAAGCTTTGACAATTGCTTCATTTTTCTTTTCAAAACCATTTCACTTTGCCATTGGACCATGTTCTTGACTAGACAAAGTTAAGCTGAGGGATCAAAGTGAAACACTTTTCAAAAGTCTCAATGCTAAAATGTAATTTCTAAATTCTAGAGTATAAAATGGAAATTTTGAAAACTTTGAGGGATAAAGTGATATTTGACAATTAAAAACTAAAGGACAAGTAAACAAACTGGTTAGGAACCTCAAACAAAATCTTAACAAGATATAGATAAGAAAGAAACTCAAGTATCAGGAATCAACATCCTTGATTGTTCAATTGGTCCTTCCTCTATGACAAACATAAACGATATCTAAATGGGAAAAACCATAAATCTTAGAGATCATAGCAGAAAATATACACAATCAGACAGTAAAGAAAGTAAAATGAGAATGAACAGTGGGTATAAAAACAGTTAGAAAGAAGGAAAAATGATAACAAAAGAACAATTATACTTGAATAACTTACAATGAAAATGACCAAAATGTTTCCAATATGGTGCAAATACAAAAATATCATTTTCTTTTAAAAAAAAAAAGATCACTCAGCATTACCTGATCCTGGCAAATACCAGAAGTCACATTTTTGGGACCATCTGCTTCATGATCGAAATTGCAACCTTCAGTACAACTAGGAGAAGGGTCATTGTTGACATTATGGACACAAGAACCGTGGGAGCTATCAGGTTGTGTTTTCTGTAGACAATCAACATTCTCTGTGCAATTTGTCAGTAGAGGAACAAAGATACTCCCATCATTGTCCACAGCTTTCTCAGCCTCTACGATTTGAGCCCCCACTTCTGTGGAGGAATCAAAGATCAGCAATCCTTCACCATCATCGGAGATTAAACTTTCCCAGTCACATCCTAGTGTGTCATTTTTAGTCAGCTCAAGTGGATGAGTTTCCTGAACCTCAATTTCTGTAGCAAACAAAATTTTACGCCGCTCTACACCAGTTTGAATAAAATGAAGATCTACTGAAGTATTATCAATGTATAGCTTATCATCCATTTGAATACCATAGCAAGGTGTCGTGTTATGATCAGGACTACCAGAGTCATATTGGTTTGGCTGAGGAAATGTACCAGCAAGAGTTGGGCACTGATCAGGAGGATCAACAGTAGCCTCATTGAGTGAACATGTTATTACACAATTTTCCTGTGCACTTGTAGTGAATCTGGATGGCCTAACAATATCAGAAACCTCTGAGGATAAGTTACTCTCACTGACATTATCTGATGAATTATCTTCTTTCAAAGAGTTTGTGAAAGGAACCCTGCGTACAGTAATAAAAACCAACATGAAATAGGGACACATTAAAAAAATATATATTAACTCAAAGTACAAACTTGATCATTACCTTCCAAGGAACCTAGCTTCCCTTGGAGGATTGATATGTGGTGAACTAAATATTGAGGATAGAGAAGCAAAGTTCAGTGATTGATAAGTTTGTGCAATGTGCAGAGAATCTTGTGGCTTCACAGGCTGTATTGGAGACAAATTATTGATGAAGTTAAAAACTGGTGAATCCTGCAAAAAGAAAAAAAAAAAAAAAGCTAACAGTAACAGGTGAAACGAAAACGAGAGCAAAACATTAAAAAACGGGATGAAGTGTGTGAAACAACAAATGAATTTGGTATATCAATCGCATAAATGCAATGAACACGTAATTAACTACTGAGATAAAGGGAGGGCATTTCTAGTTAGAACAATACACTGAGCTTTGAGGTCAATTATCCATCGTGTAAAGGACATTATAGTTATGGTGGTCGACCCAAGGAAAAGCATCAAAGACAGTTTTTCCGAAGGACTCCAGTGCAAACCGTTGAACATTATAGATTGTTCAAAATAGCATGAGAGATTATTAATCAAAAGAAAATACTGAAAACAAAAAATGAAGTGACAACTCAGCTTATTCACCACAGGAACCAAAATCTCCAACCAAACGCAGTAGAAAAGAACACAATTTTAAACTCCCGAATAATGGCTAAACAATCTCTCTACTCAGGAGCCAAAATTGAACAAAGAAAATCAAATAAAGAGAAAAACCAACGCCTTTTTGGCAAGAAAGCGAAGCGAAACAGAATAAATAAGAACTTAGCCGATAAATGGGTCACAACAACTGAGAATAGATCCAAAGCGATTCCCTAATTAAATGAAAGTAAAACTAATAATTTTGAGTGCGTATTCCCTCGTCATAAAACGTTCAGGATGGATTGATTGCCTGATGGACGCCATATAATTAGAGGGGAAAAGGGATTAATGCATAAAACCAAAGTTTTCTCCAATCAGGATCGCGTGAATTGAAGACCGGATAAAGCACTAAACCGAAATTACTGTTGTAGCATACCATAAATAATTGAAGAAAGAGAATGAGGAGCAAAAAAAATTGCAAATGTTACACAAATAACCAACACATAACACAATTTTTTACATCCATATAGTGAGAACCGACGGAAGAAACAATAGCGCTTAACGAACAACTACAATTTTTCGCATAAATAACACTTGAATTGGAAAAGTTGAATGCGCAGAGTAAGCAGCTTAAAGTCCAAATTTACGCATACATGAATTGCTAAGTTTCCTTCACAATGCAACCAATTGCCAAGCCAATGCCGAAACCAAAAACAAAAAATGAGTAAAAAAATCAAACTTTTCCCTTCGAGAAACCAAAATCAAGCAGAAAGTAAGCAGACCCAGTGGAACAACAATGTCGCAAAAACATAGAAACTCAGACCCACAAATCCACCCTCAAGCCCAAGCAAAACGCTCCCAAACAAGAAAATCATGCGAGCGCAGATCAATTGAAACCGCATGAAGCGCAAATCACCTCGAACTTGGAGATCGGCGTCCCAGCGACCTTGCTCCGCTCTGGCGTATCCATCTCGTCCCCGGACGCCTCACCCCAGCGCGTGCTCCAAGCTCACTTCCACATCATCTCTCCTCTCCCTCCCCTTCCTATTCTCTCTCTCTCCTCGTGCTAGGCCGCCTGCCTGCCTGCCTGCCTCCACTCCTGTGCTGCTCTGATCTACTAGATTTCAAGAGAGCCGATGGGCGGGAACTTTCATTTTTTTTCGCCCCCCTCTGGGCCCTCTAGCTTTCACCCTCTTCCTCGACCTCGATCTAACCCAATCTAATCTAATCTATTACATCATTCTCGCTCTTCCAACACCGATCCATCATCATCGCCATCTACCGCTCTCCACTTCGCCATCGATCGTCGGCTTTTGGTAAAAATTAAAACTTTATCGACGACAAAGAATCCAAGTCGCGTGGAAAAGGACGAGCGGTGGAAGAGTTAAATAGTAGTAGTTAATAGCAGAGACAGAGAGCCGGTAAGAACACCGTCGGCTTTTTATTGCTTTATTTCAGCACGCGGTACTCTCACCGGAAGTTACCAGCTTCGCTTTTTCGTCCATTATTGCACTGTCTGATCTGGCACTCGAGTTTAATTTCAATGTAGCCCCTTTATTTCTATTTTTCCTTAAATTAGTCCCCGTACTTATTTCCCTTCTGTCAGTATTTTATCAAATGGACGCCCGTACTTTTAGCATTATCAAAGAGAAGTCTTATTATAGGTGTTATGACTCGACCCGTAAAGACTAATCTCAGGGACACGTCAAATAGAATGGTAACTTATCTGGATGCGTTGAACAGAAGGAGGAAGATTTGATCGTCCCTATACTAGGGTTGACTAAACTCCACTCGTTCTGACTGACTCAACTCACACAGATCTCTATTCGGTCACTCGTCCATCTACTCGGATTATATATGTCGGTCATGATCTGTCTAACTCCCAGTTCAGCTTCCTCGTCCTGTCCAAATCAAGTATTAAGGTGTCGAGAGCATAGTCCTACTTCCAACTCACCAAGCACAGTACTTCTATATTCACGTCTAGTACTCCTATATTCAAGCCGTGCCGATTCCCTTTCGGTCTTTCTCTCTTAGTCAGTCAAATCTCTCAGTTCACAATTAAATCTCTCAGTCAATCACGTCGCAGTTAAATCTTTCAGGCAGTCACATTGCCGTCGCCATGAAGTTATGGGACCTGACAATCTGTCCCACTTATCATGCCTAATGATGTGACTTTATTATGACATGATGAGGGGGCATTTCATACCGTAATGATCGTGATAAGATTCTGACAAGATATCTCCTCTAACAAGATAATATTCTACTTAATAACAAAAGATAGCTCCTCTGATAAAATCTACTGCGTAAATATTTTTCTTAATTAACGATAAGACAGCTAGTATAATTCTTTCCCCTCTCCGTCTATATAACCTCTTGATATTGCAGGCACAGGTACACAATACCACAAGCATTCACTTTTTCTTGCAACTTGTTGTTCCTCCTTCTTCCTTCTCAGTGACTGATTTAAGCGTCGAAGTGGTCGAGTCAGGGACACCCTTAATCTTCCTTCTCACTATGTTGATGCTTGTAGGCTCTTCATCATCTTCTTCTCATGAGAACAACCTTGATGTTACGTGACCGATGACAAATCCACGAGGCGATCTCAACAGGAAAGACCTCATTGAAAGCCCATTTGTGCGAATCGGGAAAGATAACTGAACCGTCTCGTAAATGTCCGTTTAATGTCATAATCGTTCGTTAAAGTCCTACGCGGTGAGAATAAGATTAAGATCCGATGCTATAACTGCCACTCCGCCCCGCTTTTGCCTTCGGCGCCAACGCCGTTATTAGCGCGAAATAAGCAACTGGGACGTTTTCTTGTTTTCTGTAGAAGACGCAAAACGTACCGACAAGCGTACCCGGCGTCCTGAATGGATGGATCTGACGGGACCCTCTGACAAGTCTTTTTGACGTGAGTACGGGTTTACCCAGACGTGGGAGTGTGATTTTTGATGGACTGATACCGTGGTAGTTACGATGATTACCAGTAGCACATGGACACGGATTTTGGCGCATGCAGTTTGCAGCCTTCCTTACCGAATACCCAAAGGATTTATAGCCAATTTAAGAAATGGCACGTCTGACTTTATTTTTTTAAAAAAGTCTTTTATTTTTCTATTGGTTATTTTTTTTCTTATTCGCTATATTTTAAAAAATTATTTTATTCTAAATTTTCTTTTCAAATTTTTCTTAATGCTATTATAGTAATTTTAATCAAAATTAAAGTAGTTTTTAATAATAAATTAATTTCGACTAAAATTACTCTAATATGAAATAATTTTAATTGAAACCGTTTTAATATTGATCAAAAGGTTCACTGTGATTAGAGTCGTCAAACGGATCAAATGATGACGAAACAGATCAATTCATCAAAAATCCATCATATGACAAAGGTAGGGTAAGTCGATCTATACAATTTGACCAGTTGAAAAATCTCCAACCCAACTCAAAATGGATTCTAAAGTAGACAGGCAAACCCACTAACCTATCAAAAAAAATAAAAAAATATTAAAAATTTTAAATTTAAATTACAGTTTAAACGGATCAAGTTGAAATTTTTAAATTTGAGATTACGATTTAGACTGATCTAGTCCACTAATCCATTAAAATTTCTACTTAAATTTTAAATTTTTTTTAAAAAAATAATTTTTTTTCAATCCGTAGTCAATCCAAATCCACCACGAGCTGACCCATACAGGTCATAAATCTAGGTGGATTGGTCCACTTGAATTTACTTTAAAATGAATTGATAAAATTTCAACCTAACTTAGCTTAAATTATTTGATGGGGTGAGCCAATCAGACGGAGCTATCCCAAATTGACAGCTCTAACTATGATGGTAAAAAAATATATTCTATAAAGTAATCAGGTTCAATTTTCATGTAGGAATAAAATTATCGTGTTTTCTGAATTTATTTGGTGGGATGAATATGGAGTTAAAATATTTTTAGAAAATAAAAAAAATATTAGACTAATTTTAGTTAAAATTATGATTAATTTGATATGAAAAAACATTTTTAGAAATTAAAATGAAATATCCTTTGAATAATTTTTTTATATGTCATGACAGCATTTGACAGTTCGAGACTCTTCGAATTTATAAAATTAATGAGTGACAATTAATTAAAATAATAGAAATATGATTAATTATGAGTAGCACATGCCGCGCATATAATCTTATTCACATACAACAAGTCAACTACCGTAACAATCTTCTGTACCAAACACATGATGCACGTAGTGTCTGTTAGTGCAACAATTGGGTGGAGTTGGTATTGTCGGTCAGATTTATTATAATTAATAAAGATTGAATTTTGATAAGGTTGAAATAATATTTTTTTATATTAATTTAATTTTATAATTTATTTTTTTTATAGATAATCATAAGATCGATTGTTTAAGACCATTGAGCTGACGGATTTTTTTGGTTACTGTAGTTACTGCAACAATTAAACTTAATTGTAAAAATGGTAAAAAAAAAATGCAATCGTTTAGCCTGTAAATAAAGTGATCATGGTGCTATTCCATTGTTTTCTTTTTATATATATATATATATATATATATATATATATATATATATATAAAGAATTAATATCATGCGTGATTAGATTTACGTGATTTGAAATTTCTCATCAACGTGAGAGATTCTCACGATTAATTCTCGCTAGTGTGGCAGAATTTCCACGATTAAAAAAATCTTAAACCCTAGCAATCCTAATCCTAACCATCCGATCTTTCCTTTGTCGTCGCCTCTCCCTCCGCCCCGAGAGAACCCTCGTCCCGTCCCCATCTCATCGCTGCTGCCCCCATCTCATCACCCAGATGGGAATGGTGGTGATGAGATGGTGACGGACGGGGTTCTCTCAGGGCGAAGGGAGAGGCGACACTAGAGGGAAGATCGGATAGTTAGGGTTAGGATCGCGGGAGGGTTTAAGATTTTTTTTAATCATGGAAATCTGCCACACTAGTGAGAATTAATCGTGGGAATCTCCCATGCTAATGAGAAATTTCAAATCATGGTCACACAGGATATCAATCTATGCTGCGCTCCTTACCCTGCGCTCCTCATCCGCGACAACCCGACCCCTCGTCGTTGTTGCCGCTTGGCCATCCGACCACTGCCGGCCGCCACGTCACACCCGATGGACGCACAACTTGCCGACGCACATCCCCGCACCGGATTCCGGTCGGATTCCAGCCGAATAGTGGTTGGAATCCGGCGAATTCGATCGCGATTTGGCCGGAATTGGCTGCCAGTGCCGAGCGGCCGATTCCGGCCAAATCACGCCGGAATCTGGCCAGCAATCCTTCCTCGGCCGGTCTCCGATCGGAATTTGGCCAGATGCCGGCGCGATTTGGCCGGAATCGGCCGCTCAGCACTGGCAGCTGATTCCGGCCAAATCGCGGCCGGTTTCCGGCCAAATTCCGGTTGGAGACCGGCCGCGATTTGGTCGGAATTGGCTGCTAGTGCCGAGCGATGAATTCCGGCCGAATTCGTCGGATTCCGATCACTTTTCTGTCGGAATCTGGCGCCAGGCTGTGCCCCAGCGAGCTGCACGCCCATCGGGCGTGATGCGGCGATCGGCAGTGGCCAGACGGTGATGCAGCAGCGTCACTTTGTATATAGTCATTATTGAAGAAAGTATTATCTGGACTTCGTCAAAATGTCTTATCCATTTTAATAAATTTGTGTCATACTGATCAATTCAATCATACCAATACCAATGGAAAATATTGGAAGCTGCTGGCAAAGACAGCGAAGTGTCTACCTATGCTGTCTAGAAACTTGGAGACGGGAAACGGGAAACACGAAAATGGAAACGGGAAACGGCAATAGTTGAAGTTTTCAGATTTTGGAAATGTCGATGACCTCATCGAATACTATGAATATTTCCTATAAATCTTATCTATCTGTACCACACGCATTGAAACGTCGACTCTTTTATTCCTCCTCCTCGGTTGATCCCTCTTCCAAATCGTCGCCCCTCTCCATGCCTCCAGATTCAAGGGGTAATTCATAAAGAAATTTACCCTAATTAATGTTAAATCTCAACCTACTTACATAGCTAATTAGATTAGTCCTAATAAGCCTATTAGGAAGCCCAATTGAGAACCCAATTAAAAGACCCAATTAGCTTTAGTTTCATGCAATTAAAGAGTAATTGATTAAATGAGTTAAAGGTTAATGGGTAAAAAGGGTTAATGGGTTAAAGGCTAAAGGGGTATAGGATTTGAACCCGTTAACGGAAAGCCTAAACCCTAAAAGCCGGCTACGCTTTTCTTCTCCCCGAAATTCGTGATTCTTTCCCCTCTTTCACGCAGCCACCCCTGTTTCCTCTTCTTCGCTCCGATCGTGCGACGCGGAGGGGCTGGCAGCTGGAGCCGGCGACGGGGAAGCTACCGGAGGTTCCAGATCTTCGATCGCGTGGTTGCTTGATTGCCAGAGGTGGCGCGATCGGCTGTTAGGACGGCGGCGATCGGCGCGACAAACCGAGCAAGGAAGGTCAGATTCGGGTAAGTTTGATCGGTTCTAGAGCTTTGAGTTTCGGAAATTGGGAATGAACCTCAAATATCTCTTCGTACGCCCTCTTCGCTTCGAGCTTTCCACGATTCTCGGACTGGATCCCGTTTCTGGTAAGTTTCCACGGATGGAAACGTTTCCTCCCGTTTCGGAAATGGGGACGTCGGTGTAAATGCCGTTTCCAGACAGCATAGGTGTCTACTCTAGGCCCCGCATTAATTTAATAAAAAAAATCTCTAAATCTTAAATTCAGATCAATCCGGATTAAAAAAACTCCCAATCTGAATTTAATGATTTTTGAATCCACTCGGATCGGATTGACAGGTTGGAATTCATTTTTGACACCTTAGATTTTTTATGATATGTGGGTCTTAATATTTTTCTTTCGCATTTGTATTGGTTTGGATTCGTCTTTATGGAGTTGGCTTAATAGGGATTCGTCTTAATTAGACAGTTAAGGAATAAGGCACGGACTTGGTCGTAATTTTGCTAGCCCCAACATTGATATATTAATACGAGAATGTTATAACACTCAAATGATATTACAATCAATGTGAATGAATATTATAATATTTATACACACGTCAGTGTTCAATTCTTTAAACATAGTTAATGAGTAAAATTTTAAAAAAAATATTCGATCACGTGTCAAATACAAAAATATAAGATTCACAAATAATAATAAGTGTTAATGTTAAAATGCACTATTAATAGCAACAAATTTATCACTTGATTGTGATTGATGACCATGACTATATATTTATATATAGTAATTGTTAGTCCCATTGATTCAATTGATGATAAAATTGAACCAGCAAAGAGTTTAATTTTTTTAAAATATATATATCGTAAGAAATGAATGAGTCTTTTTCTTAAATATAGAATATAAAAATTATATACACATTTTAATAATAAAAATGCAACTTTTCTAAATAGCTGAAAGGTTTATATGTGGGGCTGATCCTATGGAATCGCTAGAGTGACAGATTTCATTTTTTACATAAGTGAATGGTTTATATGGTTGACATTAAATAATCAATGATTCTAAGTGAAATTAGATGTAATACTGATTATCATATTGTCGTACTATGCATAAACTTTAGTATCGAACATTTTATTCGAGTATAGTATAGGGATAATTTAGATCGTCTCTCAAAGAATACACCGGTGAATGATAAAGTTTTCATGGAAGTTTGTTTTTGAATCAAATTATACAAAGAGTTGTAAATATGTAAATCAAATGCATCTAACAAAAACATAAAATCATTAAACAGATGTAACAAAATTAACTGAAACTCCGCATTCACTACAAAAAAACAGCCTATTTGGGACAAACTTTTGCGACGAAAAAATTTCATCGCCAATTAGAGACGAATTTTGCGACAAAATACGTATTCGTCGCAAAAATGCAACGAAATTTGCGACGAAAAAATTTTAGTTGCCAATTTGGGATGAAGATTTTTTGTCGCCAAATTCGTCGCTAATCAGCGACGAAAAACTTATTTTGTCGCCATTTTGGCGACGAAAACTAGGATTCGTCGCCAAATTGGCGACGAAAGCATGATTCGTTGCCAAAATGGCGATGAAATAATTGTCCGTCGCCAAGTTAGCTAAATTGGTGGTGTGGGGTATTTGGCGACGAAAACATGTTCGTCGCAAAGTTCGTCGCCAATTGCGACGAATAAAGGTTTCGTCGCAAATTGGCGACGAATCCATATAATCGTCGCCAATTGGCGACGAACTCTACGACGAAATTTGTTCGTCGCTAATAAATGAATAATTTATTTATTTATTTTTTAAATTTAGCGACGGAATTATAAATTCTGTCGCTAAATTTAGTGGTGTGGGGCCGCGGGACTTAAGTTAGGGTATTTGGCGACGAAAATATTTTCGTCGCCAAGTTAGTTGCCAATTGGCGACGAATATATGGATTCGTCGCTAATTTGCGACAGTATTATATGTTCCGTCGCTAATAAACCTATATATTTTTTTGTTTTTTTAAAAGGTTAGTGACGGAATTTAAAATTCTGTCTCTAAATAGCGACGGATTTTAAAATTCCGTCGCTAAATAGAGACGGATTTTAAAATTCCGTCGCTAAATTTGGTGTTGTGGAGCCGCGCGAATTAAGTTAGGGCATTTGGCGACGAAACCATTTTCGTCGCCAAATTCGTCGCAAATTGGCGACGAATCCTGTATTCGTCGCCAATTAGCCAATTTGCGACGAATTTGGCGACGAAAATGGTTTCGTCGCCAAATGCCCTAACTTAACTTTCCGCCCGATCCCCTTTTCCTCTTCCACGCGATTTTCTTCCCTTCTCCCCGATTTCTTCCTCCTCCGGCTGCTCCACTGCGATTCCAACCTTCCGGATCTTTCCGACGACTACAAAGGCGACGAATTTGCGTTAGGCGACAGTCGGCGATGGTAAATCTATTTTTCCTTGTTTTATTTTGTTTTTCCTTCCCTCTTCGCGGTGGTTTTTGTGGCGTGATGGTGGCCTGCCGGCGCGCGGCTGCCTGTTGGCCAGCCGGTGGCGTCCTGTTGGCCAGCCGGTGGCGGCCCGCTGGCCAGCCGCCGGTAGCCCGCTGCTGCTGGCCTGTGTTGGTGGCACGAGGGTGACAGCGTGTAGATTTTTTGTGGCCTGCGAGGTGCTGGCCGGCCGGCGGCTAGTCCGGTGCTGGCCGGCCGACGGCTGGTCCGATGCTGGCCGACCGGCGGCTGGTGGGGTGTTGGCCGACTAATGGTTGGTGCTGGCCGGCCGGTGGTGGGGTATAGTGGTGGTCGGCTGGCCACTGTTGGGTTGATTGGTCTTGGCGGCTGGTTAGGGTGGACTGAAGTAGTGGATTGCTCTTAGAGGCTGATTAGGGTTTATCCATGGTTAATTAGGTTTGATGACCGCCTAGGTTAAGGTTTAGGGTTAAGGTTTAGATCAGCCGTGTTATGGTTTTGCTGGCCGGTTGAGTTAGGGTTTTCGACAGATTTAGGGTTGCAAGATTGTTTGTGTATCTTATATTAATTTCAATATATTTTAATTAAATATATTTGTTATATAATATAAGTTTGCAATTTTGTTTGTGCAGGTACTATTTTAAGGTGTGCTCCACGTAATTCGGCTACGTACACTCGTGCTCGTCACCTGTTGTAGGTATAATTTTGTTTATTGTTTTAAGAAATTACCATGATTGCCTTATCTTATAGTTGTTAATGAGGTTATTTATATAACTCGTTGCTTATGAGTAATTTAATTTTATTCTTCATATTTATATAACTCGTTGCTTATTTACTTATTTATATACTGTCTTATTGTTAAATATTTGTGATTAACTGTTGATGCAATGTATATTTCTTTTATAGTTTATTACAGGTGATATTATTTGCATATTCTATTTTGCACCTGTCGATCCCGTACGTAGCACATTATGGTGGTAAGTTTTTTCATATTCTTCTTTGTGTAATGAATATTTATTATTTTATCTCATAGCCTAGTTGTGTATTAATTAATTTTTTTCATAATTAGTATTGCTTTAATTTTTTTAATTTACAAATATTTTATTTTTTATTGATTAATATTGTACTTTTATTTTAAACAGGGTTGATGAAACCAAGGATGGCTAAGAAGTAAGTTTTTACATTTTATACTTGTACAAAATAAAGTTATAATATTTTTGTTTTTTTATGTAGGAAAAGAAAAAAAACTACGATAAAGAAGAAAGTGATGCAGAAAGTATTATCCGAGACCGATGCCGTGGACGGTGATACTTTTTGTTTCTTGTCATTTTGATACTTTATTATGAATGGATGTTATGTTTGGATGATGTTATCGATTGTTTGATACTTGGGAGTAATTGTTATGGTGTTATGGATACTTTTGTTATGTTTGATACTTTGGATACTTTTTGTTTATTGTATATATGATGTTATGGATTGTTATGATAATTAGAATGTGTTTAAATGTTGATATGTGAGTAATTGTAATATAGGATGTGATAGGATGTGAATTATGTGATGATTGTAATTTGGAATGTTTGTATATGTAAACAGGATCCATATTTTGAAGAAATAAATTGAAATTGTGAATTTTTTTTTTAATTTTGCGACGAATTTTGCGACGAATCGTGAATTCGTCGCAAATATATCGAAAAATAGTGTTATATCGTAATTTGGCGACGAAAAACTACTTTTCGTCGCCAATTGGCGACGAAAACAAGATTTCATCGCCAAATTGACCGTAACTTCTTTGCTCGTCCACTATGGCGACGAAAGAGATTTTCGTCGCCAAATTAGCGATGAATTTCTTTTCGTCGCCAATTTAGCGACGAATTATGATTTTCATCGCCAAATTTGGCGACGAATTCTGATTTTCGTCGCCAATTTGGCGACGAATTTGGCGACGAAACATATTTCGTCGCCAAATTTGGCGACGAATTCTGATTTTCATCGCAAAATTTGACTACGAATTCTGATTTTCGTCGCCAAATTTGGAATTCTGATTTTCGTCGTCAATTTGGTGACGAATTTTGGCACGAAACATATTTTCGTCGCCAAATTTGCAACGAATTTATAATTTTTCGTCGCCGAGAGTTGCGACGCGCTATTTGCAACGAAAAAAAGTTCGTCGCAAAAAAATTTGGCGACGAAAATTTGTGATTTTTTCGTCGCCAAATTCGTCGCAAAAGGCATATATTTTTGTAGTGATGTGTAAAGGAAAGTTAATACCGACCTTCTATTTTAGTACAATATAGGGATAACATTGATCGTCTCTTGAGAAATACAACGGTGAATGATAATAAAGTGTAAAGGGATTACACAACTAGTTCTAACAAAAGGATTAAATGAAAACCAAGCAGGTAGAGCCTCCCTCGATTGGAATGAATGTTTGCAGATGATGCTTGCAGATTAGAAGAGGAGGGAGATCCCCACGTCTTCTTCTCCTCTACAAGTGGTGCCATTGACTTATTGAAAATTGATGATGCAGATCAAGATGCGGAATCCAGGAGCTTGCGGTGGAATTGTGCGAAGAGCTAGAAATCCCAAAGCTTTAGAAGAGATAGTAGATGAACTCTTGAATCCTATAATTCATGGATGGAGGTTGCAGTGGTCAAAGGTTAGAGATGATGATCAGAACTGTTGGGTTGCAAGGATGCAAACATAGTCTCACATCTAAAGCACATGTAAAAGATCATGAGTTCAAAAGGATGGAAGATATCTCCATTGGCATGAGACCTTTTGGGGAGAGCCCAAGAACAAAGCCATAAGGGTTTAAGCCCAAAGTGGACAATATCATACCATTGTGGAGATATTTTGATTCCATCGGTTTTAATAAGAACCCCCTTTCATCCCTTATCCTCGATGGATGGAGGTGAGGCATGTGAGAGTTGACGATAGGAATCCCCTTTCACAATGGCAGAGCCAGCCTGAGTGATCTACCCGGACTAATCCCGAACTCTGAGCTATGCCGATGGTACATACACCCCAGGCAGGGGCGGCTCAAGCCCACGGAGGGCCCTAGTCGAAATTTTTTTTAAAAATGATTGTTATTATTTTAAAAAATTTTCTCTCACCCTTTTTTATTCGGACTTGAGACCGACAATGGTGGATTTAAAAATTTTTTAAAATAAATTAAAATTTTAATTATAAAAATAAATTTTTTATATAAAATTAAATTTTCTTGCTTTTTTAGTTGCAAAATTATTAATTAAATTTTCATATTCAAGTTTTAATAATAAATTTTTTTCAATTGATAACATTGCTAAATTATTTAATCTTTCTTGTGACATAGTTGAACGTAAATAAGACTTTATTAATTTTAATTTTGAAAAATTAGAAGCATATTTTTTATGCGTTTTGTATGTCCAGAATCATATTTTTTAGTAGACATATTTATATTTATATAATAATAGAAATTGAAAGATAAATATTTATTCTAATAATTAACTATCTACTAACAATTAATAATAGAACAGAAATAAATATTTATTTACTCTAATAATGAACTATCTACTAACAATTAATAATAAAACAGAAATAAATATTTACTCTAATAATGAGCTATCTACCAACAATTAATAATAGAACAGAAATAATTTACCTTAGTAGTCCGTCAAACGATCCACTGCCCGATTCGTCAAAAGACTCGTAGAACAGCTGAATCAAAAACAAAAAATTACTATTTAAAAGCTAAATCTAAACAACAATAATATTAGAAAAAGTAAAACAAACTACCGGATCGGCTTGACTATTTGAGTAAACAGCAATCAGACAAACTGTAAACAGCAATCCGAAGAAGACGACCACAGACCACTCGACCAGAGGGCAGAGTGGCGAGGCCCTCTCGGTTTCACTCGACCAGAGGGCAGAGGGGCGAGGCCCTCTCGGTTTCACTCGACCAGAGGTCCAGAGGGTAGAGGGGCGAGGCGGTTTCGCCGGGAGGAAGACGGTCGAAGATTGAAGAAGAGGGCCAGAGGGCTGACCGGCTGAAGGGCGAGCGGCGAGCCTTGCGGTTTCGCCGGCGAGGAAGACGCCAAGACGGCAAGAGGGGCGAGCTTGAAGCCTCGCGGTTTCGTCGGCGAGGAACGGAGGAAGACGACCAGTCCAGAGGGGCGAGGCGGCAGGAGATCGCTGTTTCACCGGCGTCGGTGAGGAAAACCCTCAGGGGAGATCGTTGTTTCGCCGGCGTCGGTGAGGAAAACCCTCAGGGGAGATCGCTGTTTCGTCGGCGTCGGTGAGGAAAAGTGGAAAACCCTCAGGGGATCGCTGTTTCACCGGCGTCGGCAGGAGATCGCTGTTTCGCCGGCGTCGGCAGGAGATGAAGAGTCGACAGTCGACTGTCACGAGATTGGCCGTTGGCGTTGAACGAGAACAAAAGAACGGGAGAAGGAGAACGCGGAGAACGAGGCGAGGAGAAAGAGAACGGGAGAAGGAGACGCGTTGAACGAGGCGAGGGAGATAAAGGGGATATCGGTATTGGGAAGCGGCGAGATTTCCTGGATCCGATTTTAACCATTTATTATTTATTATCTCTAAATAATTTAATAATTTAATTTTTTTTTGGGCCCCTTTTAAACCTGGGCCCTAGGCATAGGCCTTACCCGCCTATGCCCAGAGCCTTCTCTTCTCCTTCGAATCCCTTCGGCTGGTTGTCAATCAGCTGTTTAACCCCTTTGGAAGCTTCGGATAGGTCGTGTGTTGGGTTGCTCGTCGCCAGCACCGCGGATTTGGCCGGAAAAACCCTCTTCGGCCAATAAACCAGGCTGTGCAGTTACGTATCAGGTGACAAACTGGATTTCACAGCTTCAAACTTGCTCCGATCGATTTGATGATCATTCCGGAGTGTTCGCCGAGCCACAGAGAACCCCTCTAAAGATTCCGGCGTCGGATTGTGTTGTGGTTGGCCGGAACGAGCTGAAACAGGGAAATGGCCGCCGGAAGAACCCCCGCCGTCAAGCCAAATCCAGCTGCCGAAATATGCCCAATCGGCCGGCTTCCACCTCCTCAGGGATCAGGGACGCGATGGAGTCGAATTGGGTGGAAAACGCTGCCCGTAGAGC
The DNA here is from genome assembly GCF_044706935.1 of Curcuma longa. Taxonomy (NCBI): domain Eukaryota; kingdom Viridiplantae; phylum Streptophyta; class Magnoliopsida; order Zingiberales; family Zingiberaceae; genus Curcuma; species Curcuma longa. The sequence continues at coordinate 26,863,770 of NC_133861.1, read as the reverse complement.
TACGTCGCCGAGCAGGGGTGGCTTCGCGCGCGGAGACGATGAACAGTGCGGCCACACTGTTCATTGATTAACATTAGCTTTATATACGCGTGATTAACAGATTAATCTCAGCCGTTCATCTCTGATTCAACGGTGCACACTTGATCTAGGCTTTAGGGCAGTCTAGGGTTTCCAAAAAATCAGGGATTTTGATCGGGCTCGATCCGAGTCGTGTCCTCCATGTTGGCTTGATCAATTTGGCCAATTTGACTCGATTTGACCGCGGTTGAGCTTGAGTTGGGTCCGGTTCGAGCCCTAAAATCAATTAAAATCAAATTAATACAAAAATTACCATTAAATCATGAAAATTATAATCAAGCCTCAGATTATGCAATATATGACAATTAAGATCAAATCGATTCATTTTATAATTTATTTTCATGTAAAAACCCAAAATTGAATCGATTAAAAATGCATAAAACCCTAGCTCATCAGGCACACATACTCTCAATCAAATTAATCTTGCAATAGACAAAGTGGTGAACAAGAAAATTCGCAAAGCAACAACATCAAAGTAAGCTTGGGAAACTCTACAAAAAAACTTATAAAGGTGATAAATAAGTGAAGAATGTTCGACTTTAAATTTTGAGATTAAAATTTGTTAAATTTTGCTGAGTATTTCACAAAAGTTGATTTTCTATAGTGAATCAAATGACTTCGAATGGTGAAACTTTGGATGATCTCAGAATTGTACAAAAGGTATTTTGTTATGTTTTTGAAAAATATTTTAGTCTTGTTATTGTCATTGAGCAGACAAGAGATTTACAAAATATGGCTTTAGAGGATCTACAAAGCATTTTAAAAGCCCATGAAGTGAAGATTAATTTATTATTTCTCCAATCACAATAATCTAATCAAACTCTTAAATCTCACATTTCTATTAGAGGTCATGATTCATCCTATCATGGTAGGGGTAAAAATTTCAGAAGGCATGGTGATCCAAGCTCTCATGGAAGAGGAAGAAATAATCAATAATATCATCAAATGACAACAATGAAGGTCGTTGGAGCATTGAAGGCCATTGGAGCATACCATCAAATTTCAGAGGGTGTGTTTATTCAAGTTTGTGAAGCATACCAACTTGGAAAGCAATACAAAGATCCATTCCCATAATAAACATCGTAGAGAGCAAAAAGGTCGTTGGAGCTTGTTCATTTTGATCTCTGTGGAAACATGTCAACAGAATCACTTAGTGAGAGATATTATTTTCATTGATGACTTCACAAAGAAGATATTGATTAAATTTCTCAAAGAAAAGACACAAGCATTTCAAGTATTTAAAGATTTTAAAGTTGAAGTTGAGAATTATACTGAGCTTCATATCAAAACTTTAGGAACTGATCATGGTGGCGAATATGTTTCAAATGAAGCTAAGAAATAATTTAGAGAACATGAAATAAGACATGAGTTGACAACCCATTTTACACCACAACAAAATGGTGTAAGTGAAAGAAAAAATAGAACTATTGTTAAAAGTATGAGATGCATGCTCAAAAGAAAAAAGTTATCAAATGAATTTTGAGCAAAAGTTTTTTCTTGTACAGGTTATCTTATCGTTTTCCAACAAAAAGCTTGAAAGATCGCACACCACATGGTGTGTGATATGAAAGAAGGCCTACTATTCAACATTTCAAGGTGTTTGGAAATGTTGTTTATTCACTCATTCAACAAGCAAATAGAAACAAGTTTGATAACAAATCTAAAAAATGCATCTTCGTTGGATACAGTGAAAGAAGCAAAGCCTACAAGCTATATAATCCAAAGACAAAAAAGGTAGTGATAAGCAGTGATGTTCCTTTTAATGAAGATGCAAGTTTTGAAGATCCAAAAGGAAGAGCAAATGAGATTGACATTCCTTTAATTAGTAAACAAGAATCAGAAAAAGATAATTCTTCTCATTCACTAAAAATTTTACTAAGTTCTTCAACAAGTCCTCCTCCAAGGAAAATGCGAAGTGTGTAGGAACTCTTAAATTCAACCGAGCCTATTGAATATGATGATTCTATATTCTTTTCTTTCTTTGCAGAAAAAGAATCAATTTCTTTTGATGATGCAAATAAAGAAGAATTATGGGGAAAAAACATGAAGGAGGAGATAGTTTCCATTGAAAAAAATGGAACTCACTAATCTTCCTCCATATAAAAAATCCATTAGTGTTAAACGGGTAGACAAGATACAAATGAATGCAGATCCATCAACAACCATAAAGCAAGGATTGTAGCAAAAGGCTACAAGCAAAAAGAAAAAGATTTTACAGAGGTATTTGCTCCTATATCATAATACTGTTTGATTAATGATCTCTTTTGCACTTAAAACAATTGGAAACATTTTGAAATAGATGTCAAATCAGTATTCTTAAATGGTGTGCTACAAAAAGAGGTCTATCTTGAACAACTTGGTTTTGTTTAAAAGGAAGAAGAAGATAAGGTCTAAAAATTAAAAAAAAAACTTTGTATGGGCTAAAGCAATCGCCAAGGGTTCGATATAGTTGCATCGATTATTACTTTGAGAAGAATGATTTTCTAAAATGCCCATTAGAGTATACTCTCTACATCAAATCCAACCCATATAGAAGTTTTATATTTGTAAGTCTTTATGTTGATGATCTTATTTTTACTGGTAATGATTTGAAGATGTTAAATGATTTAAAACTTTCGATGAAGAATGAGTTTGAGATGACTATTTTGGAAGAATTACACTATTTTCTTGGAATTATAGTTCTAAGATCCATGCATGGAATTTTCATCACTCAAGAGAGTTATGCAAAAGAAATTTTGAAAAAAAATCAAAATGGAGAATGTAAATCCTATTTCAACTTCTTGCATTATATGATTAAAGTTGAGCGAGCATGGTGAAGGAAAATTGGTTAATCCAACTATATTTCGAAATTTGATTAAAAACTTGATGTATTTGATTGCTATAAGAATAGATATTACATATGTTGCAAGTTTGGTGAGCAAGTTTATAAAGAAGTCATTCTCTAATCATTGGGAGATTGCAAAAAGAATCCTTAGATATGTAAAAGGAACTCTTGAGTATCGCATCTTCTATTAAGTAAGTATACTAGTTAATCTTATTGGTTATACTGACAATGACTTAGCAGGAGTATCGATAATAGCAAAAGCATAATACACAGGATATCATTTACTTTGGTTGCATACAATTTTGGAGAATCTCAAGCATATTGAAGAAGGTTCAATAACCTTGTTTTGTGACAACAACTCAACAATTTCAATTTTGAAAGATCTAATTCTTCATAGAAAAATAAAGCATATTCGAATTCGATATCATTTCTTAAAAGAGCTTGTGAATGAAGGTATTGTTCATGTTGAATATTGCAGGACCAATGATAAAAAAGCCGACGTCTTCACTAAACCACTTGGAGAACTTTTTTTTAAAATTTCAGTAAGCTTAGAAATGAAGAGCAATTTTGGTTTAAAGAGGGGCATTATTGGAAAACTAAATCAAATTTTATGCTTGAAAGCTTAAACCAAATTGTATTGTTGGAACTCAAAACTAATTACTTTGGTCTTCATCAAGTCAAGTTGGATTGAATTATATAGTGGTTAATTAAGTTATCATGATAAATTAAATTATCAAGTACATGCATTTGATTAAACAAATGTAATGGTGTGTTTAATATAGGAAGATCCAAATTATTCTTTGGACTTCCTTTATCATGGCTATATTATGATATGAAAAAAAATATATTAAGAGAAAAAGTTACATTTCTTCCTTAACTATAGTCCTCCTCTAAATTATTACACTCCTCTTCTATCCTGAAATATCATATCTTCTCCCCCTTCAATAATGGCCCTATTTATATGAATATAAAGCCAACTAAAGACTTTAAACTTCCTTCCATAAATGATTTATTTATTTTCATTCTCATCATTTTATATTAAAAAACTTTAAAAAATATCTCATTCAATTCAATTAAAATGGACATTATTATATCAATTTTTTTAATTTAGTCAAAATTATTAAATATAAAATAATTTGTCATAATTTTGATAAAAATTACTAAATAAAAAATAATTTGACTAAAATTATTTATATCAATTTTAGTTTAAAATTTCTATAACATGATATAGGATGTCCTTTTCATATATATTTTTTAGGTGGGATATCTTTTATGATTAGAAATAAAAATAAAAACTTTTTTTATGCTAATGAAAATAAAACATATATTTGAGAGTTGTTTCTATTATTTTAGAATTATTTTGTGATGTAATTTGTTCCAGAATTGTTATCAATGATTAGACTTAAGAAAACGTTTAAATACTTGAATTTTGTGATGAACAGTTGTTAGCACTTCCTCAAGTAATACATGATCATTACATAACGATAATAATAACAACTAAGTCTTATCCCATTAAATGAGATCGATTATATAGTTCCTTCTATATCATTAGGTTCAATCCACTATTATATTATCATTTATATTTAAATAAATTTTATCTTATTTTATTATTGCTAATCATCTTTTTTATTTTCCTCTTCCTCATTTAATATGTATATTTGTCATAGTTTCACATCACCTAACTCGAGCATTTATTAATCATTTAAATACATGTCTGTACCATCTTAAATATTTTTTTTCAGAGTTTTTCCTCAATAGTTACAACTTTGACTTTTTCTCTAATATTTTCATTGCTTATTCTATCCATTCTTATATGTTTGCACATGCACCTTAACATCCTCATCTCTACGACTCTCATTTTTTGTTTGTGCCTGAGTCATAGCCCAATATTTAACATCATATAACATAGCAGGTGTAACCGTCAATTTGTAAAATTTTCCTTTTAGTCTTAAAGGTACTTATGATCATAAAGAATACCTGACGCTCTCTTCCACTTTGGTCATCTCATTTGTATTCTATGTAAGACATCTCTCTTAATCCCTCCATCCTTTTACAAAAATAATCATAAATACTTAAAACTCATAGTTACAAACAACTAATCATTTGCTAGCTTAACAATTGTCTCATTACTTCTAATATTGCTAAAATTAAATTTTATATATTCTATTTTTGCTCTACTAAGCCTAAAACCTTTCACTTCTAATGTTTTACGTCAAGATTCAAGTTTAGCATTAACTCCTTCACATGTCTTATCTACTAAAATAATATCATCTACAAACAACATGCATTGTGATACTATATCTTAGATGTGTCGAGTAAGTTTATCCATGATTAGTGTAAAAAGATAAGGACTTAGAACCGCTTGAAGTTTATCCATGATTGATGTAACCCTATCTTTATGGGAAACACTTCGATTAATCCGCTTGAAGTCTTCACTCTTGTTATTACATCCTCGTGCATATCCTTAATTAGTTCAATATATATTATGCAACACCTTTATTTTCTATAATTTTTCATATAATTTCCCTTGTAACTCTATCATAATCTTTTTCTAAGTCTGTAAATATCATGTGTATGTCTTGCTTCTATTCTTAATACTTTTCAATTAATTGATGAGAAGATGTATAACTTCTATTATTAACCTTCCACTATAAATTTAAATTAATTTTCAGTAACTGTGGTCTCCTTCCTTAGTATTTTTTCTATTATTATTTTTTTAAATTTTATGATATGACTCATTAGTTTAATACTCTAATAGTTTATATAATTTTGTATGTCTCCTTTATTCTTATATAAAAAAACTATAATACTTACCCTCTAGTAATTAGATATTTTTTTGAGTTTTCAATATAAGGTTGAATAATTTTGTAACTCATTTAATACATTATTTCCCGAGGCACTTCCATACCTCTATCAAAATATCATCTGATCTAACTACTTTTCGATTTTGCATTCCATTTAAAACTTGCTTTACTTATGAAGTTTGAATTCTATAATAAAATTTTAAATTTCTTGTAGGGAATCCTATGTGATAAACAACAAATCGCAGTAAAAAAGGATCCCTTGATCAACGATCCATGCGAAAGAAAAACATACAAGTTTATATCTGCAAAATCCTATCTAATAGGGTATATCTTTGGAGCATGCATATCCCGTCGATCTAAAGTTTGTCAAATCTGTTGCACGTTCAAGTGTCCGTGCCTTTATGCGTATCCACACTAACATTCCTTTGGAGAAAGTTGGTTGTGCTAGCAACCCTTGGTGTGAGTTTCAGCCAAGAGAAAAAGAGGAGATGAAGATGAAAATTCAACATGACTTTTGGGAAGAAAAACTCTTTTTATACCCAAGCCATGAATACCAAAGGTTTTTAAGCTTTTGGTATTCTCTCATCAATGCATGATTAATCCAATTAATCATGCATGATAACTTTCTCTTCTTCAATGCATGATTAATCCACATTATTCATGCATGATGAATCATCCTTCATTCATCAACTTAGTTTAATACGAGTCTAACTCAAATTCAACCAACTTGAGTCTAACTCAAATCTTGGTTATCTAATGCACTTAATTATTCCTTTAGTCAAACTAAAATGAACTCATCTCCAAAATAGAATGTTATTTGTGTGTGACCCAATAGGTTCTTGTAACATTGGCAATGTCTCTAAAACTCATTTTAGAAACATAAGCAATGAGTGACATCTAGCAATGCATCATTGCTACCCAAGTGATAAAAATATCGAAATCTGACATAACCTTCATGACTATGATAATGTATGACCATGTCCTTCTATCCTCGATATCTAGATTGATCAATGAGGCATAGATTGTATCATCCTCTTATCAATCTTTATGTTTCTTGATCCCCAAGTAGACTCACTCAAGTAAATGAGCTCAATATCTCGTATTGACTCATTTGAGCATGACCATGCATTTCGTGGTCCTACTCTATCAAGAGGCCTCAAGATATCACTCTCGTCATATGAGAGGGATAGATCTCATCTACATCACACACACCCCTCCGCATAATTTGTTACATATCCAGTGATCGCCTTTATAGTCCACCCTATTACGGGTGACGTTTGATGACACTAAAATACATAACTCCTTATGTAGGGAATCGTAGTGACTTCAGGTCAAAGAACTATTCATACCAATAGCCATATGAGAAATTTTATGACACATATAACGATCCATGAAACTTTCTCTTGGCGGGTTAATTTAGTATACATTCTCTAATGTATACTCATGTGTCAACTCAATATCTCATATCCATGACTTTTGAGATCAAGTCATTTAATTGACCTACATACTAGTCTCAATGCATTAATATCATCCCTAAATATTAATGCTTGACTATGAATGATTAAGAGTAATGTTCTCCACATCATCTCACTATCGACTCAAACAATTGATATAATGTAGATTAGAACTAGCTACCCAAGGACATTATTATACTTAGTTATTTCGTACAAGCATAAAGTAAGTATAATAACCAAAACCCTTGTCTTTATTAATAATAAAATATGATACAAAAGTCCCTAGTCAATCATCACATAATTGACTTTAGGGCTACTACTAACATTTCTATACTCATTTAACCTACTTAAATTACTATGTAAAGTTTATCATCTAAATCTTCATTAAAAATTTATTAAAATACTTCTTCCATCGCTCTTGTATGCTCTCATCATTTACTAGTATCTTATTATATTCATCTTTAATATATCTTATTTGGATAAGATTTCTTATCTTTCTCTCTCTTATTTTAGTTATTTTGTAAATATCTCTTTCTTCTTCTGTAACTAATTTTCGATATAAGTGTTCAGAACCTTCATTCTTAGCTTCATTTATTGCTTTCTTAGCCTCTTTCTTTGCTATTGTATATTTTTTAAAATTTTTCTCGTTCTTATAAATATATAATTTCTTAGAAGTTATTCATTTTTCCTTCACTATCTCCTGTATTTTCTCATTCCACTACCAAGATTCTTTACTTAGTGGTATATGTCCCTTTGACTCACTGAGTACACTCTTGGTTATTATTTTCAACTTTGATATCATCTTATCTCATGTCACATTCGAGTCATCATATATTTCTCCTAATACTTATACTCATATTCTCTCCTTAAATATGTTTTGCTTCCTATCGTTTAACTTTCACCACTTAATTTTAGAAGTTGTACATATTTTTCTTCTATTGATACTATGCTTGAGGCGTATATCCAATACTACTAGTGTTGGGTTGCTATGTTGGGAAAATAGTTAAATTTTCCATTGGTATGAGGCATTTTGGGGAGAGCCCATGCCCTTGGCTCAAAGTGGACTTTACAAGATATTTTGATTTCTCAGTACTAACAAGTGGTATCAGAGCGAGACCGCTCTTCACCGGACTAACCGCCGGATAGCCATAAAATTATGTGGTTTGAATCTTATAAATCAAGAGGACCAGACACCAAGTGAGAAGTATAGGTTGGGTGGATCTCACTTTTCTAGTAGGTCGAGTGGACCAAGGGGCAAAAAGTCCTAGCTGCGGCTAGGTGGGAAGTCCTAGTAGGTAGGGTGTCCTGGTGGGTCGAGGATCTCTTTGTGGTCCTTTGTTTGAAAAAATGTATTAGTACATAGTCATGGGGTTAAAAGGATGAAAAGTATCTCCATTGGTATGAGGCCTTTTGGGGAGAGCCCAAGAACAAAATCTTAGGCCCAAAGTATAGTTTTTTGATTCCTTCTTCCTATGTTGGGTAGTTAAATTTTCTTGATGCCCTTGCAATCTTTATAAATTTTTCTATCATTTTACCTAACTATAATAAAATTAATTTATAATTTATTATTCTCACTTTTGAATGTGACCAAATGTTTTTCTCTTAGCTAGTATAAGGTGATATGTTATCGCATCTATATAGTTTTCCCTTCTTCATTTCTTGTTCCAAATCTATAACCTCCAAGCACGTCCATTTAGTCCATTTAAATCTCCTTTTATTAAAATTATTTTAATTGGTGGAATATTTTGTAATACCTCATTTATGTCATCCCAAAGTCTAGATTTGGTGTGTTTCTCTAATCCTACTTGAGGTGTATATCTGCTAATTATATTAATAATTTCTTTCACCACCACTATCTTGAGAGTTATAATCCTATTTCTCTTTCTAACTACTTCTAGTATTTCATCCTTTAGCAAACTATCAATAATAATATATACTCTAATTCTTGTTTTACTCATTCCTATGTACAATAATTTAAAACTCGAATTCTCTATCATCTTTGTCTTTTCTCCTACCTATTTTGTCTTTCGTACACACAAAATATTAATTCTTCTCTTAATCATCATCATATCTACTACCTTCATTATTTTACTAGTAAACATTCCTAGATTTTGTAGGGATCTGCATGCATCTAAAAAATAATTTTAGCCGCATAAAATGCAGCGGAAAAAGGATCCCTCCAGAAGATCCATGCGAAACCATATTCGTTTTACCGATTCTATCTACTGAATCGAGGTTACCTTCGATGCGAGCCCTTCGCAATCCTGACAGCAACTCTTGCCTTCAAAGGTTGACGGATCTCAGCACGATCAGTGTGTTCGCGCCTCCACGGTATCCACACGAACACTGAGATGGAGAGGAACCAGATCGTGGTGCTAGCCACAATACTAGGTTCGGCCAAGGTAGAAGAGAAGAGGAAGAAGACCAATAGTCCTTCTCTCAAGAGTCTCTCATCCCTTTTTATATCCAACCATGGAATATGAAGGGTTTTTGGCTCTTGGGATTTCATGGAATTAATACATTTAATAATCTCATGCATGTCATGCATGAGGATCATGCAACCCTTTTAATGATGCTCATGCAACCCTCTTAATGATGAGAGAATTAATACCCTATTAATCTCATGCATGATGATCATGTAACCCTCTTGATGGATTCGATTTGACTTGAGTCCAACTCAAGTCTCACTCAATTCGAATTGGCACTAAGGGCTGACACTAACAGATTTCATGTTTGAAATCTTAAACAATTAATTTTCTTATAATACTTATTATTACCCAACGTGGTGTGAGACCTCTTGCATATTTAATACTATATCCAAGTTCTCATAAAGATATAGCAACCCTTGCTAAGACGTTACAATTGGACTATGTAATGCGAACTTTTGCATATTTAACACTACACTCGAGTTCTTATGGAGATATAGCGGTCCTTGCCCAGACATTACATATTACAGTCAGACCTTACAATGTGTTCGTTCTAGGGAACATCCTAGTATTAACACAATAGTTTGATATTTATTAAATATTTGATAATCAATCTACACTGAACATCTAAAAATAATCACAAATATTAACCTTGTGTACTAATAAGCTAGGGTTTCTTGTCATTTTAATCGATTCAATCTTTGGGTTTTGCATGAAAATAATTATTTATTGAATCGATTTGATCATGTTTGTGCTATATTATATAAATTGAGGCTTGATTATGATTTTTATGATTTAATGGTGAATTTTTGGCATTAATTGAATTTTAATTGATTTTAGGGCTCAAATCGGACCCAACTCGAGCTCAATCGCGGTCAAATCGAATCAAATTTGCCAAATTGATGAAGCCAACATGGAGGACATGATCTAGATCGAGCCTGATTAAAATATCTCTGAATTTTTGGAAACCCTAAGTTGCCCTAAACCCCAAATCAAGCCTGCACCGTTGGATCAGGAATCAAGGGCCCAGATCTGTTGATTAATCAGGGTATTAAAGCAAAACTTAGGGATGAACAGTGCTGGCTGCGCACTGTTCATCGTCTCCGTCCCGACGCGTATTCCCCTGTTGAGGAGCGTAGCTCCACAGCCAGTCCCATCCCGAAATTTCAATTCCATCGTGTTTTCTGATCCTTGAGGAGGCTGGAACCAGTTCATTGGGCATTTTCGGCGGCTGGAAGCTCGACGCCAGAGAGGTTTTCATCGGCGCGACACTCCCCTGTTCGCTCCAATCCCGGTGAGTTACGCATCTTCAGCAACCGGAATCGGAGGAGGGGTTCTCCGATGGTTTCAGAGAACATCCAAGGGGGTTGCAAACTTCACCGGCGCAGGAGAGGAGAACCATTTCCAGTTTGCAGCTCAAACGTTGTTGCACAGCCTGATTTTCCTGGGAAAGGGTTTTTCGGGATTTTCGGAGCTGTGCAGCGAGCAAAGTTCATTACGACCATTCCAGCTTCTTAAAGGGATTTCGAGACATTAAGTGGTTAACGGCGGCTTGTTTGACACCCAACTGAGGAGCACGAGCAAGAGGAAAAAGCGGATGAGTTTCTGTTTAGTTTCTGATAGTCTGACTTCATTTTTGTTTCTGTGATATATGTTCGGTTTGATTTTGTGGATTCAGTCATTAGTTTAATGCTTACGTTTAGATTTTAATTTGTTTTAGAGCTTCCTTAGATTGATTTAACCTTTCAAAGGTGTTGCTGAAACTTTCCGTGCCAAGCCACGAAAATATCACTGTTCCGTGCCAAAGCCACGCCAATATCACTGTTCCGTGCCAAATTATTTTCTCCGGATTGGGCTTGATTTGTTTCCTTTTGCTTGAGCTTGCATCAATAGCATTGAACCCCATTTAGATTGTATTTAGACTTCATGTATCAGTTTACTAGGTAGATTGGTTTGAGTAGGGATTGCATTGCTAGCTAAATTGTTTTGTTTGCATTTCATGTTTTAATTGTATGTTTCATGGTTTTGATGATAGGTTTAGTTTGCTTTAGGATTTCATCTTTGGCATCTTCACTTACTTGTTGATTTTCATTTACATTTCGTTTCAAAACACCAAAACCCCCATTTTCATAGAAAACCCCAAAAACACGACATCGAAAGCTCAATTTAAACGATTTTCTACTAACCTTGGAAAAACACGACTCGAGGCCCCTATACTTGATTTATTGTATTAATCGTGGGTTTTCGATAAAATTATAAATCAATTTGCAACCCTATTCGTGACACATAGCAATCTAGGGTTGTCAAATTTTGGCGCCGTTGCCGGGGATCTTAGTAGAAATTGTTTATTTTGAGCTTTAGTACAGTTTTGCATTTTTGTTTTTATTTTTCTTGAATTAATTGCATATCTGATCTTTTTCCTTTGTTTTTGTTGTTTATGACCAGGAGTGCAGGTGATGAATTAGCTGAGTTTGATCCAGAGCTAGAACGAACTTTGAGAGCACTGAGGGCTTTGAAAATTCGAGAGAGAGCTTCTAACTTGACAGAGAGCAGCAGTTCTGATTTGACTAGTCCCAGTCCCATGGCAGAGAGTAGCAAGAAACCCTCTCCGGCCAAAACAGACGCTGTGCAGTCGTTTTCAGCTGGCAAAACTGGATTCCTGCTTCTTCTTGCTCCGATTGATTTGCTGATGATTCCGGAAGTGCTCCACGCTCCTAGGAGAACCCCTCAAAGGAATCGCGGCGCCGGATTGTGCTGTGGATGGCCGGAACACGAAGAAAACAGGGAAACGTGGCCGCCGGTGAAAACCCTCGCCGTCGCGCCTCCTCCAGCTGCCGGAATATACCCAATCGGCCGGCTTCGAGCTCCTCAAGGATCAAGGAATGCAATGGAATTGATTTGGGAGGAAGGGGGCTGCGCCGTGGCTACGTCGCCGAGCAGGGGCTTCGCGTCGCGGGACGACGATGAACAGTGGGCGGCCACTGTTCATCGATTAAGTTTTTGGTTTATATACCGGCTGATTAATCATTTAATCTGGGCCGTTGATTTTGATCCAACGGTGCAGACTTGATCTGGCTTTAGGGCTTCTTAGGGTTTCCAAAAAATTCAGAAATTTTGATCAGGCTCGATCTAGAGTCATGTCCTCCATGTTGGCTTGATCAATTTGACAATTTGACTTGATTTGACCGCGGTTGAGCTCGAGTCGGATCCGATTTAGCCCTAAAATCAATTAAAATCCAAATTAATGCCAAAAATTCACCATTAAATCATGAAAATTATATCAAGCCTCAAATTATGCAATATAGGACAATTATGATCAAATCGATTCATTTTATAATTTATTTTCATGTAAAAGCCCAAAAATAAATCGATTAAAAATTAATAAAACCCTAATTCATCAAATTCCCCCACACTTACCCTTGAGCGTCCCGCTCAAGTCAACAAAATAAACTAGGATTGTACCCCCCTAGATCATCCTCAATCATGATTAGAAACAATTAAAAGAAAATTATCTAAGCTTGTAAAGTCTCAAAAGCTTAAATCCATGGATTAGACTTGTATTTGGTTAACCGCATAGTAAGTTTCACCCTTCTTGACTAATTGAGAAAAATGCATCACACTGAATCTCACGAGGTTGTTTTCAATAGATAAATCAGTGGCTCTCACCCTAATTCTAATTCATGATCAAAAAGGAGATGGAGCTCACTCAAGCACTTAGGTTTCATGCATTTCCATAGGCTTGCTTGTTTTCTACTCTCCACTACCATTCATGATTTGGAATCCACATATATTAAGGTTTATTGAAAACACAAAGGAATCATGAACTGAAATGGATGAAATAGGAATTTAGAAATGAAAATTCAAGAGAAAAGAAATTTCAAGAAAAAAGTGAATGAAAGTGGTAGACATGGGTATAGTTAAATGCTAAATCAATGAACCTTTGCCCTTTTTCTGATTTCTTTCTCTTGTATTCCATTTGTTTAAGTGTGTTTTTCAATCCATGAAGCAAATTGATCTCTTGTAGTTCCTCTCCCTTTGATACAAAACTTAACTTTGAGTGCCATTTTTCATTTCCTTTTCGAATTGCAAGAGTAACAAATGACAACCAATCATCAAACATCAAAATTCTCTTGAGGTTCCATTTCTTGATACAAACTCCTCTTTTCTTCTTCTTCTTTTCTTTTCATCACCCAAATGTGCCATTTTTCATTTCTTCTTCGAATCAAGCCCAATTCTTTCACATTTAGGTTTCACAAGAGATAAGAAATAGCATCCAATCCTCAGAAGTCAAAATTCACCTCACATGAAACCACAATTTCAATGTATCATTGCATGCTTAATTCTGAAAATTATTGAAATTGAATTTGAAATTTGGCTTGTTCTCCCTTGTTTCTTGCTCTTTTGCTTCCATTCTTTTTGCATCATGAAGCTTGATTGATAAGGCTAATATCCATGCAAAATTTTCATGAAATCCAGATTCGGATTAGTAGCAGCAAATTAGGGAACATGGCTGAAAAAATGGAGCTGAAAAACTGATTTTTCTCAAAACGAAATCTTGCTTTTCTCTCTTGTTTCTTGCTCTTTTGCCTCCATTCTTTTTGCACAATGAAGCTTGATTGATGAGGCTAATAGCCATGCAAATTTCCATGAAATTCGAGATCGGATCAGTGCCGTAAAAATTGCTCAAAACACAGCTGAAAAATGAAACTGCAATTTCTGTTTTTTCTGATTTTTTTTTTCTCTGTTTTGTTTTTTTTTTTTCTTCTGTTGCAGCAACACTTTGGAGAAACTTGACATCTGAATTTGTTGTTTAGAAAGCAACTGAAATGAAGTAGGTTTTACTGTGGTTCATCAACCGATCAAATTCTTGAAACTCTTCTTGAAACAACTTTTTTTTTTTTTTTTTTTGTTTTTTTGCAACTTTTTTTTTTTTTTTTCCATTCTGAATCTGATTTGTCCATTTCTTTCACATTTCAATCCTACTTCTTCCAATGAGTTTCAATTGATTTGATTTGTTGATCCGGGCAAAGTAATTCATGTTTTTCAACAACTTCTTCAAAAGTTTCATCTTTTTTTTCTTTTTTCTTTCTTTTTCTTTCTTTTTTCTTTCTTTGCTCTGTTTTAATTTCAAACTGACCACTTTGCATGCTGCATTCTTTGCTTTCTCTTCTCAATGCATTTCTACAAATTTAGCTCAATCAAATTCCCTTGAAACCGATCCATAAGAAGCTTCCAAAATCAAAATTGGTACAAACTATCCCCTTTGTTTTGGCACACCCTTCTCATATTTGATTTTCAATTGGTTTACAAGCTTCATTCTTACAATTTTGAATCCTCCTTTTCAAACTCATTTCTGAACATGTCTTTAACATTCTTCTTGTGCCAAAATTCAGCCATGAAACCAAATCATTAGTGCCCAAATCCGGCCACTAAGCAATTAACTTCTTGTTTTCAACTTCATAACCTCTCATCAATGGAAAACCCTCAAAATAACTCCTCAATGCATTACATTGCTAACATGACTCAATGCATCTGATATCAACTCATTTCCATCTCAATTTAGCAATTCAAAAGCAAAGAAACCAATGAGAGGTTAAAAACAACTCATGTGAACCTTTGTTAAGGGATGTTGGCACTTGATCTCTTAATTTTCTTGCAAGAAATTCTCAACTTCATATATCATCACAAAAATCATCATAACATCATAACAATGAAGCTCTCAAGTGCTCTATTTGAAATTCTTTCTTTCACATTGCTTTTAATCAAAATTGGCACAAAACCTCCAACTTTTGGCACACTTCTCATTCTTTTCTCAAAAAAAAAAAAAAAATTTTTTTTCTTCAAAAATTTTTCAAACCTCCTCCCCCACACTTAAATCATTGACCGTCTCGGGCAAAGGAACATTAATAACATTCAAAATACCCATGTCCAAGAGAGCATGAAAATTGAATCGAAAATGGGGAAGAAAAATTTCAAATGCAAATGGCTAAACATGGATAAAGCATAAAGGTGGATGGTTTATGGGGGGAAATTTTTTTTTTTTTTACCTAAATAAATGTGGACCCATCATAGATATTGTAGCCTTGAAAGAAAACAAGCAAGTTCTAGTGTGGCAATCACCTAGGTGCATCACACAAAATGGCTAACCTCACTAGGTATAAAAATTGCATTTTCTCAAGTTCATCAATCTAGGTTCCATTACTAAGGGTCATGCAAGCATTCAAAAGTGTTCATCCATGGATTTAATTCCTAGAATAATCAATCAAATGTAATTTTCTTTCAAGAGCTTCTAACATGATATAAAGAAATCCTAGGGGGTACACTTTCAAGGTTCTTATTCCCTACCCTAAACCATGCATGCAAAATCTTTTTTTTAAATGCTCATGAAAATGAAATTTATTACTGATTTAAACTAAAAATGCAAAATAAAAACAACATATGGTATTAACAATGAAAAAGAAGTGAAAGTTGGAACAAACTCCCCTTCATCCTGGCGGTTGTAGAAGATTCAGCAATAAAATCCACGCCGGTAATGGAATGGATCGGGGAGAGGTAAGCATCTTCAGAATATGGTCATGAGTGTCCTGATTTGCTTTCTTAAAATTTTTCACCTCCTTGAATGATGTCTCAGGTGGTCGAAGGTGATTCAGATGGAGCATCCACTTGGGAAGCTCGATTGTTGCTTGAATTGTTGTTGTCTTTTTCAGCATTAATGGAGACTCTATCAACCGTGGAAGTGTGCAATCTGATTTTTCAAATAAATCTGCAAGGCCAAAAATAGAACCAATCTTCCACACGCATGTGGAGTAAGAAAGAGCAGAAATAACAATATCAAAATGTTTAGGGCATGCATAAAGAAATGACTCACATCCAACAAAATCAAAAACTGGTACCTCTATGATATTTTCTGAATGATGGGCATGAATAATATCCATGGATGAATAGGAGGTACCTGAAGCATGGCAAATACTGGAGTGATCACAAATAAGCCCTAATTCCTGATTATGTGGCTCCACAACTTCATCCTCCTCAGATGAGGATTCCTGCTCTGACTCAAGTGAATGTATCCTAACTGGAAGTGATTCTTGGGGTATTGCCTCCATGCAATCCCCTACACTTAAATATCTCTCCTCAGAATCCTCTGATCAAAAATGGTGGTCCCTGGGGCTCAGTGCAATCCCCTACACCCATTTGATCAGGCTCCATATCAGCTTCCTCCAGGTTCTCAGCAATGAAGACTGAACTGGCTCTGAAGATTTGATTCTCTTTGGTTTATGCTCCATGTCTTGATCATAGGTATCTTTACCACGTCGAAAAACAATAATGCTCTCATCCTCTACAGGATTCAGAAATGACTGAGATGGTGGCAATGGTGGTTGATTAGACCCTTGGGATTGAAGCTGATTGATAATAGTGCCCATGTGACTCATCTGTCTTTCAAAATTTTGAACATCAGTGTCTTCTTGTTGTTGTAAGCCTTGTTGCAATCTCTCCTCAAGCTTTTGTAGTTGTTGAATGAGCCCATTAGAACTCCCAAAATTCCCTTGATGTGCATTGGACCTTTGTTGATTTTGAAATTGAGTGGGCTGCTGAAACTGAGTACAAATCTGTCCACTTTGATAAAATGATGTTTGGCATTGATTTTGGTCTTGGAATGATGCATTTTGATGCTGAAAATTTGCTTGAAAGTTCAAGGGAGGTTGCTGAAAATTTGTGCCTTGAAAACCTTGATTTAGGGGCTGTTGGAAGCCACCATAAGGCTGTGAAAATCCTTGGTTTGAAGGTTGGAACTGATGTGGCTGAAATTCATGGAATTGAGGCTGTGAAATTTGACTTTGGGGCTGAAAATTGTTGAAATTTTGTTGAAATTGCTGTGGGGGCTGATAAGGTTGCTGAAATTGATTTGATTGTTGTTGGAAACCTTGTTGAAATTGCCCCATCTGAAAATTCTGATTTTGAGCTTGAAAGGGTTGATGAAAATCTTGATATTGGCCCTGCAAATAAAAATTTTGCTGTTCAGATTGTTGATAAAATGGTTGTTGATAAAAAGAATTTCCATACATCTTAGAAACCAACAATGATCCAAGTAACAATAAAAAGATTATTCATAAGCTCAAAACAAACAATTCCTACTAGTTATTCCCCGGCAACGGCGCCAAAATTTGAAAAGCCCTAAACTAGGTGTCACGATAGGGCTTCAAATTAGAATTTATAGATTTTATCGAAAACCCACGATAAATACAAATAAATGAAGTATAGGGGCCTCGAGTCGTGTTTTTCCAAGGACTAGTAGAAAATTGTTTAAATTGAGCTTATCGTGTCGTCGTTTTTTTGGGTTTTCTAATATAAAATGGGGTTTTGGTGTTTTTGAAATGAAATGTAAATGAAAATTGCAAAATCAATGAAAATAAATGCAATTTAAAATCAATTAAAAATGCTAAAAATGCAAACAAATCAAATTACTTAAAATGCAAACTGAATAAAATAAAAACCTAAACTATGAAATGAAAAAAAAATGCAAATAAAAGAATTTAAATGAATGACAAAACTTAAACCATTAACTAAATAAAAGCTGCAACTGAACTATGCAACTACAAACTAATCCAAATTCATTGCTAAAAACTTGAATAAAGCCAAAACTTAATTTAACATCTTAACTAAACAAAAGCTAATCCAATGTTCAAACAACATGGCAAATTTACAGTGAACTTTGGCACGAACAGTGAAAGTTTTTTGGAGAACTGAAACTAAAACGGAACAGTCAGCAGAAACGAACTGAATTTGGCAGCAACTGTTCAAATTTCAATGGCAAAAGGATTAAAACAAAATAACAAACTCTAAAAAGCTATTAAAAATTAACAAAAACAAAATTAAACAACCATGTGAATTGCTAAGAATTCAATGAATTCAGAATTTCAGAAATCAGACAAAAATGAAAAAAATCAGAAACAAGAAAAATGCAGAAACAGAAAATGCAGAAAAGAAAACAGTAACATCCATCTTCTTCCCTTCTTCCGATTGATTCTCCTCAGCTTGGTGTCAAACAAGCTTTAATCCCAATTGGAAGTCTTCTGAAGCTTCAACTGGTCTCTGGTGGTGTTTTGCTCGCTGCCAGCATCCGTGAAAACCCCGAAAAACCCTCTCCGGCCAAAACAGACGCTGTGCAGTCGCTTTCAGCTGGCAAAAACTGGATTCCTTGCTTCTTCCTTGCTCCGATTGATGTTTGCTGTGGATCCAAGGAATGCTTCACGCTCCTCAGGAGAACCCCTCCAAAGGAACGCGGCGCCGGATTGTGCAGTGGATGGCCGGAACAACGAAGAAACAGGGTTGGCGCCGCCGGTGAAACCCTCGCCGTCGCGCCTCCTCCAGCTGCCGGATTATACCCAATCGGCCGGCTTCGAACTCCTCAAGGATCAAGGATTGCAATGGAATAGGTTTGGGAGGAAGGGGCTGGCCGTGCGAGTACGTCGCCGAGCAGAGGAGGCGTTCGCGGGCGCGGGGACGATGAACAGTGGCGGCAGCCACTGTTCATCGATTAAAACCTTCGAGGTTTTATACCGGCTGATTAATCAAGCGAATCTGGCCGTTGATTTTGAATCCAACGGTGCTGAACTTGATCTGAGGCTTTAGGGCTTCTTAGGGTTTCCAAAAAATTCTGAAATTTTGATCAGGCTCGATCCGAGTCATGTCCTCCATGTTGGCTTGATCAATTTGACAAATTTGACTTGATTTGACCGCGGTTGAGCTCGAGTCGGATCCGATTTAGCCCTAAAATCAATTAAAATCCAATTAATGCCAAAAAATCACCATTAAATCACAAAAATTATATCAAACCTCAAATTATGCAATATAGGACAATTAAGATCAAATCGATTCATTTTATAATTTATTTTCATGTAAAAGCCCAAAATAAATCGATTTAAAATTAATAAAACCCTAACTCATCACTGAGTAGGGACTCCAATCAACCAGAAGACAAAGTCAGCCACGGAGGAAGAGGATCGCTGTCTATGTGGGATCGACCTGAGATGGACTCTAGTCGACCTGAGTGGGTTATATAAGCAACGTCGACTAGAGGCTTCGTACAACAATTCTTACACTTCCACGATCAAGTTTTATCAAGCCGACGACGTCCTGAGCGAGCAGAAGCAATCAACCAAGTTGTCGTAACGCTGGATTCGCGCCCAATCGAAGATTCAAGAAGCTCTAGCAACTTGAGTAACGAGTTACTTTGTTTACATTATTGAAATACGATAAAGGTTTGTTTTATCGTAATATTTGTACTCGTTCAAATTTGTTTCTGTAAGGAAACAAGTTCATTAGTGAATTGCCCGTCGGAAACGATCACAGATCATGGGCCTTGGAGTAGCATCCTTCGACTGTGAACCAAGTAAAAAAATAGACTTGTTGTTTTGTTTGATTTCTTTTACTAAGTCTTCCGCTATCGCAATACTTTGATTTACGCAATCGAATGCACGAGTTTTTGAAAACTAGGAAAAACGCGTAAGCACTATTCACCCCCTCTCTAGCGCTTAACTCAATCCTACAATTGGTATCCGAGAGGAGTCCTCGAATTCAATGCAACCACTGATCGAGGAGGTTTTCAATTAAATTTTTTGATTTTTCAAGATTTTTTTTGAAATATTTTTTCTCTCTTTATCCCGCATTGCTAATCCAAGACCAAGTCTTGGAACAGTTTGCTCATCTTTTCTGTGTGCTAGATTAATGGCTCAGTAGGAAGGATTCAGCACTGCAAGGCCACCTCTGTTCTTAGGGGAAGACTTCGCCTACAAGAAAGGTAGGATAGAGTGTCACCTAAAGACACGAGTGGAGATGTGGATAGTCATCTAGACGGGATTTACAATCCCGTCTGACAATGACAGTCTACCACCTTCTTGCGAAAGGTGGGACGCGCCACAAGGAAGAAGATCGAGGCAGATGCAAAAGCGACCTAAACTCTCCAATGCGGCCTAACCAAGGAAGAGCTAAACCAGATTGGACCATTTATCAGCGCCAAGGAACAAACTTATTGAACTCCATGAAGGCTCGTCAGATACAAAGATAAGCAAACGAGATTTGCTTCTTAATAAATTGTATAACATTAGGATGATGGATGGGGAGTCGGCTAGTGGACTACACGCCCAGATCCAGGATCTCCTCAACGGCCTACACACGATCGATCAGAAAATCGAGAATCGCAACGTGATAAGGTATGAATTGAAAGCGTTCCCTAGGAACACTTTGTGGGCATCCATGGTGGATGCTTACAAGGTCTCCAGGGACCTTTCTAAAGTTAATTTAGATGAATTATTTTCTAAGTTTGAGTTTCATGAATAATCTAACACCGAAGTGGAAGAGAAGGGTATTGCTCTTCTTGCAGGTACAGGGAAAGACAAGAAGGCAAAGAAGATCGCTGAAGATTCAGACTCATCTGAATCTGAATCAAATGATGAGGTAACTTCGGAGCTCGTGAACTTGGTTCGAAAAATGATCTGAAGGAAACGAGGAGTCAAGAAGTTAGAAATAAAGAAAGTTGTGAACAAATCAAATCCGACAACGACCGATAAAACAGAGCTAAGGTGCTATGGGTGCAATCGCAAAGGACACTTCAAGGCCGATTACCCGAACCAAAGGAAGGACCGGAGGACGAAGAAGAAGGCTCTCAAGGCAACGTGGGATGAGTTATCATCTGAAGAATTAGACGAAGAACTGACGACAACAAGTTTCCTTGTGCTTTCGGCACGGAACGAAATGACTCAAAGCGATAGCAACTCGGACACCAATGAAAGCCACAGATCCGTATCTATTTTTGAAGATTCCACTCCTGCTGTAAGTACCGAACGCCTATACTCAAATATTTAAAGTTTATCAAAAAAATTAGCTAAGTCTAATGCTATGGTTGAATCACTCCAAGAGGTATTAGTACTCCTCAAAGAGAAAATCAACACTGAGTCGTCAACCCATGCTACTTCAATTGAGGATTCGACTCGAGTTCAACTCGAGGAAGAAAATTCCCAATTAAAGATCCAAGTTGAAGAACTCAGATGGTCGCTTGTCAAATTCACTTCTGGGTCTAAGTATCTAGACATGATACTTAGATCTCAGAAAGCTGGATACAATCGATCAAACATTGGATACAAGTCAAAACATAGGGCATTCATGACATTATTACATAGGTCACACAAACCTAATCGATCTAGAGTCCAAGTGTGGGTTTCAAAGTTCAAATTGGTTAATCCAGTTAGATCGAGTCAATTTTGGGTACCCAAAGATCAAATATTTTTGATCCAACCCAACAAGGGTCACGATCTAGGGGGATCCAAACCCAATTGATTGATTGCATTTTAATTTAGCTTTTTTACTTTTCTGCATTAGAAAAACTTAGGCTAGATAAGGACCAACTATTTGATTAACTCTTGCCAACCTAGTACCAGGGTGGGGCGAGATGATAGTATGTTAGAGAGATTTGATTTAAGTAGTCAAGTTGGATAAAGAGTACCTTGCTTGGTTTGCTTAGCCAGGTTGAACTAGCTGAAGCTACCTCGCCACATTCTAGACTAGTTAGATCAGAGTTTCTTCCTAGACTAGCTAAACTTGTAATTTCTTGAATCAGTTTTATCTTAGAATGTGATCGTTATTCCGATAACCAAGAAGGCCCCTGTGTCTCGCCACTGCCTGGAAACTGATTTTTGAAATGTAAGTTTAGAAAGTCAAAAGGTTAAACTTGATTCTAACTCAAGGTTAATCAAATAATAGATACCTAAAATCATAATTAAAAATAAAATTAAAAAGTCATCTCACAAAAACCTATAGGATTAACTGCTTGATCATTTAGAAATGTGCGAGATGAATTAGATAATAATTTTATTTCTCAACTTTACTTAATTAATTCTTTAACTTAAATAAATATTACTTAATTAATTTTTTAACTTTAAATAAATTTTAACTTTAAATAAATCTTCAAAATAATTTTTAATTTTAAAAAAATTTTAAAATAATTTTTAACTTTAAATAAATCAAACTTTAAATAAATCTTTAAAATAATTTTTAACTTTAAATAAATTTTCAAAATAATTTTTAACTTTAAATAAATTTTTAAAATAATTTTTAACTTTAAATAAATTTTTAAAATAATTTTTAACTTTAAATAAATTTTTAAAATAATTTTTAACTTTAAATAAATCTTTAAAATAATTTTTTAACTTAAACAAATTTTTAAAATAATTTTTTCAACTTAAAATAATTTTCAAATAAATTTTTAACTTAATAATTTTTTTTAAAAAATTAAATAAATTTTTAACTTAAACCAAAAGTTTCAAATTAATTCTTTTAACTTAAACAAATCTTTCTAAATTTTTCTTAAACTTAAATAAATTTTTTCTAATCCTCTAAATCAAACTTACCTAAAACCTAAGTTTACTTAATCAAAAACCTAAGTTTTTATTTAAATTAATTAAATCTGAAATTAAATTTGAAATCTACCTTAAAAAGGGTAATCAGACTACCCGAGTCGATTGGAACTAGTATTCCAGTCAACCTGACCAAACCCTAAAACAGCCGCGGACTTTTCCCTTGAAAATGTCATTTTCTAACTCAAGTCGACTTGAATCGCTTCCTCCAGTCTACTGAAATACCCATTCCAGTCGACCGGAATATGTTTATAAAAGTTACCGCATGGCCCACACGATAAATCCAACTTTTCCACCTTTCAACTCCGTCTTCTTACTTTTTCGTGGCGCATGAAGCTTTCTAAGACGCTAGAATCTTCCTTATACTGCTAATATGCCTAGGTAATCCTCTAAACTTCCCCAGTTAATCAATTTCTAGCTTTTTCCCTTTATTAAAAGTTAAATTTTTTTTACTATGTATTAGACGTGTAAAAAGAGGACATGAGGCTGGGACCTCTAGGACCCCTAGTTTAGACCCTAGATTTTCCACCGACGAGCTTAGACTTAGATTTGAGGAATTATTCTATGTTCCACTGCATTCTAGATATTTAGATAGAGCATTTTTCATGAGATCTTGCATACCATCCACTGAGGTCATTGAGCATTATCACTTGCATAGATTGGTTTATTATACGACTCTAGTCAACACGACTTTGTGTGCCGAGTTGTACAATAATTTAGTCCAGGTCGACGACTTGACCTTCTCTACACGAGTTGGAAAGAGGGGCATTACCATTACCCCCTCCATGATTAGTGTATTTGTAGGACTTTACCCTTCCCATTGCACTTTTCTGTGCTACCAACCTAGGGATCTACCCTTTGGAGACCCCTACTCCCACATCACTTTAGATACCATGCATACATACTTCTATCAGGAGGACTAAGCTCCTGGTATAGTACTATTTCCTGTTGGGTTGCAAGAGTGCAGACATAGTCCCACATCTAAAACACATGGAAAAGATCATGGATTTAAAAGGATGAAATATATCTCCATTGGTTTGAGGCCTTTTGAGTTGAGCCCAAGAACAAAATCATGAGGGCTTAGGCCCAAAGTGGACAATATCATGCCATTGTGGAAATATTTTGATTTCATCGATTCTAACAAGTGGTATCAGAGTGAGACCGCTCTTCACCGAACTAACCGCCGGAAGAGCCATGATCTAGATCTAACCATGTGGGTTGAACCTTGAACAAAGGAAGTGGGTGCTCCCATGTCTGAATCAAGAGGACCATACACCAGGCAGAAAGTCCTAGTTACAGCTAGGCATGAAGTCCTAGTAGGTCGGATGGACCGAGGGGCAGGAAGTCCTAGTAGGTTGGGTGGACCGAGGGACAGAAAGTCCTGGTGGATCGAGGATTCGGACATCAAACGGAGGATTTCCGTTTGAGAGGGACCCGTTCCTTCGTTTGAGGAGGGGATTGTTGGGTTGCAAGGGTGTAAATATAGTCCCACATCTAAAACACATAGAAAAGATCATGTGTTTAAAAGGATGGAAGATATCTCCATTGGTTTGAAGCCTTTTGGGTTGAGTCCAAGAACAAAACCTTGAGGGCTTATGCCCAAAGTGAACAATATCATGTCATTATGGAGATATTTTGATTCCATCGATTCTAACATTTCCATCTGGCAGACTTAGGATACAGGATTATGCCCTGTATAGAGTCATAGTGAACTGCATTCTACCACTGATTACGAGGGACCTCAGTTCTATGAGACCCTTTCATTCATTTCTTCTATATACATTCGTACATAGACTAGATATAGATATAGGTTTACTTATATTCCATACTATCATTTTTGCATCTTCTGTTGTTATTAGCAGAAAGGTCCATATGTCCTACTGTCATATTTTGACTAGCCTATTAGACTTACTAGGAGTTGATATCACTAATGGTGATATTTTGCCTCCTAGTGACTTTGACATGATAGGGTCTAGGAACCTTTCATTAGGTGGTGTCCATATAGATGACGATGGGGTACTATCCTGGAGGCGACAACCTCAGCCTCATCCCCAGCCCCAGCCCCAGCCCCAGCCCCAGCTAGTAGCTGAGGACATAGATATTGAGGTCGAGTTAGAGGAGCTGCTTGGACTACCGGTGTCACGCCCCGGGAGATGACTGTCCAAAAAATTTCGTCAGCATCTCCCTTGTAACAATTCATTTCCCTGAATACAAACATCATAAGGCCTACATGGCCACAATCCATAATCTATAACATGCATACAAAAATCACATGATATAAAACAAGTTCGGAAACATATCTATCGATAACATAATAAAACCAAAATCGACAAAGACGATGTCATCTCAACAAGGGACTAGCAGCGCAGCTTTCCAAACAGACTTCAACCTAAAAAGAATAAAGTCAACGGGATGAGTCCAATGAACTCAGCTGATATCTAGTAGACATGTAAAGTAAGCTATAAAGTAGTAATAATCATGTCTGTATATATATCAGAATCATCCATACCAACACAACGGCACAAACCCTGCAACAAGATGCAAGGTCGCCAAACCAATGCATAAAGCCTCCTGATGTACCACTAACCCATGAGTGGCTATGTGTACAGATCCTGTAACTAGCGACGGGCTCAGACTACAAAGGAGTCGATGATCGCTAGTATGCAATCCTGTAGCGACGGGCTCAGACTATAAAGGAGCCGGTGATCGCTAGTATGCAATCCTGGAGCGACGGGCTCAGACTATAAAGGAGCCGATGATCGCTCGTATGTAATCCTGTAGCGACGGGCTTAGACTATAAAGGAGCCGATGATCGCTAGTATGCAATCATGTATGGTGCATGATACTAATGCGTATAATAACTACTAGTCTATGCTCAGTAAGGAACAGTATATCAAAATAAAGAAATTACTACATATCTATCATAAGGCAAGTAAACAAGTAGCAGGTAAAAAGACATACCAGCTGATATACACATGAAATAAGCATTAATATACCAGGGCATATATAAAAGCATACAATTATTACTAGCTATAGCAACACTATACATATCAAACGACATATCTAAAGAGATGAGTCGAGATACCCGCCTTCCGAAAGTAGTCGGTGTCCAACACCTCCTTCCAGAAATCCGGTTCAATGTCCTGTAATTAGAATAACCAACCATACAATGTTTACTAATATAATATTATATTAAATTAACAATAATTAAATCTCATAATTTAATCCAACTAATTCCAACCAACTCTGTTTACCCCGACTAACCTAACCCAATTTGGATTCATTACATTCGGATCCATGATCCATAATAGATCCAACAATAATCATCCAACCGAATCTTACAACAAGGCAAACTATCATAAGTAAATCAAACCATTACGACAGTGACTACAATTGTGTTCGCGATTCTAATGTCAGAAGTAATAGTTAGAGTATGTAGTAATTATTCTGTGATCATTTCAGTATAAATAGCATATCACTACCACAGCCTTTAAAGGAGATTCTAACAAACCAACAAACTACCATTAATTCTTCTTAGCACCGATTGGTCTCATCTATCTAAGACGTGTTCACTAGGATCAAACTGTAATTATCCTCATTCATGTTTGCAAAATTAATGTTTCTTAGCTCCAACTAATTTCATTTAATCAAAAGTGAAAGAAAACAAGACTTAGGTTAATTTATCTGTAATCTACCATCTAATCAAAACTTAGCCTCAACCATTCCAACAGAACACATACCAAACCGTAACCCAACAAATTTAGGAAAACCCTAACCAATTCTTACCTCAAATCAAGCCCTAGCAGCAAGCTCAGGCTTCGGTCCTTCCACCACAGTCCATGCCACCAAGAACCTCAGCCGCTGAAACCTAATTTCATCCAACCGATCCGATCAATTCAACCTTAACTGGCAATCCTCATGAACCCCACCAACAATCGAATTCAACAGCACAATATAAAATCTCACCTTCGTTTTGAAGCCTATAACCTGCTCACCGGCGAGGGAGACGACGGCTACGGCAACCCAACAAAGGCTGATTAAGGCGATCGCAGGTCGAGTGATCAGCGGCTGAAGGTAGCGGCTAGGGCACAAAGGCGAGGGAGAGCGAGAGGAAGAGAAGGCGGCGGACGGCGTTCCGGCAGAACAGAGGAAGAAATCTTCTTTTTCCACACAGCCGGGCACAGGTGGCGGCGGCCTCTGTTCGCGTGACGTCGGGATCGCAAACTCGCCTGGTGGCTGCGGCAGAAACAGAGGTCGAAGACGGCGCTTGTGGTGGCGGCGACGAACAAAACCTAGGGTTTAGCTTGCGATCCAGCCACGCTCCCCTTTATCCCTCTCCGCCCCCGATCTCTGTCGGTGGACGCACGGATACAGAAAAGATCGCATTTTTTTTTCAAGAATTCCTAACGGATTTCGGATTTAACCCAAAACTCAACCCGTTAACCCGCAAGTCTTACATTTCTTACCCACTAATAAAAATTTGGTACCTAAATTTCAATATTTACTAACAGCAATGCCTGCACCTTTTGACTATTGATACACAACATAAGATTTTCAGGTCAATCAGTAGTGGCAGATTCAAGCAAGGTTCCAAAAAGGCTAAACCAAATTTCAGCTTGAATCTGAATTAGACCACTGTGCACAACAATTTAAACCTCGTATTATTGTCAGGATGCTCTAATACTAGCGGATGGAAGTTGCTCCAGCACCACTTCACTTGATAGCATCAACACTATTAAAAGAAGTCAACAGTACAGGCAATTCTAGTAAACTAGATGCTTGAACCCACCACCAACAATCACCTTCTGTCAATTGACTTCCAATGCATATAAAATGCAAATATATAACTAGCATAAACCCATCCGTGGAATTCTTCAACTTCCATGATAGAAAAAAATAATATTAATAAATAAATATAAGAAAAGACAAGAACACTATAGTGGTTCCACTTTAGCCACAATACATGGAGAGAAACAAAAACAATATTAGATGAGGAACAAAACACAGGAACTTGGACAAGTCACATGCACCTTTGGACAGCCAACGCTTTCCCTTAAACCTTCGTATTTACATGTATTTATAAAAGCCCCTTCAACTACCTATTTACACATTCCGTTAGTTCATAATATTCACCCTCAATTTGTTATATATTAAGTTCTAAGCGCTCTCAGCATGGGTATCAGCAAGTGATACTCCTCAAACAAAAAGGCAGCTAGTACCAACATTTCAAATTATCTAGATTAAGCGTTTCTTCGATAATTATTCTAGGTTAAGTATTCCTTTCAGTTCATTATTCATTTCCAAAAACATGCCAATATAACAAACTGACAGTTCTAAAGTTCCTAAAGCATTCAGGAGAATGCTTAGGTTCTATGTTCAACTTTTAGCATATGAATATGCATGTTGGTGTGTATTTATGTGTGTATGTATGAATTGTGCATCTCCACAAAATGTGTTGGAATCTTGTAATTGGTTAATCAATAAGTGTGACAATGCCTATCCAAAAGAAATGACATCTCTAAGCTGTCCTCAATTTTGAAGTAGAATATTTCCTGAACCAAACCATGCAATGCAGTAAATGATAGCTATTGGGCATGCCTCATCAAAACACTGGGAGACAGACAGATGCTAAACGTAATAATATTATCTTTAACAAACACCTAAAACAACAGTATGGTTCTAGACATTAACTATTCTGCTCAAGTAAATGTCAAAAAGTGAACCATACAACAAAATATACAGGTTTATCAGGAATACTCCAAGACAAAGTCACAGTTTACCTTACAAACCAAATTGCTTGCAGGTGATCACTAATATTCATTTGGATAGTTAAGTAGCCATACTTAGCATTGATATGGATCGGCAACTATCTATTGAATATCATGTTTTCTAAAAGAACTAACCAAACCATCTCCTGGGTATCTTCATAGTACCTGCCTAACATTAATGCCAGAGGCACATGATAGTTCCACTCCAACATCACTTCAATGCTGACACAAAATCAAGGAACCTCCCAGTTCTGGAACAGATCTTACCAGGACTGCAATGCTTACAAGTCATTATCTTATCAAGCTCAACCACTAAACTCAACCAGTGGACACTTTGAATTATTCAAATTTATTAACCTTGAAATAATATTAATGTACTGATCTAAATCTACAGATATCCTGCCTTAATGCACAACTCCAGGTGGGGTTAAACTCAATCATGGTGCCATATCCGTGGCCAACTCCAAGCATCATATTGCCGAGGTGAGTTTATTCTCAAAATAGCAAACAGCAGTTGTCTCTCCTACGCCCCCAACAAGTCAAGCTAATGTCGATAGTAGAGATGCTCAGTAGAGTCACCAGGAAAGAGATTTTTCTCTTCGAATACAAAGGCAAACAAGTAATATGGATCAGATCGAGTTAGTGCAAAAATGTTACCTAATAAGATTCTTTCTCAACTAAATGCACGTTATGTGATTAGCCAAAATACTTCTAATCATTTTACCTATTGTCATCTGGAGATGCCCTGTTGCCGTTAGTCCCAAAACATGACCTTGTCGCAATAACGACTCCAAAACGAAAATCCAAAGCACCAAAATCGAAAGGCATTGCATACCTTTTCTCTGATACCAAAATAAATTGGTATGAGATAAACTCCGAAAATCTGTACACGCCGAAAGACTCGAAAGCCTCGCTCTGATACCACTAAATTGTCACGTCCCGGGAGACGGCTGTCCGAAAAATTTCGTCAGCATCTCCCTTATAACAATTCATTTCCCTGAATACAAATATCATAAGGCCTACATGGCCACAATCCATAATCTATAACATGCATACAAAAATCACATGATATAGAACAAGTTAGGAAACATATCTATCGATAACATAATAAAACCAAAATCGACAGAGACGATGTCATCTCGACAAGGGACTAGCAGTGCGGCTCTCCAGACAAACTTCAACCTGAAAAGAATAAAGTCAACGGAATGAGTCCAATGAACTCAGCTGATATCTAGTAGACATGTAAAGTAAGCTATAAAGCAGTAATAATCATGCCTGTATATATATCAGAATCATCCATACCAACACAACGGCACAAACCCTGCAACAGGATGCAAGGTCGCCAAACCAATGCATAAAGCCTCCTGATGTACCACTAACCCATGAGTGGCTATGTGAACAGATCCTGTAACTAACGACGGGCTCAGACTATAAAGGAGCCGATGATCGCTAGTATGCAATCCTGTAGCGACGGGCTCAGACTATAAAGGAGCCGGTGATCGCTAGTATGCAATCCTGGAGCAACAGGCTCAGACTATAAAGGAGCCGATGATCGTTCGTATGTAATCCTGTAGCGACGGGCTCAGACTATAAAGGAGCCGATGATCGCTAGCATGCAATCATGTATGGTGCATGATACTAATGCGTATAATAACTATTAGTCTATGCTCAGTAAGGAACAGTATATCAAAATAAAGAAATTACTACATATCAATCATAAGGCAAGTAAACAAGTAGCAAGTAAAAAGACATACCACCTGATATACACATGAAATAAGCATTAATATACCAGGGCATATATAAAAGCATACAATTATTACTAGCTATAGCAACACTATACATATCAAACGACATATCTAAAGAGATGAGTCGAGATACCCGCCTTCCGAAAGTAGTCGGTGTCCAACAGTTCCGTCTAGAAATCTGGTTCAATGTCCTGTAATTAGAATAACCAACCATACAATGTTTACTAATATAATATTATATTAAATTAACAATAATTAAATCCCATAATTTAATCCAACTAATTCCAACCAACTCGGTTTACCCCGACTAACCTAACCCAATTTAGATTCATTACATCCGGATCCATGATCCATAATAGATCCAACAATAATCATCCAACCGAATCTTACAACAAGGCAAACTATCCTAAGTAAATCAAACCATTACGACAATGACTACAATTGTGTTCGCGATTCTAATGTCAGAAGTAATAGTTAGAGTATGTAGTAATTATTCTATGATCATTTCAGTATAAATAGCATATCACTACCACAACCTTTAAAGGAGATTCTAACAAACCAACAAACTACCATTAATTCTTCTTAGCACCGATTGGTCTCATCTATCTAAGACGTGTTCACTAGGATCAAACTGTAATTATCCTCATTCATGTTTGCAAAATTAATGTTTCTTAGCTCCAACTAATTTCATTTAATCAAAAGTGAAAGAAAACAAGACTTAGGTTAATTCATTCCAACAGAACACATACCAAACCGTAACCCAGCAAATTTAGCAAAACCCTAACCAATTCTTACCTCAAATCAAGCCCTAGCAGCAAGTTCAGGCTTCGGTCCTTCCACCACAGTCCATGCCACCAAGAACCTCAGCCGCCGAAACCTAATTTCATCCAACCGATCCGATCAATTCAACCTTAACCGGTAATCCTCATGAACCCCACCAACAATCGAATTCAACAACACAATATAAAATCTCACCTTCGTTTTGAAGCCTATAACCTGCTCATCGGCGAGGGAGACGATGACTACGGCAACCCAACAAAGGCTGATCAAGGCGATCGCAGGTCGAGTGATCAGCGGCTGAAGGTAGCGGCTAGCGCACAAAGGCGAGGGTGAGCGAGAGGAAGAGAAGGCGGCCGACGACGTTCCAGCAGATCGAAGGCGGCAGAACAGAGGAAGAAATCTTCTTCTTCCACATAGCCGGGCATAGGTGGCGGCGGCCTCTGTTCGCATGACGTCGGGATCGCAAGCTCGCCTGGTGGCTGCGGCAAAAACAGAGGTCGAAGATGGCGCGTGTGGCGGCGGCGATGAACAAAACCTAGTGTTTAGCTTGCGATCCAGCCACGCTCCCCTTTATCCCTCTCCGCCCCTGATCTCCGCCGGTGGACGCGCGGATACAGAAAAGATCACGTTTTTTTTTCAAGAATTCCTAACGGGTTTCGGGTTTAACCCAAAACCCTACCCGCTAACCTGCAAGTCTTACAACCGGCACCTCCACCTTCACTTACGACTGACCAGAGGTTGATCCGACTCGAGGAGTCTTTACAGAGCTTCTAGCAGACGATGATCGATCGGTTGGATAGTCAGGATGCGAGCATATCAGAGTTATTGGGGATGATTAGAACATGGGGACATCCATCACCACCACCACCATAGTAGATGTTTTGTTTGGACTGACTTGGACTTATTAGATACTAGCTTGTATAGTCTTTGTTATATAGTTCAGTTTTTACAACACCTATATGCATTTTACTCTAATTTTGCTTAGTAGACTAACAAAATAAAAGTTTTCAAAATTCACATGTTTGATTTCAAATCTATTATAAAATAGTTTTAAAAAAGTTTATTCTTTTATTTTTTTAAAAAAAATCTTTTTTCAAATTTTTTCTTTTATTTTTAAAAATAAAGAATGAATGTTTTAGCCTTAGACTAGAGTCAATCCCCTAAAAAGCATGTACCTATAGATCTAGGTAGAACATCTCACAAAACACACTAGATACCTTACTTGTGTTTGTGAAACATAGACTGGTGTGAGATGCATAGGATTCTAGCCTAAGTACAAGATGCTTAAATCAGTGCATTGAATCTTACTTGGGCTTCAAAATATATTGATCAATTTAAGTGTTCCTAAGCCTAAAGCTTACTAGAATGATACACTTAAACTTGGCTATCTGAGTCAAGCTACTACTTTCTAGCAGTTAACTAAAACCCAAGTTGGACACTCGCCCCACGGATAATATTTTTTTGTTTATCTATTTTACTTATTAAAATGCTTGGACTCAAACCCTGTAGGTTATATTTTGATTATGTCAAAGAGGGAGTAATTATGAGTTTCAAGTTTTCAAATTTTAAAGTATTTTTCACAATTATTTTTTAAAATCTTTTCAAGGTTTAAATGTTTTAGGAAAAATGTTTCCAAGTATTCAAAAAAATTTTAAGTACTTACAAAGGTTTCTAAAAATGTTTTTCAAATTTAAATTTTAACTTAGACATTTTTCAAAAAACTTGAATACATGTTTTAAAAATTAAAAAGTTTTGAACTTAAAGCTCAAAATTCTAAATTCTTTGAAAAGTTCAAAATTTTCAGAAGTTCTCAAAAATTAATGTTTTATTTTAAGGACTTGGATAATTTTGCTTAAGTTTAGTTAAACTAAGCAATATCAAGTTCAGGGGGAGAGAACTAAAAAATATTATTTTTTTTTAAAATTTACTTATTTTAACTAAGTACGAATTTAGGGGGAGCCCTGGCAGCAGGGGGAGTTTGAGTTACACTTATTGCACTTCATGCATATCATATTTTAAAACTCTGTTATGTTAATTCTTGTTATAAGCTAGTATTATTTTTACTTAACTTGAAACTTGAGTTGCCATAATCAAAAAGAGGGAGATTATTGGTGCGAGAAGTACCAGATGATCGAACCTTAATTTTAATAATGACACTAGATTCAAGTTATATGTGTTATTGGACTAATATTGTTGATCTAGTGTGCAGGGAACATAGGTAAAGTCCTAGTTGAGGCTAGGCAAAGGACAAAGTCCTATTTGTAGGCTAAGCAAGGAGAAAGTCCTAGTTGTAGGCTAAGCAAGGAGAAAGTCCTAATCTGGAGGATCGGCCAAAAGTCTTGGTAGGTTAAGTGCACGAGGTGCAAGCCCATGCAATGTCAGAGGACCGGAAAGCATGGCCAAAGTCCAATCGGGTACGGTCAAGAGGACCAAAGGATTGATGAAGATTGGACGGTCTGGAGGACTGAGTCGCAACAGCAAACCCTGGGGGCCAA
Source organism: Curcuma longa (assembly GCF_044706935.1). Lineage (NCBI taxonomy): Eukaryota > Viridiplantae > Streptophyta > Magnoliopsida > Zingiberales > Zingiberaceae > Curcuma > Curcuma longa. The sequence goes on along the minus strand of NC_133861.1, from coordinate 26,829,987 downwards.
GGTCCAATAAGTCTGGAGGACTTGGTTGGCAGTCAAGTAAACTCTCCCGAAAGGAGTGGATCAGGATGCGTTCTCGAAAAGGAACATTAGGCGTCGGTCTAACCGAAGTTTTCACCAGAAACCTAAAGTTAAGACCTAGAAACAGTTCTGAGAACTGATTCTCCACCTGTGTTTATGTTTTTGGAGCTAACTTGTAATGCAGGTTGGAGAGGTCAAGTACTTGACTCCAGAAAAAGTTATCCAAAGTTCGGATGCTCGAATCGATCGGAATGGACATTCAAGTCGACCTGAACATGGATAAGTGCAGCGAAAGTCGAAGTATATCAAAACCTCCACGTCAGATTGGAGTCGACCAGAACCTTGATTCCAGTTGACCTGAGTTGGGATAAGCGCGGCGAAAGTCAAAGGTTATGACATCCTCCACGTCAGCTTCAAGTCGACCTGAGTAGGGACTCCAGTTGACTAGAAGGCAAAGTCAGCCGCGGAGGAAGAGGATCGCTGTCTATGTGGGATCGACCTGAGATGGACTCCAGTCGACCTAAGTGGGTTATATAAGCAACGTCGACTAGAGGCTTCATACAACAATTCTTACACTTCCACGATCAAGTTTTGTTGAGCCGACGGTGTCTTGAGCGAGCAGAAGCAATCAACCAAGTCATCATAACACTGGATTTGCGCCCAATCGATGATTCAAGAAGCTCTGGCAACTTGGGTAACGAGTTACTTTATTTACATTATTGAAATATGATAAAGGTTTCTTTTATCGTAATATTTGTACTCGTTCAAACTTGTTTCCATAAGGAAACAAGTTCATTAGTGAATTGCCCGTCGAAAATGATCACAAATCGTGCCTTGGAGTAGCAGCCTTCGGTTGTGAATCAAGTAAAAAAAATAGACTTGTCGTTCTGTTTGATTTCCTTTACTTAGTCTTTCGCTATCGCAATACTTTGATTTACGCAATCGAACGCATGAGTTTTTGAAAACTGAAAAAAACGCTTAAGCGCTATTCACCCCCACCCCCTCTAGCGCTTAATTCGATCCTACAGGATGGTCCACTGTCAATAAGGGGCAGCAAACCTAATGGTGTGGGAGTTCCGCCAACAATAATTGTCTACTAGAACAACGGCCAAAGAGGAAGGAAGAAGGATATCTCATGATAGAGAAACAACCGTTGCTTCTCCTCTTGCTCCTTGCTTCGACTATCGGTTCTTGCTCCTTTGGCTTGGTGGATGGCCGGCTTAGGTAGGTAGGTGACCCATGGGGAGGAGCTTGGACGGAAGTGAGCTTGAAGAGTTCTCCTTGGGATAGTAGCAACACCTCAAGGGGTGGGTTGCAATAAGGTGGGCGGCTAGGTTTACGGCCGGTGGCTAGAAGAGGAGGAGATGGATTTAAACCTAACCCTTAGATTTTTAATCCATTAAAAAAACACTTATTTAGAGATATATATTTATAAATCTCTAACGAGTTTGATTTGTGAACCAAAACTACGTATTCGTTAACCCAAAATCCAAACTGATAGCCTTAAGTTTGGTTAAAAATTAAATAGTATTAGTTCAAAATTAAATCACCTTTTAATTAAAATTAAATCAATTCAGTTTATAATTAAATCAAAGAGGGTCCACTTTATCTTTAAAAGATGTGACCCATCAATACTTCCATTCCAACAAAATATCTTTCATATTTGCCCTTCCTTTGGTCAAATAAAACTTAATCTCTCTCGATCTAAGAATCCAATTCTCAAATTTATTTTATGTCTCTTTGATAATCTCGTAGTGTGTGTGGCCTTATAGGTTCCTAATTTATGTTGGTCATTCATAATTATTGATTAATTATATATCAATCATGTGTGACACTTAATAGTACATCATGACCCTCAATTAATCAAAAAATCACAATTGATTACAAAATCACTTTTGAACCCTTCAGTAACTACAGTTGTTCATGTGTCTGTTCTTTTCATACATCTTCTACCCTCTTAGTTTAAAACATGGTCTATGTGTTTGCCCTCACTAGGCTAACTACGTCACACCTAGCTCAAGCAATAATTTCTTATCTTGCGAATTTAAATTACTCAAAATATCTGTCCAATAGGACCATCCTCTTGATGTATTTCTGCTTTAGCTAAAACTTATGAGTAATAATCCTAACAAGTGGCCATAGGGTATACGCCTCCTAATAAAAGGAGTGGTGAATCTTCTATGAGCTACTCAATCACCTTCAGGCACTTCGACTTATACCCAATCATCACATATCTACACCTCCATAGAGATCTTTACTTAAGATATCAAAGTATAAGTTTTCATGACTAAGATGACTTTAATACCTCAAGTCAAAGAAAATTTACACTCGAGCTGTAATAAGATCTTCATGACATGTATAGAACCATATAAAGTCTCATGGTATGTCACTCTTGTAGGATCGTGATGCACGCTAGAGGTGGGTGAATAGCCTAGTCGTCGCTTTTTCTTTGTTTGTTCTATCAGAAATACTTAGCAACGGATTAGTAAAATAAGCACAGGGACACGCGAATTTTTACTTGGTTCTTAACCCCTCAGGGTTAGTACATCTAAGACCTATGTATGAGAGGAGCCCGTCCACTAGTGGTCTCCTTTCCGAACGTTCGTTTAGAGGCGGAGAAATTCGTCTTACAGTCCAATAAAGAATAACAATAAAACACAAAGTAAGACAGTAATAATAAAGACAAACACTTGTGTAGAGCAGATCCAGAAGTCCTGAGCACCGCGCACTCCTCCTAGATCTTCCCCGGTTGCATGACCCTAGCCCCATTCGCATTCAGTAATACCACTAGATGAAGAAGATGGCTTGTTGTTGTTGTCTTTGGTTATGCACGTTCATCCTCCTTTTATAGCCCCTTCTGGTCGACTAGAACCCTCATCTGAGCGACTGGATAAGATCTGATCCGATCTGATCTTCTTAATCTTATCTGAGCTGAGTCTTATATTCTGATCGCCTGGAATATTCATTCCAGTAGCCTGGAATCATTTCGGTTGCCTGGAATCAGTTGACTTAGGTTTGACTTAAGTTGACCTCGGGCTTTGTTCAGCTGCCTCTATTTGCTTCATTTATGTTTTCTCCATCTTACTTCCAACTCCTTGTTCCTGCAAGACAAGCATATAAATATGTAAGCAACCTAAACCTTACCCGATGGGTCTAACTTTGGATTTCTACTGAAATACTAGGTTAGTCTGACGTCTATTGTTCTCAAACTAGGAACGCGCCCTTACCCACTCCATTCAGGAGACTTTGCCCAGACTTGTTGGACTTCTCGCTTAGCTGTGGTCCTCGACCCTAAGGAATTTGCTTCTAGGTCCCGGTTCTCCTGATTGCCTAGACTTTCACCAAGCCTCTGGTCCTCTTGACCTTACTCGCTTGGACTTTGGTCATGCTTCCCAGTCCTCCGACACTGCATGGACTTGCACCTGGTGCACTTGACCTGCCTAAGACTTCTGCCTGATCTTTCAAACCAAGACTTTTCTTTGCCTAACCTACAACTAGGACTTTCATTTACCTAACTTACAACTAGGGCTTTCCCTACCTAGCTTCACTCACCAGGACTTCATTGCCCAATCTTTCAGATCAGGACTTCTACTGCCTAGTCTAACTGACTAAGACTTCTTGCTAGTCATCTAGTCTGACTAGACTTCACTCATATTCAAATATCAGGTCCTGTTTAGATCAACCCTTAGTCAAACTGACCAGACCTAGGTGTATTGTCAAACATCGAAACTCTAGGGCCAGACCTAGTGCACCTTGCACCAATAACTCCCATAAACTAGTTACTCTTAACCAACATTCATATGTAACTCTCAACATCCCAATGTTTCCAATCAGTTAGGATTGATAGCTTGGTAAAATCAAGTAGTCTAATATATGCTAGTTTTAGAGAATTAATGATGTCTAGTCTCATCAATTCATCGACTAGAGAATATTTCAATATGTACATATTACATATGTAGAGAAATTCACTAATTGTGATCCAATCACGATTTCTTTCATACTATGCATTGTATTGTGGACATCATTAATTGAGTTTAAGATCAAATCAAATACATAGAAAATATACACTCAAATAGCAATTTTATTTATCCAATAAATAGTACATTATCGAAAATGATTATCTTAGGACACCTTTCAAATATAATATACAAGGCCCGATGTATCATATACTTTGAGTGTCACAAGCAGATACTAGTCAGATTAGGGCACATATCATTAGGTGGTTGTTAAGACAATCCTTAGGTACTTAAGAAAACCAAGGATTAGTTCTTGGTATATAGAGGGGTGATTCCATATGGGTATACTAATACCATATTCTAAATGGACAAGGATGATTCTAAATCACAGTTTAGATACGTATATATTCACCTTAAATAGAAGTGCAGTAAGTTGAAAAAGTTTCAAGTAAGAAATTATTACTAATTCTACCACTGAGGCAAAATACATTGTAGCTTCTGAAGCAATAAAAGAAGCGACTGACCAAGCTGCTAACTAGTAGAGCTGAGGCCGAGCCTCAGATCGCAGATGCCAAGCTGTTGGCTAGTTGGCCTAAGGTTGGGCGTAAGCTTGCGGCAGACAAGCTCACCCTGGTCAGGTCTCAGCTTCCGGGGACCAAGATACCAGTCATGACTATCTCAACTTGTGGTCGGCCAAGCTGCCAACCACCACAATCTCAACTTGCACCCATAAGCCGACCAAGCTGCCCTTGCTGGGTCTCAACTTGCGGTCGGCCAAGCTGCCAGCCGACTAAGCTCACCCAGGTTAGGCTCGATGTCGGGGACAGTTAATTACGACGAGAGATGTAGAGGGAGGAGCTTATCAGAAATTGCAAAGACAGGGTAGGAACACCAAAGCTCGGAGAGGAGAGGAACATAGTAGCCCAAAGAGGAGAGTAACGCAGGAGAGTCTCGAGGATGGTGGGAACTCCGAAGAAGAAGAAAGCTCAAGCTTGCGGATGGGGAAAAATTATTCAAAACCCCTAAAAATGCAAAAATTAGTGATGGAATTAAACTTCTGTTGCTAATATAGCGATCGAATTAAATTTCAATATTTATTTTAGTGACGATTTAATTATGTCATTAATTAATAATAGACTTAAATGTCTATTGCTAAATTATATTATTCTTGTTGTGAAGAGAGAGCTTCTCTCTCTAAATGGGTGGTAGAAGAGTACTCAATTGAGAGCTCTAAGAAAAACTACATGCTTAAAGGTATGGTTGTACCAACACCATAACCTACTTGGAGTTTTCTAGCTTACTTATCAAGTTATTTACACTTACACACTTGACAAACCTTTTTAGTAAACACAAAATTAATCTAACTTAAAGCCTTTATCAAACACATTTGATGTGGCGGAATCCTATTTATCTAGCTGAACAACATTAAAATGACTTGTTCAAACTTGACCACTACGAATATGATTTGCACTAATACAAAAGTGAAAAATAATGACATGGGTCAGTGTTGTTCCGGCCAATACACCGTGGATGGTTCAGACATCGATTCAGAACTGCTGACGTGCATGCTTCTTGAAGAAATCCCCCGAAGAGATGAGAGGACCTGAAAAGCACTTAGAAAGAGGGTTAGAATGGCGCCGAAGGTGGGCCCCGATAAGCCACTCCGACGCTCAAGTTAGGATACATCGTGAGAAAAGAGTTTAATGACTTGAGAATTTGAGTAGATATGTGTGCGTACCTCTACCCATGGGCATGAGTTACCTTTTTATAGTAGTTGATCTCTGTAATATTAGCATCCGTTTAGAAATATTCTAAGATATCTATTCTTATTTTTTAGGAAGATTCTGAAATATTTGTTTAAGAAATATTTTGAGATATTTTCCTTATTCTTTGGGTGAACCAATTTTAAGATTTCTTAATCTTAAAAATGAACCAGTCTTATGACTTTATCTTTGATGAGGAATCATTATCCCACCGGATCATAAGCCCCCGAACTAGTCTAGTCGAAGAAGGCGTAGTCCACCTGACTAGACTGCGCAGAGTTGTTATCGGGATACCTTGATGAGGTGTCATAAGGCAAAGTTATGAGCTCAGGGCTCGGTGCGCCGGGCCTATCATAAGGCAAAGTCATCGAGCGCAGAGCTCAGAGTTCCGGCCTGTCGTAAGGCAAATTCATCGAGCACGGAGCTCAGAGTTTCGGCCTGTCGTAAGGCAAAGTCATCGAGCGCGGAGCTTGGAGGTTCAGCCTGTCATAAGGCAAAGTCATAGAGCGCAGAGCTTGGAGGTCCAGCCTGTCGTAAGGCAAAGTCATCGAGCGCGGAGCTCGAAATTCTGGTCTGTCATAAGGCAAAGTCATTGAGTGTGGAGCTCGGAGGTCGAGCCTGTCGTAAGGCAAAGTCATCAAGCACGGAGCTCAGAGATCCATCCTCTCCTAAGGCAAAGTCATCGAGCACAGAGCTCTGAGGTCCAGCCTGTCGTAAGGCAAAGTCATTGAGCGTGGAGCTCAGAGATCCAGCCTGTCGTAAGACAAAGTCATCGAGCGTGGAACTCAGAGGTCTAGCCTATCATAAGGCAATGTCATCGAGTGCAGTGCTCGAAGGTCCAACCTGTCGTAAGGCAATGTCATCGAGCACGGAGCTCGGAGGTCCAACCTATCGTAAGGCAAAGTCATCGAGCGCGGAGCTGGAGGTCCAGCCTATCGTAAGGCAATGTCATCGAGCGCGGAGCTCGGAGGTCCATCCTGTCGTAAGGTAATGTCATCGAGCTCGGAGCTCAGAGGTCCAGCCTGTCGTAAGGCAAAGTCATCGAGCGCGGAGCTCGAAGGTCCAGCCTGTCGTAAGGTAAAGTCATCAAGCGCAAAACTCGGAGGTCTAGTCTGTCATAAGGCAAAGTCATCAAGTGCGGAGCTCGGAGGTCCAACCTGTCGTAAGGCAATGTGATCGAGCGCGGAGCTCGAAGGTCCAACCTGTCGTAATGCAAAGTCATCGAGTTCGGGGCTCAAAGTTTCATGCCTGAGAGTTTTGAAGTACTTTAATATTAAATATATGAAGCAATACTGTAAAGATTAATGACTTGATGAATGAATTAAGATAAATAGAGTTAAAGAAGATATCCTGATGATTTTGAGAGAGTATAATAAAATGTCCAACTCCATAGCAAGGATGAATGATGAGATAGTCTGATGGAGAAATGTTGTCTGAATCATCTTTGAGAGAAAGAAATTTTATGCTGTCTGCAACTATGTCCCAGTCTAGGGAGATTAAGCCTTGATAAAAGTAATTATTGATGGATGTCGCTGGTCTGAAACCAAGAGTCTCTGGAAGCACTTGACGGTCTAGAGAAAAGCTTATGCTCAATGTTGAGGCTTTACTTTAATAATGATAGGAATGACTTAAAGAGTATATGTCTTGAGCCGACACCGTCGCTAATGATTTAAAAAATATGTTAACTGCCCTAGTAGTCTCATTGTCTTCAAATACTTGTTTGGACTGTGAAGCTAGAATATTGCTATAAATTCAGAATCATCAGTATTATTGGATAGAACATCTTAAAAGCTCTGATCATTTCCTTCATATAAAATGCATTGCTTATCTGGAGATGTCGAGATCCGATTCCCGTATCATGAGTTTGATAGAAATATATAAAAAGTCAAATCCACGAAATCTAAGATATATAAATAGAAATCCTAGCTAGCCTTGTATAAAGAAATAGACTAAAGGTACCAGAAGTCCAAAATTGAAGTGTCACGCCCCAGGAGACGGCTGCCCGAAAATTTCAGCAACATCTCCCCCATAACAATTGCCTTTTTCCTGAATACATGTATATCCTAAGGCCTACATGGCTACCATAAGGCCTACAAGGCCATAATCCATACATGTCAAAGATACACAACTACTACACTATGAGAATAAAGTCCATAACCAGTATTCTATAGCAAGCACAACAAAACCAAAGCACGAATACAACAATCCACATGGTATAAAATAGGTTCTGAAACATAGATACTAAATATGTAAACAAAATTAAAATAGTCGAATGCAACTCAACGGGGGACTAGCAGCACGGCTCTCCAGACAGACGTCAACTTGAAAAGAATGAAACCAATGGAATGAGTTCAAAGAACTCAGCGGATATCTAACAGATATGTACAATAAGCTATCTAGCAGTAATAATCATGTCAGTACAGTAAGAAATGTACAACTGAACTACTGAAAAACTGTACATACCAGAATCATCTACCTCGATACAACGACACGAACCCTGCAACAGATGCAAGGTCGCCAAACCAAATGCATAAGGCATCCTGTATGTGCATGTCAAACATATGCAGCAAACAAATGTAGCAAGCAATAATAAATGCAATCCATGCAGTATGCACATGATGCAATGACATGGTCACCCCTGACGCTAGTCAGCCACGTCACAGACAATCGTGAGGTCGAGTGGGTAGGGCTATTACAACTGTGCACTCTGTCGTCACTGCTCCTGCGTGATCGAGTGGACAGGATGCTGGCGGAGTACACCTATCCTCCTACCCCAAGTACATGGGAGAGCAATGCTCTCATCTCCTCGCCTCATAATATGAAGGAGGGATTTCTGTATGCTATCACGTTGCGGCACCACTACCCCTGAGCGGTCGAGCGGAGCCCTGACAGAGCAACTGCACACACCCTCCTGATGTACCACTAACCCGTGAGTGGCAATGTGTGCAGATCATGTAACTAGCGACGGACTCAGACTACAAAGGAGTCGATGATCGCTAGTATGCAATCATGCAAGGATGGTGCATGATACTAATGCGTGCAATACCTACTAATCTATGCCCAGTAAGGAACAGTATATCACTACATATATATTATATGGAAAGTAAATAAGTGGTAGGAAAAAAAGCCATACAACATGATATATACATGAAACAAGTAGTAATATACCAGGGCAGATATAACAGCATACAATTATTACTAGCTATAGCAATACTATACATATCAAAATGACATATCTAAAAAGATAAGTCAAGATACTCGCCTTCCATAAGTAATCCGTGTCAGAATAAAACTTCAAAAATACACCTCGTACGTAGCAGGATCTACCAATCAAGGTCCTGCAAATTGTAGTAACAACATCCACTAATTATCATAATGTATTTTAAATTCTACCACAATTCAAATCCTAATCAAAACTAGAGTTAACCTTAATCGGATCAATCCTAATTGGCCCAATTGCCTTAATTGAGTGTATCCTACAACAATACCATACAACATGATTACTAACGTTGTTCTTGTAAATTGTATGAAGTTCGATGCATGATTCTAATTGTTTAAGTGTTTGGTTTTGTCATCCAATGTAAGTGAATAGGTCTATGAACTTTTAAGAAGAGGACAAAGCACAAACTGAGAAACAATAATCATAGAAAATTGCTTACTCGAACAAAGTTCTCATGAAGCTTAGACTATAGGCTTAGGCTATAGAAACAGAACACTAAATGATAAACTATTAGAGAATTTAACCCTGCCTCATAACCCACTGTCAAATCCGCCAATTTCAGGAACTTATAGGAATATATCTACTCGTTGTTTTCGAGCAAAGCATATTCTACTTGTTTCAAGGATCCAACAAGAACCACATCATAGGGAAATAAAGGGAAACATAAAGGCGTTCAATCTAGATCTTCCACAATACCCAAGAAAACTCAAATCAACGGAGGCTGGAATCCCTAACCATAAAATCATATACCTTCACAAGAATAACAAATTAATTGCACAATAAACTAAAAGACGTTTCCTTTCACCGTAAATTCAAACAAAACTAATCATCCGACAAGGATCACCACCACTGCAACATCAAACCATCATAAAGATATCGAAGATGCTCACCGACGAAGGAGATGGCAACTCACTGGGTTGTGAACGGTGACGCGGGGGCTAAGGGTTACGGCTAGGGCACAGAGGAGAAGAAGAGGGAGACGGTGTCAGTTCCCTCTCCACGTGGCAGCGTCGCGGATGAAGGTTGCGGCTAGGGCGTCGTCATCACCGACTGCAAGTGGGGTGATGCGCATTCCGCAAGTGTACGGAATGTCATCAAGTAATAAAAAGATATCGAACCACAGGAACTGTGTATTAGCTATAGTGATGTCACTAAAATAGTTATCTAGACTCTTAAGGAAATGGAGTGGTTGAGGATATTGGTTGTGTGTGACAGAGAAAGAGAGATTGGCTTGGGGTTTATGGGTGAGATGGATAAGTTTAGGACTTCGATTTCACATCAATGCTAGGCGATATCCCTAATTCATGTTTATTCCCTTACTCTCAATATTCACCACCTTGTAGGGATTCTAACCAAAATACCAACTCGACCTCATCAGACTTTGTTGGAATTTGACCTTGAAGTCATATGTGGTGGCCCTCTAGTAAAGGTGACGCCAGAAAGTCTGGTTAAAGACATTCCTCCTGTCACGAGGCGCCTCGGGTGTACGATCCAACGTCATACCCTCTGTCACCGAGTACCCTGTTAAGGACCTTGTCCTAGTGGCCACCAACCATTAGATATCCCTTATGTAGGAATCACTTCAGAAGGTCCGGTTAAAGGCATTCCTCCTATCATGAGGCGCCCCAGGTGTACGATCCTAGGATCTTCCCACACATTAATCTACCCCTCATAATCATGCATATGCGCTCATACAAATATTTCATCAAACACATTCAAGGCACAATACACATGAAACAAAGGTAAACATTTCATTGAATAGGAAAAATGACATAAACTAGTTTATACATCACCATCATCACATAGATATTCATCCTACATCCTAAACTCAACGATCTACTCCATTACAAGAAGAATACATAAAAATGGTCATCCACAAGAAATGGAAAGACTTATCTTTGAAGCGTGGACATCCTCTTGAAGATCTTTTCGCTCCGATGTAGGATAGATTGGTGGAGATGAAGTGTTTAGGGTCTCCCCAAGAGTGGGGAGGCACCTTCCCCTAAGACAAGACCTAGGGTTTTGGAGAATGACCCAAGATAACCCAAGATTGGGTTTGTTTTCCATTTATATACTCTCCCAAATCTGCCCAGATTTTCCTGGTTTACAAGGCTCTTCCTCAATGGATTTTTCACCTAATAAACCTAGTTTTCTTCAATTGGACTCTGAAACAAAGTTGCAGATCTTTAAATTATCTTCAATTTGGTGGGTGGACCGACCCATAACTCTTTCTGAGCCAAAAGTTATGTTGGTTCAAAGTTTGGTCTGCAGTTTGGGCAGAGCACCCAGCGCGGCCGCAATCAGGAAGCACGGCCGTACCATTTAGCATGGCCTAGAGAAGTCGTCTTTCTGTACACCCTGAAACAAAGTTGTAGATCTTGAAGTTCTCTACGTTTCAATATGTATCACGGCCTGTGAGTCCATCTGAGCTGAAAGTTATGTTCGTTTTACTTTAAGTCTGCAGAACTGTCCAGAAGGGAGAGACACGCCCAAGCATTTTCCGTCACACGGTCGTGCCTAATAGGCACGGCTTGGAACATGCGCACTTCGGGAAAATAGGCACGGCTGTGCCTGTGAGGCACGGCTTGGCACAATCGCGCCTCTGGAAAATAGGCACGGTCGTGCCTAACAAGCACGGCCTACGCCTGGCGCGACTCTAGGAATGAAGCACGGTCGTGCCTTTTAGGCATGGCCCCTAGCTGGGATCAGGCAAAAACTGGGGCACGACCCCAACACGGTCCTGCTCTGGAAGTGGGCACGGGTAGAGGCACATTCGTGCCTGGTAGGCACGGCCCAGTTTTGTTAGTGAGAGCCCTAGAGCCAATCATTTGATGATTGTTGTATGGACTCATTGTATCATATTTCTATTTATAAAGGCATTATTTTGTGGTTATTATACTTACTTGTATTAGTGCCAAATAAACTAAGTATAATAGCGTCCTTGTGTAGTAGGTTCATATCTATGTCAATCGATTGGTTGAATCGATAGTGAGATGATATAGAGAACACTACACTAAACTATTCCTAGTCAAGTATTAACATTCAAGGACAATGTTAATGCATAGAGACTAGCATGTAGGTCAACATGATGACTTGATCTCACAAGTCATGGATATGAGATATCAAGTTGACACATGGGTATGCATTGGAGAATGTATATCGAATGACCCACCATGAGAAAGTATCATGGATCGTTATATGAGTGTCATATACTTTCTCATGTGGCTATTAGTATGACTATTAGTCCTTGGACCTGAAGTCACCATGGTTCCCAACATAAGGAGTTATATGCTTTGGTTTCGTCAAACGTCACCCGTAACTGGGTGGACTATAAAGGCGATTACTGGGTGTATAACGAATTATGTAGTGGGATGTGAGTGATGTAGATGGGATCTATCCCTCCTATATGACGGGAGTGATATCTTAGCTCTTGATAGAGTTAGACCACTAGAGTGCATGGCCATGCCCAAATGAGTCAACATGAGATGTTGAGCTCGTTTGATTAGAGTGAGTCTACTTGGTGTTCAAGACATAGATTGATTAGAGGATGACACGGTCTATGCCTCGGATTAATCAATCTAGATATCAAGGATAGAAGGACATGGTCACATATTGTGAGAGTCACAATTAGTAGTCACAAGGTGATGTTGGATCTCAACATTCTTGTAGCTTGGGTAGTAGTGATGTGTTGCTAGATACCGCTCACTACTTATGTACCTAAATGAGTTTAGGGCATTGCCAACGTTACAAGAACCTATAGGGTCACACTCAAAGGATAATTAGGTGGAAATTAGGTTCATATGATGAACCAAGAGGATTAGATTCATGTGATGAATCAAGTTGGGTTAGGTGTAATCCAAACTAGACTAGTGGAGTTGATTTGATCAACTTTGGGAGATTAGAAGTCAAGTTTGACTTGACTTGAGAAGGAAGAAATTGTGGTCAAGTTTGACTTGACTTGAGGGTCAAGTTTGACTTGATTTTGTGCCATGTCATCATAAATGTTGACTTGACTTTTTGCCATGTCATCATTATGTTGACTTGACTCATGCCACCTCATGGTCAATTATTGACTTGACCATTTGACCTTTAGGTGAGGTGGCATAAGTGATGACCAATGGTGAGCCTCCACATCATCATGCCACCTCATGGAAGGTTACAAATGAGTTTGTAACTCATGGGTTTTAAAGCATATTAATGTGATTAATTGCATTTTGATGGTGGAGACTTAAAAGGAGAAAAATGTTGATTTTTCATTTCACTTTTTCCCTTAACGTGAAAGTGTTTCTTCCCCTTCTCTCTCTTGATTTTCTCTCCTTCTCCTCTCCTCTCTAGCCTTAGCCAAAACCTCTCTTGGTGCTAGCACACCTTTGGTTTTGGTTCTCCACCTCTTGTCCGAGTGGATACTTGTAGAGGAGCGGCGCTTGACGCTCTCGAGATCCGGCATCATTTTGGACGAGCGGGATACGCGAAGGGCACGCACGAGGGTAAATTTCTTATCTCGTAGATCTAGTGTAGATCTAGTTATTTTAAGCATGTACAAGTTATTTTTTGTAATTTCGCACGGATCCGTTCGGAGGGTTTCGTGGTTTCCGCACGCAAAAAGTGGTTTTGCGGCACGAAAAACCCAACAGTCTCAACGATAGACACTCGCATGGTTCATCCCTCTCAAAAATGCTATGCACCATCTACACAAGGTCTCAAAGGAATACTCGGTATCAAGAGAAACATGATAGATATTTCCCCAGTAACCATTATTAGTCTCAAAGGGGTATCTAATCAGTTTCCACTCACGACACTATTTTTTTATCCCTTCATTTTTTTTTTTTTTTTTTTGTTGCAACCATAAAAAGGCATTGCAACCATGTCATTTATTTGTTTGGGATCTTGATTTTTCCAAGTGAGCTTCCATGATCCGAGTTTATCCAGTAACCAAAATGTAGTTGAGAGATCACCTTAGAAGCGCAAGTACTAAGGGTTCAATGAATCATGACTAATTTCAGACTTTCTACTATCAAACCTAGGCATAGTGTAGAGAGATCCTAAAACTAGGCCAAAACTCAAATTCTTTCAATAAAAACATAGCTCACTTCATGCTACTAAGGATAGGAAAAATCAGATCATCAAACATACTAACTCCAAACATCAAATCAATGAAATCTAAAACAAGTGTGCTAGCATTTTTGCAAGAAGACAAACCATCAATGATATGATAAGTGATGCTACTAGTTAAAACAATTTATTATGCAAAGACAAAAGAGAAATAACAAAATCTAACTAAGAACCCAAAATATGTACATCCCCCAGACTTACATTTTTCTATACCTCAATGAAAACAAAGAAATAATAATGGAGAAGAAATGTTATTTGGAGAGAAATTACCCAATGAAGCTCAAAAGGTGTTCAAGGCCTTTAGTTGCCTATTTCCTCTCCTCAAGGTAAGCACACTCCTCCATATCGATGAAACCTTCAAAAGAAAATATAGCAAGAAAAAGTAAGTAGAGGGTTTATGGGTTAGAAAATAAAATAAAGCATAAAAGGAAATAAAGCAAGAAACTAAAATGAAGTCTTGGGTTGCCTCCCAAGAAGCGCTTGTTTAAGGTCCTAAGCTTGACCTTTATTTTTATTATTTAAACCTCGACCGTGGAGGTGTAAGAAACTTCAGAACCCTACGGTGGAGGGCCCTGAGCTTATCATTAAATATGCTCATATAGAAATGGTTACATCTAGCAATCCCATAAAGTTGTGGTGAAAGTTTTGTATGCCAATTATTGTCAAAAAATTTTCTACCACAAATATGCTTGAGAAAAGATAGTGATGTGCGTAGGATGTATACCTGTTTTCATGCTTTATTTGCACATCTTTCTGAGCTTATTGCTTTATTCTTATGTATGTTGCATCCCTTATTCATGCATTTAGGCATATATTCTACATTTCCTAGTTCGGAGATCTGCTCGTGCTTTTACATGTTTCAGGGTGGAAATTGGAGCGAAAACGGGCAAAACGGAGTATTATTGAAGATCAGGCAAGACAGGGCCGTGCCTCATAGGCACGGCCATGTCTATTCAACTTCTGGCCGTGTTTCAATGGGCACGGGCGTGTGCCAAAATCCCCTCAGCATCAGCCAGAGGCCGTGCCTCAAAAGCACACCCGTGCTTCAAAACAGAATCAAGCCAGTTCATGGCCGTGCCTCCAAAGCACGGCCGTGTCTTCACCTTGGAGCCAGCCTCTGCTGAAGGCCGTGCCTCACAGGCACGGCCGTGTGCAAGAACAGAAGAGCCCAAGCAGCAGGCCGTGCCTCAGAAGCACGGCCGTGTCCAGCAATTCAGCTCCAGCCAGTGTGTGGCCGTGCCTCCCAGGCACGGCCGTGCCATCAAACAGAAGAGGGACAAGTCTGGGCCGTGCCTAAGAGGCACGGCCGTGCCCCAGATCCGAGACTTCACAGCTTCAGGCCGTGCCCCCAAGGCACGGCCGTGCCTTACCTTGTGCCCGAAGCCAACACAAGGCCGTGCCTCCCAGGCACGGCCGTGTGCACGGAGGCGAGCTGCTACCGAACCCTGCACTATAAATAGGTCTCTTTGAGACCTAGCAAAGGGGGGAGACTTTGGAGAGCCACCGGAGTTGTTCTAGAGCCGCCGACGCCTATTTCGGAGGAGAGATTCGACGATCCATCACCGATCCGACTGCTCCAGACCATTTCCATCTCATCTACGCAGAGATTTCACTCCGAGGAAGAAGATAAGTCTAGTTTCCTGCATTTCTTTGTTTATCTTTGGGAACAAGATGTATTCTTCTTTCCTTTGGATTGTATTCTCCACGATATGGAGTAGATTTCCCTAGATTCTAGGATGTAGGATAAATCAGATGTAATGGATGATTGTATTTGGATTTGATTAATCTACCGTTTTCTATGAAATACTGTGCATTGCTTTGTGGATTTATGCTTGTACTTGATGATAAATTGTGTGTGTGTGAATCCATGAGGGTAGGGATTTACTATGAATTGGGGAATCATTAGGCCGTATACCGGGGCGCTCTGTAAAAGGGGCAGACCTTGAACCGGGCGAGATTCCGAGGGGTTTCCTAATACATAGTTGAATTCTTATGAGGAATAGTTAGCGGTCATTCGTTATTGGGGAGAGATCCGTAAAAGGGTATCCAGTGACAGTGGATAAGGTTCTTTTAGTATTTCCGGGGCGCCTGAGTGACACGGGCAGACCTTGAACCGGGCTTCTAGAACCGTTTCAAACCAATAACGAGTGACGTAAGAACACCAATGATTTAATTCGAGGATACCTGACGAGGTTGAATTGGATAATTTGGTTGACATTCCTACAATTGAACAGTTATTGAGGAAAGGTAGAGGATCCAAGTCGATTAATCCATTCTCTGAGGAGTCCGAAATCCTAGGATCGCTTCACCCATCAGTGTCACAGTCGATCCCTTTCTCTGACTTTTAGGATAAAGCACTTTAAAACACTCCCATCTCCCCCACACAACTCATGATCTATATTCTCTCCACCTTTTTGTGCTAGATTTAGTAAGTAGTTCCACGGTCCCTGTGGATTCGATCTTTTTATTACTTGGCGATATTCCGTGCACTTGCGGAAGCACATCAAGTTTTTGGCGCCGTTGCCGGGGATCGTGCGCAATTATTTACTAACCTAGCACATTAAGTTTTTCTTTTTGTTTTCTTTTATTTACATAGCTTCCATTTATTCTTTCTATTCTTTCATTGATTGGTACATTCATTTATGCAGAATTCTTTTTCTGAAAGATATTCATATCTTCTTTTATTTGTGTATGCGTAGGTTCTGACATTCTTTGAAGGGATTTATATACTCAAGAATATGTCTCGGAAATCTTTGAAGGACTACGCAGCACCAAAGGCGAGAGGGATGTCATCATGCATCACCCCTCCAAACATTGAAGCAAAAAGTTTTGAAATCAAACCGGAGTTCATTACTATGGTTCAGAAAAGTCAGTTTGGAGGAGGACCAAATGAAGACCCTGGCTTACACATGAGAATTTTTTCAGAATATTGCAGTGTCATGAAATGTCCTGGGGTCAGTTTAGATGCAACAAGACTTCTGCTATTCAGTTTCTCACTCAAAGATAAGGCGAAAGATTGGTTCAATCATCTACCACAGAATGGAATATCTACTTGGGAGCAATGTGAAAAGATGTTCTTGAATAGATTCTATCCCCCAAGTAAGACAGCCCAAATGAGAAATATGATCACAGACTTCGAGCAGAATGATGGAGAATCTTTATTTGAAGTTTGGGAAAGGTTTAAAGGAATGTTGAGAAAATGCCCACATCATGGATTTGATCAATGGCTAATCATTCACATCTTCTACGACGGAATCAATTCTCAAACAAAAGTACATTTGGATTCTGCTGCAGGAGGTGCTTTAATGAATAAGAGCGTGAAAGAAGCCGAGGAATTAATTGAATGTGTGGCTCTCAACCAACATCAATGGGCTGATAAAAAAAAGGACACTCCAAAGCCTCCTGGGAAATGTGAAACAGGCACCAGTACATCATTTATGGCTCAGCTAGAGAGCTTGAATAAGAAGAAAGAAACAAGTCAATCAAGCAAGGTTAGTGCAGTGACTTCAATTTCTGAAGCTTGCCGCAACAACCAAAGGCCGTCTATTCAAGTTCCACCTAAGTCAAATAACGAGGTGTCGGATACCCAGAAAATGTTGAAAATTCTGGAGGATCTTCAAGGTAACATGGTTAGAATTAATGAGAAACTTGATGACCATGATAAGAGGATGAAAATGCAGGAAACTCAGATGACTCAGATGAATACTTCCCTCACCCCCACCCCCAGAACAGTGGGTACATTCCCAGGAAAACTAGTCCCTAGCCAAATGGAGCAATGTTATGCTATTCAATTGAGGAGTGAATCAAATATGAAAAGAAATAATCCTTATATGATGGCTCCTCTAGAGGGTATTCCAAGCACAACTACCGCTGAACAGCCTCATTCCTTTATGCCTAGTATTGAAGATAAACCTGAGGAACTTGAGATTGTTATGTCCGGTGGAGAACTACTTAAGAAAACTTTAGTGCAAGAGATACCCATAAATCAAAAGCTCCAAGTAATGGATGAAGAGTTCGAGAAACTACTTGGCAGAGTCAAAGACATCATGGTGGATGCTCCCCTTCTCGACGCATTTGCCGAGATGCCCAAATTTTCAAATTTCATTAAGGAGCTTGTTTCCACAAAGGACCTCACTCGGGCCAAAAAGATGGTGGCGCTCCCGGAGGAAGTGAGTAACATAATATCAAACAAGGGACTTTCTCCTAAGCTCAAGGACTCAGGTAGTTTTACCATTCCATGCAAATTAGATAATATTTCAATTGGTAGAGCTTTCTGTGACCTAGGGGCGAGCGTCAACATCATTCCCCACACAACAAGTGATAAATTTGGATTTTCGGATCTTAAACTTAACGCCACGGCACTTCAACTAGCGGACTGCTCACATATATATTCAAGGGGCATAGTTGAAGATGTGTCGGTGGAAGTCGGGGGATTCACCATCCCCACCGACTTCATTGTACTTGATATGAAAGAAGATCCGTCAGTCCCAATCATTTTGGGAAGGCCATTCTTATCCACTGCTGGGGCTATCATTGATATGAAGAATCATAGGTTATCCCTGGAAGTTGGAAGAGAAAGAGTGGAGTTCGACCTCTCGCAAGACTCAAAAGCCATTCTTTCAGAAAAGAAGCATCACTGTGAGCTGGATGATATTCAGCAAACAAAGAAAGTATTGTACCATTCTTTCTCATCGCCGACAAAGAGACCCGTCCCGGCCGGGAAAATAAAGAAGCTTTATGAAAAAAAGGAAAAATATAAAGTACCACCAAGGGCTCGATTACGAAAGGTAAATAATTGAACCCTGTACATTTGTAGACTTTTAGAGTTTTTGTTGGTTTCAATAAGCTGCTAATAAGTTTTCTTGCTTTTACAAGAAATTTTCTGAACCGGAAGCTAATAAAGCTGGGCCGTGCCTCTTAGGCACGGTCGTGCCTTTCACAAGGCACAACCCAGCATCAGGCCGTGTCTCATAGACACGGCCGTGCTTCCCAACAGAAGCACGCCATCCACAAGCCGTGTCTACTAAGCACGGGCGTGCTTGCAAACAGAACCGTGACAGCCCTAGGCCGTGTCTCCAAGGCACGGCCGTGTGGAACCATTTGAAGCATGTCTTGTCTAACCCGTGCCTTGTAGACACGGGCGTGCCTCATAAATAGAAGGGTGACCTTGTTAGGCCATGTCCTTTAGACATGGGCCGTGCTCCCTTTGTTTTAAAAAGGCACACGGCCGTGGGATGCCTTGCACACGGCCGTGTACCCCCAAAACTCAGCCTTCTACTCTCACATCTCACCTCTTCCACATTCCTAAACCTCATCTTTCCACTTCTTTTCTTTTTCCATCTCTTTTCCACTTTCTTCCATCTTAAATCCATCTTAAAACTTCCAGACTTGCTTCATCCACAACCTCCTCCAGGCCCTAGAAGGAGGTAGAAAAAAATTCAAGTCTGGGGGACCCAAAAATATGTACATAGTGTAAATAGTTGCATTTTGATTTGAAGTTTGCTTTCTTTACTTAGGTTGCAATTTGTTTTGAAATTTGCTTTGAAATTTGTTTTTTGCAATTTGCTTTGAAATTTGCTTTATGCACGGTAGATTATCATGTCAGAAATCACCAAGTCATCTGATGCTTGTCTCTCTTGCAAGAACAGTAGCACTTGTTAAGATAAGGATGATTAGTGCTTGTAGTTAATATCCTAGGACTATATCTTTTCTTATCTTCATAAGTAGGAAGTGAGCTAGGATAACTTGGATAGTCAAACCTTGGCCTGGTTTTAGGATCTCTTTCACTTATACCTAATCTAGGAGGTTGATAGATTTCTGAAAGTAGTCATGATTCATGAAACCTGCTTAGTACTAGTGTTTCCATGGTGATCTTCCATTGCATTTTGGTTACTGGACCAACTCAAGGCATGTAAGCTCTTTTGGAAAAATCTTACATCCTTGCTAAAAAAAAAAAAAAAAAAAAAAAAAAAAAGCAAAACATTCTACCGTTTGCAATAAAAGCAAATGCAATTGCAAAAACAATAAAAGGATGAAAAAAAACAGTATCGGGAGTGGAAACTTGTCATTTACCCCTTTGAGACCGAAAAGCGGTTACTGGGGAAATAAATGATTTGATTCCCTTGACTTGAGGTAATCCTTTGAGACCTTGTGCAATGGAAGATATGAACCAAGCCTGTGGCAGGTAAGTGTCTAAGGCCGGGAACACTTAGGAATTCGGTAGCATGACGACTTGACTAGAAGTAAGGATTTTGATACCAAATGGATTTAGGTCACTTTTTGCACTTAGCACAGAGAACTACTTCTAGGCCATTGTTTTGATGATTTTGAGTTTCATGCTTACCATTACTCATGTTTGATAAGATTAGATTGCTGTGCTTAGGATATATATTTGCTTGCATTGATTATCTACATCTAGACGCTAAGTTTTTGCTTGAGGACAAGCAAAGGTTTAAGTCTGGGGGTGTGATGTGCGTAGGATGTATACCTGTATTTATGCTTTATTTGCACATCTTTCTGAGCTTATTGCTTTATTCTTATGTATGTTGCATCCCTTATTCATGCATTTAGGCATATATTTACATTTCCTAGTTCGGAGATCTGCTCGTGCTTTTACATGTTTCAGGGTGGAAATTGGAGCGAAAACGGGCAAAACGGAGTATTATTGAAGATCAGGCAAGACAGGGCCGTGCCTCATAGGCACGGCCATGTCTATTCAACTTCTGGCCGTGTTTCAATGGGCACGGGCGTGTGCCCAAACAGAAGATCAACAAGCCTGCCTCACAGGCACGGGCCGTGCCAAAATCCCCTCAGCCAGAGGCCGTGCCTCAAAAGCACACCCGTGCTTCAAAACAGAATCAAGCCAGTTCATGGCCGTGCCTCCAAAGCACGGCCGTGTCTTCATCATGGAGCCAGCCTCTGCTGAAGGCCGTGCCTCACAGGCACGGCCGTGTGCAAGAACAGAAGAGCCCAAGCAGCAGGCCGTGCCTCAGAAGCACGGCCGTGTCCAGCAATTCAGCTCCAGCCAGTGTGTGGCCGTGCCTCCCAGGCACGGCCGTGCCATCAAACAGAAGGAGGACAAGTCTGGACCGTGCCTAAGAGGCACGGCCGTGCCCCAGATCAGAGACTTCACAGCTTCAGGCCGTGCCCCCAAGGCACGGCCGTGCCTTCTCCTTGCCCGAAGCCAACACAAGGCCGTGCCTCCCAGGCACGGCCGTGTGCACGGGGGCGTGCTGCTTCCGAACCCTGCACTATAAATAGGTCTCTAATGGAGACCTAGGAAAGGGGGGAGACTTTGGAGAGCCACCGGAGTTGTTCTAGAGCCGCCGACGCCTATTTCGGAGGAGATTCGACGATCCATCACCGATCCGACTGCTCCAGACCATTTCCATCTCATCTACGCAGAGATTTCACTCCGAGGAAGAAGATAAGTCTAGTTTCCTGCATTTCTTTGTTTATCTTTGGGAACAAGATGTATTCTCTCTTTCCTTTGGATTGTATTCTCCACGATATGGAGTAGATTTCCCTAGATTCTAGGATGTAGGATAAATCAGATGTAATGGATGATTGTATTTGGATTTGATTAATCTACCGTTTTCTATGAAATACTGTGCATTGCTTTGTGGATTTATGCTTGTACTTGATGATAAATTGTGTGTGTGTGAATCCATGAGGGTAGGGATTTACTATGAATTGGGGAATCATTAGGCCGTATACCGGGGCGCTCTGTGTAAAGGGGGCAGACCTTGAACCGGGCGAGATTCCGAGGGGTTTCCTAATACATAGTTGAATTCCTATGAGGGATAGTTAGCGGTCATTCGTTATTGGGGAGAGATCCGTAAAAGGATATCCAGTGACAGTGGATAGGGTTCTTTTAGTATTTCCGGGGCGCCTGAGTGACACGGGCAGACCTTGAACCGGGCTTCTAGAACCGTTTCAAACCAATAACGAGTGACGTAAGAACACCAATGATTTAATTCGAGGATACCTGACGAGGTTGAATTGGATAATTTGGTTGACATTCCTACAATTGAACAGTTATTGAGGAAAGGTAGAGGATCCAAGTCGATTAATCCATTCTCTGAGGAGTCCGAAATCCTAGGATCGCTTCACCCATCAGTGTCACAGTCGATCCCTTTCTCTGACTTTTAGGATAAAGCACTTTAGAACACTCCCATCTCCCCCACACAACTCATGATCTATATTCTCTCCACCTTTTTGTGCTAGATTTAGTAAGTAGTTCCACGGTCCCTGTGGATTCGATCTTTTTATTACTTGGCGACATTCCGTGCACTTGCGGAAGGCTATCATAAAGGTGATTCTAGATAGCCCGGTTCAAGGCATTCCCGCTGTCACTCAGGCGCCCCGGAAATACTACTAGATTCCTACCCTCTGTCACAGGGTATCTTGTTAAGGACCTTGTCCTAGTGGCCATCAACCATTAGATATCCCTTATGGGGGTTTACCACTATGTAGGAATCACTTCGGACTCGCCCGGTTCAAGGCATTCCCGTGTCACTCAGGCGCCCCGGTGTACGGCCTAGGATCTCCCTACAAAGTAATCTACCCCTCATAATCATGCATATTTGCTCACACAAACATTTCATCAAACACGTTCAAGGCACAATACACATGAAACAAAGGTAAACATTTCATTGAATAGGGAAAATGTCATAAACAAGTTCATACATCACCATCATTACATAGATGTTCATCCTACATCCTAAACTCAAGGATCTACTCCATTACAAGAAGATTACAAGAGAAATACATGAAAATAGTCATCCACAAGAAAGGGGAAGACTTATCTTTGAAGCGTGGGCATCCTCTTGAAGATCTTCTTGCTCCGGTGTAGGATGGATCGGTGGAGATGAATGGCGAGGTGGATCGGCGAAGGATGGAGCGTTTAGGGCCTCCCCTAGAGAGGGGGAGGCGCCGCCGCCAAGCCAAGACCAAGGGTTTTGGAGAATGACCCAAGATAACCCAAGATTGGGTTTGTTTCCACCTTTTATACTCACCCAAAACTGCCCAGATTGTCCCTGGTTTACAAGGCTCCGCCTCAATGGGTTTTTCACCTAGTAAACCCGGTTTTCTTCAATTGGACCCTGAACCAAAGTTGTAGAGCTTTGAATTATCTTCAATTTGGGTGGTGGACCGACCCATAACTCCATCTGAGCCGAAAGTTATGTTGGTTCGAAGTTTGGTCTGCAGTTTGGGCAGAGCACCCAGCGCGGCCGCTGTTTGGAGGCACGGCCGTGCCATTTAGCACGGCCTAGAGCTGTCATCGTTCTGTACACCCTGAAGCAAAGTTGTAGATCTTGAAGTTAGCTTCATTTTGAGGGGTGGCACGGCCCGTGGTTCAATCGGAGCTGAAAGATATGCCCATTTTACTTTAAGTCTGCAGAGCAGTCCAGAATGGTAGGTAGACACGCCCGTGTACGTTCCGTCACACGGCCGTGCCTAGGAGGCACGGCCATGTGCAGGCGCTGCTCTGTTGCTAGGCACGCCCGTGCCTATGAGGCACGGCTTGGCAAGGTCGCGGCTCTGTTGGAAATGGGCACGGCCGTGCCTGAGAAGCACGGCCTACACCTGGCGCGACTCTGGAATGAAGCACGGCCGTGCCTTTGAGGCACGGCCCCTAGCTGGATCTGGCAAAAACTGGGGCACGGCCGTGCCTGATAGGCACGGCCCTTGCTGGTCCTGTTGGAGGACACGGCCGTGTCTAGGCCGTGGGTATGTGAGGCACGGCCGTGGGCACGTTTCTAGAGGCCTCCATTTCTTCGTGTTTGCTGCATAAGAGACTCTTCCGTGACAGCTCCTTCTTCTCCATTTCTTCTTGTTTTTGCTCCACCATCAATAATGCATCGTTTTGGCTCTAAATCGCATCCTGTCAAGCAAAAAATACAAAAAGCAGATCTCCGAGCAAAAGAGTAGAAATATGCAATATAAAAGAATAAGGTGTGACAAAGTGTAGCATATGCAATGAATCACAAGTAGATGAGCGTTAAAACAAGGCTAAAATACTATATATGATCTACGCTCATCGAAAACTACATTTCAAAGGATTCTTTATAATTACTGACCATCCAACAAGATAATAAATTGCCAATTGAAAATAGTGTCAAGAGTTTTATTATCCATAGAGCCAGCAATGATTCTAATGGAACTCGCAAGACCACAGATATGTTCATCCTTTGGGTATGTATAAACATATTTGATAATATAAACTAGATTGGTCCCTCACTCATGAGTTAGTAAAAATTGAAGGAACATATATGTAGTTTGTATGCTTATGTCAAACTTGTACCATATGATAGATGTCAACCTTGTCAGCATTTTAGTTATCAAAGACATAAGTGCTTTGTAAATAGATGAGTGACCAGAATAATACCTCCTTTTTTAATAATATATCAATAGTAACTAAGGTCAACTTTCAATGAAAAGAATAATTCATCTACTACTAACTTGCCGGTGAATTCAGAGCTATGCCAGGAGATAATGCGATAAGCAACTAACTATACTGCATGTATAATGATACGTTTTGCTAAAAAATAACATCACAAGGGGCAAATGAATGAAAATTTTAACATGCAGTTCTTTAGATATATGCATCCAATAGCTTAGTCAAAAGATAATCATGCTAGATTTGTTTATACCAACTTGAGCATAGACAGGAAAAATATTTCATCTACCAAATATATCAACTATCGAGTGATGATGTTGCAGAACATAAATTAGGTGATGAGAGATAAATGACTTATCTTGCCGGTTTCTCGAGCTCGACATTGCTCGTCTTGATGATGTCGGCTCAATCCCATATGCTCAGGATCTGCTTCACTACCTCCATCGCCTTCAAATGCTCCAATCTTCTTTAGTAGATAATCTTCATGTATAGCAATTTGCCTCTCCAAAATCGAAGCCTCCCAGTGAAGTTTCTCTTGACGACTAATCAGCTCCTGGTACTCTCTCCACTCTTCCTCAGTCAGGGATGGCGCACCAGATCTCGTAAACTGCGTAATCTTCAACCTCGATTGGTGCTAGCAGAAGGTGCGAAACAAATTCCAGTTGAGGAATCCACAGATATAGGAGCTAATATTGAATATGGTAAGGCAAAAAGAGAAAGTGAAGTTGAGTAGCAATTTCCAAGCGATTCTGGTACTCCTACTTCAGCTATTGAAATTGCTGTGAAAACTAGAGAGAGATTGATCCTGAACTTGCAGATGAGAACTGGGAAATGCCAAGAGAAGTTGCAACTGAGCTAAATGATTCTACTTCAGTTATTTGGACATCCGATGATGTCAGAGAGACCAAGGTTGAAATTGAAGGTGACAAGGAAGTAGTGACAGAAGTTGGAGAACAAATCCCCATTGATTTTGGTACTTCAGTTGATGGAACTGAAGATGCTAAAAAAGCCAGAAGTTAAACTTGCAGATGATAACCAAGAAGCTACTACATATGTCAGAGAACAAGGTCTAATTGAGTCTAGAAGTGATATTTCGACTGTTGAAAGTGCTGAGGAGAGTAGCAAGATAGAAGCTAAGGTTGAAGATAAACAACAAGAAGCAGCACCAGAAGTTACGCAAGAACTGAATCAGAGAAATGAAGCTAATGCTACAAATGACATCGGTCAAGTCTTAGCTGAGGAAGAAAGGGATAATAAAACATTTGATGACACTTCAGACAATGCAAACGACACCAAGTTAAAGATTGTAGATCTGGTGAAAGAAGATGCAAATAATAATCACACTTCAATTGTACAAACTGCCTGCGAGATCTCACAAGCAACAGTTGAGGCCAAGAATGAGAAGCAAGATGAACCAACACAAATTTGAAGAATAATCAATTGCTTAAATAAACAAGATTGATTCTGGTTGTTTGATTGCTAGATTATCAACCAGAGAAGAAAACCCTAATGCGATCATTGAAAGTGTTGACAAGGAAGAAAACATCTTAGAAGATAAGGTACCCATGGATAATCTCAATGATGCAAATGTAATCAATCAAATTCCTGGAAGCATTGTTGAGGAGGTGAAAGACCCTGGATATGATGAGATTGTCAGAGATATTGATGATCATTCACAAATAGTGAAAGAAGATACAATCACTTTGGTGGAGTCTTTAAATAATCTTGATAATGGTACTGGGACTAATGATGGATTTGAAGGAAAGGAAAGTTCAAAAGACCTTGAAATAGTAAGAGCACAAAAAAGAGGATATCTTGAAAGTTAACAAAGTGATCTTGGATAAAAACTCAAAACATTCTTATGTTCCTGACACTACTAAGTCCTCCACTAAGATTGAGAAATTTCCTGATGTTGTTGAAGTGATTGAGCAGAATGATGGTGAGATCTTAGAGAGCAGTAACACATCATCGGCCATGATCAACAGTGAAATTGCTAAAGAAAAGTATGAAGACTCAGCAAACAAGAATATAACTACTGATGAAACAGCTAAATCAGCTGGTGAAGAGGGTGATGCTTCAAATAATTTGCCAATGGAAAATAAGATATCCGAGGACAAAGAAGAAAAGGAAAGCAAGGATGAAAGTGTCAAAGGAGACTATATCAAGGTTGCTAAAGATATTGTTGTTAACAAAGGGGTTGTGATAATTAGTTGTTGACAGGGTTAATTAGGGAATATTTTAGACTATGTTTGTGGTATTTTATGTGATAATTGGGTTTATAAGCTTAATTCTTAATTTTTGGATAATTTTTTAGCTTCATTCAATATTTTAGCAATTTACAGGAATTAATGATTTGAATTTGATGATTTGTAGGGAATCAAGATGAGGCCAAAAATTGAACCCAATTCGAAGGCTTGAAATCAAAAATTTGGGTTCAGATTGAGTTCAGATAGGTCCCAAAACTTTGATTTAATGCAAATTTGGCTCAACCTGGACTGAATCTGAATCAATTTGGAAGCCGGTTAAATCACATCAATTGAATTTGATCAGCTCAGATTCGGATCAGAGTTAAACATGGGTCAAGCTCGAGTCTGGCTCAATCAAGGGTTCAGCTGATCAAGTAAAGCGGCGAAAGAAAACAAACCCCAAAAACTCAGAATCGCGACGGGGGGTTCTCGCTATGCGCTAGGGTTGCTGAGCTGACGGTGATTTCTTCTTCCTCTTCGATCCTGAACCCCGTCGCCGCCCTTCCTATGAGTCCCTGATCAACTCCGATGCAGTGGCGGCCATCTCGATAGTCGATGAAGCTCATATCCTCCGCAAGCCCCTTCTCTGTCGTTCAAGACCGCCGCTGTGAGCAGTTGTTCCATCCGGTGGTCGCTGGTGACAGCCACTGTATTCGCCTCCACGGAAGCACGAAGGCAACCTTGGTCTCTGTCTGCGGTTGTAGCAGAGCTTACCAGGGCCTCTGTCTGCGGTTGTAGCAGAGAGTCTTCGATCTTCTTCCTTCCTTCACCATCACCGGAAAAGGGTAAGTAGGGTTGTTTGTCTTGATTTGCTAACGTGTCTGCGGTTGTAGTAGGGAGGTGAACCATGGTGGACGACCCCGGAGCTTCCCCTTCTCTGATTCGATCTCATCGTGATCTTAACAGCGAGATTTCCCCCTTCGTGGCACATGTCCCTTCAATGTCACTGGCAGTCATTCTGTGGTTGATTAGAGGATGATTTCCCTAACCACCCTAGCACGAATTAGATTCATTTGTTTGTCCCTGTTATGTTCTGTTTTGTTCTTACAGATCAAACAAAACCCCCATGTTTACTTTGGTTTATCTCTGCCGGTCATGGATGGGCAGAACTTGGAACCCTAGAATCATTTTGTGTGCATTGGTTGCTACTCTTGTTTGAGGTTATTTTGTAAATACCAATAAGGTAATCGATTTATTGAGGAGTTTATTGAACTGTTGATTGTGAATTAGAATAAAGTAGTTGGTTGTGAATAAGTAGCTTGTATTATAATTGGTTGATGTTAATCTATTGTTGTTGTGTAAAGGTTTGTAAAGTGTTGTTCTGCAATTGTAATGTAGCTTGGGTTTTCGTATGATTTATAACGTTGTTGTACATAGTAACACTGTAATTGTACATAGTATTGGACCGTGTATTATACATAACTTGTAGTGTTCTAAAGTGTGGAAATTATAAGGGTTGCAATTGGTGTAGGTTAGTAAAAGATGTTGATTCATGTTGTATGATTATTTATTGTAGTTGCTCATGATTTGGTTGTTGTATGAATGTGTTGAATTTGTATAGACAATATTTATGTAAGCATTTGTGAATAAATGGTTGTGAATATATTTTGTATTATATATCAATTATGATCGTTGTTGTGTGCAGTATTTGTTGTGGATGTATGATGTATGACATCGATGTTGTAGGCTTGTATATATTGTAGGAATGATGTCATGTTGTATGTTGTATTTGTATGTGGACCTAGGTGTGTTGGCACTGTATATAAATTTGATTGTAGTGGTTATCATGTTTTGATTTATTGTTTAATATTGTAAATATGTTGGTTAGATGTATATGGTTAGTGGTTTAGTTTGTATATTGTAAATGAAATATTGTTGAATAAATGTAAAGATTAGGAATGTACACTTTGTATGATAGGGATTCTTTTGTTAGTTGTGAATTCAATTGTGAATAATTGGCACTGTAAATAGGACTAAATAAAGTCAATAACAAAACCCCGCACCAAATGTCTAGGATATCTTTCATCATTGAGTCCGAGAGAGACGACCCGGACCTCTCTATATTACTTTAGCGATAAATAGAGGTTTGGTAATAAAATAAATAATTAATTTTGATGGGTGTAAGTGACGCAACAAATAAGGAAAAATGTATATAAATAAATCCCAACAAAACACCGCATCAGGTTGCAATTGTTGTTACTGCACTTGACGAAAGATTGTCTCCAAAATCTGCCGATTTTGTAAAGGTAAAAGAAGAAGCTACTAAAGAGAGTGCTCCAGCTAAGTCCTCTCCATGTCATTCAAACAATATAATATCCAAGGTCAAGCACCAAATTGTCAAAGCAAAGAAGGCAATCATGGGGAAATCACCAGGTCCGAAAGACATGGCACCAACTGAGCAAAAGTCGTGCCAGGCAGCTGTGACGGCCACTATAGCCGCGACCAAGGCAGGGCTTCTGCGGTAGTGGCCGAGGGAACCTCCGATGCTCGATTTGGTCGCGCGCATTGCCAGAACGTCGGGGACCTAAAGTGATTTAGACGCACAACCAAGTTGGTAGCGGCCTTGGCAGAGGCTGCGCATGCTGCCAAAGCGACGGTGATAGCGCTATCAAGTCGTGTGCACGTCCGCAGCAGTGACAAGACTAAGGACGTGCGAAAACAAGATCACCCACCGAGAGAGACGAAAACATGAGCTGTCCTCGGAGAGATACATGAACGAGAAATTAGAATAGGTTTTTTTTTAATTTTTTATGCCGCCATTAAAAAGATTTAAGGAAGAAAATTCAAAAAGAGGATATTTGAAATTAGAGAAGATGATCTACGTGCTATGGTTTCACCGGACAAGTCTAATAGAAATAGAAATAAAATAAATTTTTGAATACTTAGCTTTTTGACGAAGGAAGTTTTTTGCTGCTATTAGGAGGATCGAGAGGAGAAAATTTAAATCGTCGTAGCTTTTCTTTCCGACGAAGTCATGATTGTCATTAGTTCTTTCAGTGTTAACCATCGCAGCACCTCAGCTCAATTTTTCCACAGACGGTGCCAATTTGTTCTTGCCAATACACTGTGGATAGTTCAGACACCGATTCAAAACTGCTAGCGTGCATGCTCCTCAAAGAGAATTGCCCAAAGAGATAAGAGGGCATGAGAGAATGGTGCTAGGGGTGGGCCCCGGCAAGCCACTCCGACGCTCAAGTTAGGATACAGCGTGAGAAAGGAGTTTAATAACCTGAGAAAATTAGAGTAGATATGTGTGCGTACCTCTACCCATGGGCATGGGTTACCTTTTTATAGTAGTTGATCTTCAAAATATTAGCATCCATTAGAAATATTCTAAGATATCTGTTCTTATTTTCTAGGAAGATTCTAAAATATTTGTTTAAGAAATATTTTGAGATATTTTCCTTATTCTTTGAGTGAACCGATTTTAAGATTTCTTAATCTTAAAAATGAACCGGTCTTATGACTTTGTCTTTGATGAGGTGTCATTATCCCGCCAGATTAAGTGTTAAGGAACATGAAGGAGTGTTGATTTGTGAGATTTGACAACAATGGATTTCTTATTTTGGATTTTGATACATATTAGGTTTACATTTATCTAGCAATGTTAGACGAACCGAACAAACAATGTAAACCTTAAAAGACTTTGTGATGAAGTGAACCCCTAAAATTAGAAATCCAAAACTCCCTAAGTCTTTTTTTTATTAAAGGTAAATATATATATCATCAAAGAAATACATGAAGATATAGGAGCTCCAATGATGTCTATTCATATCATGTCTGACGAACTGTCAGATTTGAGCAATCGCCAAAGGTATGTTGTACATGTGCTCTCATAAATACCACACTCATCTCAATAACTCTCCATATCAATGTCTCTCACTCAGTCATGTGTACAAATATCATGTGTGCATCTACAGGTCCGTGTACCATGTCATCATCCAGTAGCCGCATCGTTCCCCTGGTGCACGAGGGTAGCCCTCCAGCCACAAGGTAAGTCTTGCGCCAGCTGACAGCCACACACAACATCTCCATGTCTTGCAAATGTCCACCCTCAGCATCATCATCGACCTCCACCACTAGCAATCATGGCCATCTGGCAGTCGCCTCAGCCATCATCATCTAGCATCCTACGTGCTCGGCCACGTCTCAGCCGCCACAACTATCCGCATCTAGCAAGCACGACCACCTCATAGCCACCTCATCCATCTGTTGGGATGTATACCAGAATCCTAGTTATCTATGTAAATAAACATTCTGAAATAAGAATCACATTTGGTCAATGTTTGCATTTAATTTTTATGCAAGTGCCCATTTAATCTATATTGTAGATAAAAATGGTGTGCGAAGTCACACACAGAAGACCATGTTATCAGTTCCTTATAGATTACAAACAGTGTTCACAACCAAGATAAATTGGATAAACCATTGGATTGGTTGTAGTGTAATTTGATCTTAGTCTGTCTTGACTATAGAATTACTGTAGCTGTTGGATATTTAAATGATGCATTGGATATTCAAGTAAACAATTTCCAGTAATCCTTTTTTAGACAGCTTCAGAAGTTTAATGTCCTAGTTTAATGCCCTTTAATGCTGATTGCACAGGAAAGGACTGAATTGAGAAAGTATCCTTTGTTTACTCAAAAATGATCTGCAGAAAGATTCTGAATCTGTATGCGGGTCAAAGTTTTTCTATTTTTTTGTCAGCTCGAAATTGAGCAGAAAAGGAGTTTCCATCCTCCTCATAGCAACTACCTGAAAAACTCCGATAACCAGCAACCATCATCATCACTGGGAAACTTGTGGCTGCGAGTCCTGGCTGCGAGTTGCAGCCATGACCTGGCCACGAATTGCAGTTGCGAGCTTGCAGCCTGGCCATGAATCAGGCTGTGGCGGTTGCAAGCTCGCAACCGTGAGTTGTGACCATTAGCTGCAACAATCACAAGTCTGTTAGCCATTGTTCTTCCCTTCCTTCCACCCGTGTTTCTCCTATTCCTCTCCTCCCATCTTTTCCTTTTCTTTCTCTTCCTTTCCCTTCACCATCCATGCTTCTGGACGAACAAATAGCCCTGAACAATTTCCATTTTTTGGCATGGATGAAGAAGCTCAACTAAAAGTTTAAAATTTATAGCACTCGCTAAGTTGTGAAGATCTAGCTGGCATGCAAAGAGGTGAAAATCAGGTGGTTGTTGAGGATATCTAGCAACAACAAGATATTTGGTGATCCATAACTCAAGGAGATATTCACCAATACTTTTTGTAACATAATCGTGGATTTTTATCAAACTCTATACCCTTTTCATTCTATTATTGATTTTTAACCACCTCTTCATCACCATATTCAATCACCAAATAATCACCTTAATTATTCAACAATATAATATCTAAACAAACAAGTCACACCAATTGTATACATGATCATTTGCATTTATGTACCAAAACAATTGTACACAAAAGGAAATTTAAATATCTATAAAACAAAAATTGGCAAATCTATTACTCATGAAAATTTATCAATCCCAAACATATCAAGGCAGGATATACAAGTTAAAAGCCAAACTGACAAATCATAACCAACTCTCTAACCAAATTAGCCCAACTTCTAACAACCACTCAACACCATGAGAGGTGGCCTATAAATGTGAATTGATGGCTTGCTTAGAAGATAAATGTATTTCAA
This sequence comes from Curcuma longa, assembly GCF_044706935.1. Lineage (NCBI taxonomy): Eukaryota > Viridiplantae > Streptophyta > Magnoliopsida > Zingiberales > Zingiberaceae > Curcuma > Curcuma longa. The sequence continues at coordinate 26,797,590 of NC_133861.1, read as the reverse complement.
ATTTTGCATTTCTAAATTGCTGCTACTTACACATCACTCTAATTCTGGGAAGGACAAAAAGTGTAATTGAAAATGACTAATTGGGTAAAACTTGATATGCTATACCTCAACACTAGTTCCCAATTCTTTGTTGTGGTTAGAGTGTTAGACAATATGGATAATCATTACATTGGCTGAGTATGGATGACTTATAGTGAACAAGATTTGCAACAATATGTACAATTACATTGACTGGTATGGACTGACCTATAGTAAACATTATAGTGAACAAGATTTTCAACTATCACCATGTGGAGTAATAATCAATGGGAAGGCATGGGACCGAAAACTTGAAAGAGATTTCTCACCTATTACCAAAGTCCATTTAATTAAACATTTATTAAATCATAACAACTAACTTTCAGTGTAGCAGTTAATTTGGATAAATTGGCAAACTCAAAATTGTATCTGAGTGTACTATCAATGAGTTAAAACATGACATTTTCTTTTATCTTGGTTATATTAAAAAATGAGAATAACATCGCAAATTGACTTTCTTATAATCAGAAAAAAGAATAGAAATATTTGTAAAGATTGCAAGAGCATCCTGAAAAAAAGTTAATTACTCAACATAGATTAATAATGTTAGATATGAGCTACAAGTATAATATCAATAGAAAAAAAAACATGCAAGACTCCTAGAATCAAATGTTGCAAGTTAAGGAAGGGAATCAAAATATATTTAAAGAGGGGGTAGAAGCACAAATATTATGAAAAACACATGATGACTCGAATATGATATGAGATAAGATGATGTTAAATTGCCCAGAGCGTACTCGATGAGTCAAAAGGATGTGCATCACCGAGTAAAAAAACTTGATGGTGGAACGAGAAAGTACAAGAGAAAATGAAGGAAAAAATGAATGACTTATAAGTTATTATATACTTATAAGAAGAAGGAAAAATATTCAATAGGTAAGAAAAGGCCAAGAAAATGGTGAGTGACATCAAGAATGAAACTCTTGAACGCTTATATAGGCAACTAAATAAGGAGAAAGGAACATCTATAAAATATCTAAAGCGAGAAAAATAAGAACAAGAAATCTTACCCAAAAAAGATGTATTAAAGATTAATACAATAAGGTATTAGTAAACGATGAAGAAATAAAAGAGCGATGAAAAAAATATTTTCCTTAACTTTTTAATGAAGATTTAAGTGACCAACTAAACTTAGATAATTAAGTAGATAGTGAAGTATAAAAAATTAAATTTTTATCGTAAAATTCAAATTTCAGAAGTAACATACTTTAAATTAGATGCAAAATGAAAAAATAGTCGAACCCAATAGAAACATGGAAGTGCCTAAGGAAGCAAGGTACTAAATGACTTACGAAATTATTCAACTTGATATTGAAAATGAAAAAAAAATTTGATCAATAGAGGCTAGTACTTTAGTCCCCCTCTATAAAATCAAAGGAGACATACAAAATTATATGAATTATAGAAGCATTAAACTAATAAGTCATATTATGAAACTTTTTGGAAAGAGTGAATAAAAAAAGATTAACAAGGCTACGGTAATCGAAAATTAATTTGGATTAATGCCTAAAAGGTCGATAATAGAAGTTATACATCTTCTCAAATAATTAATTGAAAATTATCAAGAAAAGGAGTAAGATTTACACATGATATTCATCGACTTAGAAAAAACATGATGAAATCTAGAGAGAGATTATGTAGAGAATTCTTGATAAAAAAGGTGTTAGTGTAATGAATATTGAAATAATTAAAGATATAAATAAGACTGTAATGAAAAGAGTGAAAGCTTCTAGACAAATTAGCCAAAATATTTTCTATAAAAATAGGATCAATCTTGAATCTCTATCTTTTTACACTAATTATGGATGAACTCATAGGACACATTCAAGACACATTACCACGATGCATATTGTTTATAGATGATATTGTTTTAATAGATGGGATACGTGAAGTAGTAAATTCTAAACTCGAATTTTGATGAAAAATACTAAAAGTGAAAAATTTTAAGATTAATAGTGTAAAGACAAAATATATGCAATTTAAATTTACTAGTATTAGACGTAATAAAATAATTATTAAGATAGGGGATAATGAATTATCTGCAATTGAGAGCTTTAAATATTTAGGATAATTTTTGCAAAAGGATGGAGAGGTTAAGAGAAATGTCTTATATAGACAACATAGTCAAAATGGAAGAGAGCGCCAAATGTTCTTTCTGATTGTAAATTAGCTCTAAAACTTAAATGAAAGTTCTTCAAAACTACGATTAAACCTGCTATGTTATATGGAATTGAATGTTGAGTTATGATCGGAACACAGTAGAAGAAGAGAGTTGTAGACATGAGGATGCTAAGGTAGATGTATGGATATATGAGAATAGATAGTAAAAAATAAGCACATTAGAGAGAAAGTTAGGATTGCACTTATTGAGGGAAACTCCGAGAAACACATTTAAGATGATACAAATATGTACTTAGACGACTAATAAATATTCTAATTATGCGATGTGAAACTATGATAAATATGTACATTAAATGAGGAAGAGAAAGACTAAAAAAGACTTGGTTAGCAACGATAAAACATGATAAATTTATTTAAATATAAATGATGATGTAGTAAATGATACAACCTAATGGTGTAGAAGGATACATAGTTGATTCCATATAGTGGGATAAAACTTGATTATTGTTCTTGTTCTACAAATACTATTCAAAAGTTTTCCTAGCAAACTTTGGAGATCAAGTAATACTTCAGTCATCAATGTTTGCAAACAGTTAAAGATGGAAAATTCCTAACTAAGCTTTTGCTAGCAATCACCTGGCCCTTCTACAAACCATCTAATCACTCATGCATTGTTTTCCAATCTAGTAGCAACTTCACTATATGTCCTCAATGTCCCTATACCTCTTAAGACTATGCCACAAGCCCAATCATTATCACCATCAAGCTATGTTTGTCTAAGTTTTTGGGTTGGCTATATGAATCTTATCCCTTCATAGGGCTCTATGCAAAGCTATCATTGTAATACAGAATTTAAATCATGTTTTATTACTAATGTTCTTTTGGATTCTAAACCATAAAAAAGTTCTAAACCATAAAAAGTTATTACGCTTTTGAAGATGAAAACTTAGACAACAAGCTTTGTGCTTTCATGATCCCTAGGGAATCCACACTGATTATGAGACCTGACCAAAATCTTGAGTTTATATGTTAACTGAACTTTTTGATATGTTCGCCAGTTCTGCATGAAATCCATAGATAATATCCTAAACTCACTCATGTAAAAAATCAATGGAAGAGAATTATAACAGTACTCAAGCGCAAGAGCTTTTACCACATGAATGTATGTCATAAACTCAATCCGTATGTTGCCCAACCTCATGTGAATTTCTAGAAAGATGGTTCCTAGAGACTCAAAAACAATGTGTACTGGTAGTAAGTCAACTAAGAAAAATCAAAATTAACAATGTTTTGCTTCCCAGCTTGATAGCAAAGATGAAATATCTTCTCAAATTTCCTATTTTTAAAAATCTATCTCCATGTACTTTTACATTCGAAGCCATCTTTTTGACCTAACAAGGATCACTGTCATTGACATGGCTAGAAAAAAAAGAAGTTTATTTAGTTTCATGGATCTTCATTCAAAGGAGTACTAAGACTTATGGGAGAACAAATTTAGGATGAATATGAATGTGGACATCTTTTCTTAGCCATGTCCACTGCAATGATCCACTGGGTCTGATACAAACAATGTTTAACATTATACTAGACATTAGAGTGCTAGATACCAAAAACATTTCCAACTCTAGAGCTTAGAATGCACCTAATGGAATCATCCAAATACTCGTTTTCCAAACTTCCTCTGATTCCCATCCCTCCCTCCTCGTCTCTAAAGACACCTTTCGAATTAATATTGGAAGGTAGCTAAAATCCTGTTAGATCTTCAAAAGGTCGAGCCTTTGGATATCAATTATGATTACCAACTGATCACAGATCAGAGAACATAACTGACCTAGCTTTCTACAATTTCCTTGAGGTAGACAGACTAGAAGTCTAGAAAAACAAAATGCAAGCGAAACTTCTGAGAATACACATACGGAAAGGAGCAAAATCCAAATATCCAACCGCGTAGAAGACAAATGATTTCTTACCCCCTATCATAGATGAAAACCCTAGGAGGAGGGACAACAGGAAGCAATGGTGTGTACCTTACGCAATGCTTGGGCGAGCTCGCCGCGTGTGAAGTTGGCTGCGGCAGCCGTGCTGAGAGGAATTCCATTACGGAACTCATAGAGGTGGACGTTTTTCTGGATATATTCAGTGAACTGCACCCTGAAACCAACGATCAACGCTCAACGGCACAAATTAAACAGAGAAAAGCAGAAAACAGAGGGCGTAAAAATCGCACCGGTCGCCTGCCTCTCCGGAGGCTCCCAGAAGCTTGTGGGAGTCGAGGATCATGACCTTATCCTCGTTGGACTTATGCACGAGGATGCTGTTGACAGCGGAGGAGTACGCCACCACCAGCGCGAATCCATCGCCAACGAGCCCAAACACGCACTCCATCCCTTTCTTGGATCTACTCGGACGGTCGGAGAAGGACGGACCGGCGGAGTAAGGGCTGACGCACGATGATCGGTGGGGGGAGAGACTTTATCGAGGCGGAGAAGAGGGAGGAGAGAGCAGTGCGACTGTGACTTGGGCAACAAGGAAGATCCGGTTCGGACCGGCTCAATCGGGTCCGGCACATAGATTGGGTCCATTAAGGGGCCTACGACCAAACAAACCACCTGACATGTGATCTGGTTCACTACAATCTTCTGAAAAAAAAAAAATTCATCACTTCAGTAGTCTTACATGATCGATCTTACAATCATATGTAAGAAGATAAATCAAAAAATTATAGTTGGTCATGATGGAGGAGGGTATTGCTCGATGAAATTCGAATTATTGTCCTCTTCTGTAAGTGTGTTCCGTCGTAACCAATTCAATTATGCCCCCAGGAACTAAATTGTATTGGGTAAATTTTTTATAGTGATCGATCTCATCGTCGAAATGATCTCATATCAAAAAACCCCTTGATGAATTTTTTAGAGGCACAGTACTATTATGTTGATAAGAACTTACTACCGAAACAACGTTTTAGTCAATAGTTACATGTTGCTAGGAGGACTCGAATTTGAAATTTCATGCAACATATATCTTCATGTTTACCACTTGGGATAAGACACTTCGACTGATTCACCACAATCGAACCAGGCCTGAGTCGCATGAATATTGAATAATGAACCGGGCCCGTATTGAATGATTTAGCACTATAGAACTGCTTTAGACTATTGGATCAGATCTAACGATCTAGAGGACTTATAAACAAGGAAGATCCAGTTTGGACCGGCTCAATCGGGTCCGATACATAGATTGGGTTCATTAAGGGGCCTAAGACCAACAAACCACTCGACATGTGATCTGGTTCACCACCATCGAACCAAGCCTGAGTCGCATGAATATTGAATAATGAACCGGCCCCGTATTGAATGATTTAGCACTATAGAACTACTTTAGACCGTTGGATTAGATCTAACGATCATGAAGACTTATAAACAAGGAAGATCCGATTCGGACCGGCTCAATCGGGTCCGGTACATAGATTGGGTTCATCAAGGAGCTTACGACCAAACAAACCACTCGACATGTGATCTGGTTCACCACAATCGAACCAGGCCTGAGTCGCATGAATATTGAATAATGAACCGGCCCCGTATTGAATGATTTAGCACTATCGAACTGCTGTAGACCGTTGGATCAGATCTAACGGTCCAGAAGACTTATAACCATTTGACTTTCCATTCTCCCTAACTCGTACTAATCCGCGATACCTCGTCGCCCTGTTCGCCGCCGTCGCCGCCTCACCGGTCGATGAACTCGACGCCGATCATCCGAAGACGTCTTGCTGACGTCGATCTCGGAAAAAGAAAGTCCGATCCCGTTGATACTTAGTGAGGTCCTTTTTTTTCTCGAATAATTTTTTTTCTATGTTTATTTTATGTTCGGATCGAGGGAAGCATGTGCAGGCTTTATATCTCTAGATTTGACTGGATCTGGTGTTTTATTAACCTATATATCCTCGACACAGAAGGGTCCGATCGTAGCGCTACATGATTAGGTCTTCAATATTTTTATATGGAAAAGCTAGAAAGTTGGAGGAGACGGATGATAAAAAAATCATCCTTGCAGTTGTTTTCTTGGATGGATATAAACGAAAATGATGAATCACCTATTTATAAAAGTATTAGTTAGCTCTCTGTCCGGTTTTGGGCATGTGAGTCAAAAAGGATGAATTCTTAAATTTATATCTCAAAGATCCCTTTTTATTCGTCAAAATAAACAAAAATTGCTGCTCCATCCTTCAACTTATCCCTTTAAGGAAACATACTATTAGTTTTAAATCTATTACTCATCACTCCCTACATCGGCTGTTATGTTGGTGGTGTAGTGATCAAGGATTGAAATTTCGAACTGTATCGGGTGATACGGACGAAAAAATTTGTTCCGCTGAGGCATCGGCAATGGCGCAGGAATTTCGGCCGGGGAACGCCTCCGGAGGCGTTGCCCGGGCTCGGTGACGCCTCTAGAGGCGTCGCGAGGCCTCGGCGACGCCGCTCGAGCCCGGGGACGCCGTTGGAGGCCCCGCTCGGGGCCGGCGACGCCGTCGGGGCTCGGTGACGCTCTGCGCGTGGGCCGTGCGTACCGATCGTGTGCTGTCCGCGATTTTTTTTAGGATTTTAAAATTTAGGATTTAATTAGGTTTTAATAATCAATTCCTAACTATAATTCAAACTTATAGTTCGGGATAATTTAAATAGACTTTATTAAAACCTATAAAATTATCAAAAAATTTTATTTTTTATTTTTAAATATTTAGATTAAATTTTTTATTTTAATTAATATATTTTTTATATTTTAAAAATACTAAAATTATACCGGCATGGTATGATACGGTACCGAAACTGTATCGTTCTGGTCCGGGACCGAAACTCCGACATGGCTTGATATTTTAAACCTTAGTAGTGATGACTTGACAGAGGTTTGATCAATGGATTTTTCGACATCATTGCCCGAATGGTACCAACCATATTCTGTCACCAATTGAAGTGGGGAAAAATGGTTTAAGTCTCTTTCTCTAACTCTTGCCATAACTCTAAACTCAACCCCACTTAAGTATTTTCTTCCATTAAGTTGATGAAGCATCATTGTTGGTATTCAGTCAACAGATGATGTAGACAAATTGATTGATTTGGCATTCCCCCTATCATTGCCGTGTCACCAACTTAATAAATGGACAGGTAGAGTGCAGATGAATTATAGGTTTGACGTTAAACTCTCTATGTTCTGATAGATTTGAAATTTTCTAAACATGATGATAAATCTGAAATTTTGTACAAAGGGTGCGATAATTTTATTATTAACTGTCTTTTTCTTTTTCCGGATCAAAACTTATACTGACTTTCAGATCTCACAAGACTTGGTGTTTCTTGTTGCCTATGATCTCTTGCTTTTCAGAAATCCCAAATTTGCTGGAAAGATAGCTTCTGCTGCTTGTTCTTGGCAGTGCCACCTTTTTCATGTTTTAGACCTAAGGTGGAGATATGAAAAGGAAATGAAAGTTTGGGCTGAACTTGGTTTTACTACTTTATTGCAATGTTACACCACCCTTTGTTACACTCCATGCCATAGTGATGTGGAAATAGTGCCCAAATTATGCCTAAAAATAATTCTAGATATTAGTATCCCCTTTTTATATCTAAATTGCCAAATATGTCAATGAACCTCTTGGCAAGGTTTAACATTTCTATATGTCGAAGTTTTGGTTTATGACTGGAATAATATGATTTTGGTACCGTATGACATATAGTTTTGATACTTTTTTAAATATAAAATATTAATTAAAAAAATATTTTTATTAATATTTGATTGTTATATATGCTTACTATTGAGTTATGTTTGAGATGTTGAATGTTGACTTCAAGTTTTTGATATTATCTCGTGAAATGTTTGATGTGTATTGAGTAAAAGTCGATTCAGGATTAATTGAAGTCACCAAATAGATATGATAGGATCAAATAGGTTTAAATTGGATTTAGCTTGATTAATTTAGAATTAAACAAACTAAATTTATACATATAATAGTTTAATTCATTAGTAATAGTATATTTTATAAGATTAAAAATTATATTATATTTTTTCTTAACAATTTGTCTCTATCTTAAAAATAAAATTAGCCATTCTTAAAGAGATTAAGAGGTATTTTTTTCTCTGCTTATCCTATTGGATGGATGGAGGAAGGAAAAAATTAATGGATGAAGGAAGGAAAAAAATTAAAGGGAAAGGAATTGAAATTAACCGTGTAAAAAAATAAAAAATAAAAAATGAAAATAAGGGAAAAAGAAGAAAGGAAAAGAAAGAAAACAAAAATGAGTGTCGCAGTTGCCTCCTACCTTGAGGCCTTGGCCACGCCTAGTCTCCTTGACATTGTGGAGGTAGCCACAACCTTGCGATGACCTTGTAAGGTCCCAAAGGCAGCCGTGAGGTCGTAGCGGCCTTGCGGCTTCGAGCTAGGTGTATTGGTTATTTGTGGTGTCGGTTGGCGAATCCAACAATAAATTCCGCTTGTGCCCACTACCATGGCCCAACATTTTAACCCATGCTCTTGGCTATCTATATGGGTGTGTGCACGCGCGCACACACACATGCATGTGTGAGCGTGTGTGTTTGCGTGCGTGTATTAAAAAGGAAAATTGAACAAATATTAATTGCTTGTAGGACTATGAAGCATTTGATAAAAATGAGTATACTTGACAATTTGACTGTAATTGCCCTTTTCATATTGCTTTTAGCAATTGACATAGGGGTAGTGGAGAGGGAAATGGAATGCAATAGAGCTTTGATTGAAGAGAGGTTGGTTTTCATGTGGTATTTTTTGAGCTATTAATCCAACATTTAGTAGTTTTCCATAAACATTTTTAATAATATACCAACATCAAACAATACTAGATAAAACTTCTGTGTTCTGTTGTAGTCATTAAACAAGAACCATTAATCATCATTGCCATCATTATCATTGATGCGACGGGGCTGTGGTTGAGCTGGAGGCTGAGGTAAGTTGAGGATGCAGAGCTCTCTTGATGAGGTGGATGTTGAGGTTGAAAAGTAGTTCGACTTGCATAATGTGGCATAGTATCTGCACAGTGTGTTGTGTTCTGATCTATATAGACGTCAGAGAGCACCCTCCAATGCTTAAGTCGTTAAGGGTGTAATGAAAGCAAGATAGCGAGATTCCTTTTGGCACACATACTTTACTATTTATAGGTATAAGGCTGAGAGATACCTACAGAGATTATGACCACGATCTCTAGGATATGAGGTATTGTTAAACTGTTTTAACCATTAATCCCATTAATTATAGCTGCTTCCATTAATGTCAACCATTCGACCATTACTGGCCATTAATTATAGAAGTGATGATGGTGGAGGGATTGCGTAAAGATTGTGGGCCATGTCTACTTGTGGACCATAATCTTATGGGTAGTATTAGCTGTTTTGGGATGACCTGTAGAGGCCTTGCTGAGTTCAAACGGGAGAGTTCGAGGAGCTCGGACCGGAGAGCATAGGAAGCTCAACAATCTTATGTGGAACCCCTATCATGGTTGATGTTCACTTGCCAGATTTTAGAAGTGCTAATGTGATGACCTGGAGTAGGGCCATGTGGGCATAGCCTGCTGACTTAATCTTGGAATAAGGTTATTACGGGGGGAATCAATCACTATTGTCACAAGGATTAGTAGTTTAGGGAACATGAAATGACGTAGGAGTTTTAATTCTCTTGTTTGTATTTGTACCACCAAACCATGTCATTATCATGCATTGCGTTGCCCACACCATTGCAACTACTATTTCATGGTGAGGGCCTATTAAACCGTCATTCAGTGTTATTACCTTATTTGTTTTTTTTTTTGTATTCATTAGTTGGAATAAATGTTTGGACTTTTTCCAATTGGGTTTTCGTTCATGATTAACCTATATGGACAACATATTGTAATATGAGTCGCATGATGTTAAAATAATTTTCCATGGCATTAATGATAGTATATACTCAGATGATTTCCATATGCTTGGCATTTCATATGAAATAATTGACTGGGAAAATGATGAATATCTAATTATCTATTACCAAATAAATATTTCTAACATTCATATTGCTGTCTGATTTTTACAGTGCATCAAAATTTAGTCTTCTATTTTGTTCAAGCTATCCTTTCCCATTTCAAAAGTGATTTGAAGGATCTAGATACTTTAGTGATATAGTCTTGCATCAAGATCAATGGAGAAACGAGATTGATCTAGTTATCCTCAATTAGTTGGGACTAACATGAATGTTGTTGCTTTTATCTCTTTCCTCCTTTTCCCATTATTTAACATATTTTCTATATTCTTTCCTTCCAGAATGCTTTTCTAACTGCAATTATACTTGCAATTGAGGGAGAGCTTTTTCGCATTTTGATGGCCTCTGAGACACTTTGTACAAGTTTAAAAGGGAAAAAGATTTGTGGTGAAAATAAAGTTAATGAAATTCATTTAAGAGAATGTCAAAGTTGCTCATATGAGTCCCATGGCAAATTCCACTCTCTGAGCGGTAATGGCTCTACAAATTTGAGTGGATGCTTGCATAAAGGGAGTGATCAAAATCTTGGTCCATTAAGTGCTATGCCCAATCAATTAGATCTTCCCTCAGAAATCCCAGTGGATAGACCAATATCTAAGGTGAGAATTGTCACCAATACTTCTGGAAAAACTTGTGTGAATGACGAACATGCGGATTGCAATGCATATTGTTCTGAACACCTGCAGCAGCGTATGAAACATGAAAGGGACAGCCCACTGCAAGAATTGTACTTGCAAGATGAGTACGATGATGAGGATGATAGCGATTGGGAGCCTGTCAGTCCTTTTATCATCAAAAAATGGTTTTGCACTAATTGCACAATGCCAAACTTTGATGATGTTTGCCATTGTGAGGTGTGCTTACTTTTACTTTGTTTCTTGTTCACTGGTGTTCAAAATTTTGGCTTCATTTAATATTCTGAACCCCCATAAAATGATTCTTGTTCTTTTATATTTTTTTCCAAATTAGTTTTGATGTACTTTTTATGTCATATGCTACTTCTTTCAAGGTGTGCGGCGAGGATAGAGAATGTGAGTTCCTTAGGTTTGGTCCTTCTGAATCTTCAATACTGCTGGAAGTTAAGCTGGCCATTAACTCTGATGGAAGTCATATCCACCAAGGTATCTTCTATTCTACTTATTATAGACTCCTATATAATTTACTATCGAATCTAAAATGTTCATGAATCATTCAGTAGTCATGCTTTGCATTGGTTATTGTCATCCTTCTTGATTTGGACACACACATTTGGAACGATCTAATGCTATTGGATGGTCAATTTTTGTTAGTTGCACTTTACTAACGGCTTTATTCCAGGAGCCTGCCAAGGAACTAACATGTTGCTGCTTTTTTTTTTTATATATATATATATGAATCTTTGGAATTGCATGTCTTGCAATGAAGAATACATTTATTAGTTTTTTAGTCCTCTTTCGTGGTGCATGACAGTGCTTTGTAGTGCAAAATAAATCCAGTTTGTTTTAGTTCGGTGTAAATATGCTAAAATAAAGGCACCAAGATCATTTCATTGGTTGCTTCATTAAGTAACAATTGAGGAGATGCTGTGAGACTAAATTTATAACAAAGATCTAATTGATGTTACATGTTATTACAGTCCATGTAGTTTTTAAAATTTTTTTTAACACCTCCAGTTGATTTTAACAGTCTATATTGTTTTCTAGTTAGTGTTCTATAGTCCCTTCTCAGATTCAAAAATGAGAACACGAGTGGATTTGTCTTCTAATGTAACCAAAAAGCTGTTATCTAAAAATTAAAATGATAGCTTTAAATATTTTGATCCTTGGAAATTGTGCAAGTTGACAGGAAAAAGTGTAGATTAAATATCTACTTTTGCTCTTACATGTAACCACATATTATGATTAAAGAAGAAACGAAAAAGGGAATATCATCTCTTAGTAAATAGGCTGAAGAATTATAAGGGAACCATTGCCTCTGGTCCTTTTAATTTGATTCTACATGGTTAGAAATGAATCAATAAGCAGTGTCTTCATAATTGATTAAGACGGGAATTATCATGGCAGCTTTCTTTACAGATCTTTATATATGCTATTATATTATTGCTTTCTGTTAGATGATTTGTTGCCGTTGTTATCATCATCATCAAGTTTAGTTGTGATTGTTCTAACTATTTGGGGTTGACTGTATGAATGGTATCCTTCTACTGAGCTCTATGCAAGACAATAACGAAAATAGGATGAAGATTAATGTCCACACGTTTAGGCAAATTCAATTCTGGTTGTCTAGGTTTAATGCAACTCTCAGCTTTTTCCATCTGAGTTTTAAATTACCATATGCTATTGCAGTTTTCATTTGCATTGTGTATATCTCTAATACTTGGATTTTTTTTTTATAAATGTTCTTGAAACCATCAGCAATGCTACATATATTAACCTGAATGATAAAATGGTCCTTGGGCGTTGAACAACCAGCTGGTATGGGTTGTTTAATAAACAAAGCATTGAGATGATCTTCACCTATGCTTACATGATATGATTTTTGTCCTGTGCTCTAAATATCAAAGTGAAGAAATTCATCAAATTACTGATGCCAAAGCATGGGATATTTCAACTGTCACTCAGCTATCTTGTTAAACTACAACCAAGAAAATGAGTTTGGATAAGTGGGTGAAGAAATTCATCAAATTATTGATGCGAATGCATGGGATATTTGCACTGTCACTTTCAACTATCTTGTGAAACGATGACCATGGGAATGAGTTTGGATAAATGGGTGCTAGCTTGAGAGGTGTAGGATAAATGGGCGCTAGCTTGCTGACAAAAGTAAACCTGTTAAGCTTCCATGGTTGTTTATGGATTGATCAATCTTATAATCTTATGCTACAATATTTTAGTATCTTATTGTCTAGTAGTCTGTCTATGTCTATGAATCATAAAATCCAAACCCCAAATTTATGGGATAAACACAGCTTGATGATGATGATGATTTTAATGACATTTATTTCTATTTTCTTTTGTACAAAACTATTTAATGCTTTCTTCCATGGTTTAAAATCTTGACCCATATCGGAGTTTCGATTTAAGACTAGAATGATATGATTTCGATACCATATCGTGTTGTGCTGATATGAGTTCAGAAATTTTTAAATATAAAAATATATTAATTAAAAAGAAAAAATTTAATCTAAATATTAAAAATAATAAAAAATAAATTTTTTTAAAAATAAAAAAACATGGGATTGCAATGCCTCATATGATAAATAAATAACTAAATAAAAATTTTATTATATTTTTTTAGAATTAAAATAATTATATATATATATATATATATATGTATGTATGTATGTATGTATGTATGTTAAGTTAATTGGTAGTTTTATTAGGGTTTGGTTAAGTCTATTTACATTATATAATTTATATCTAAGAGTTGATTGAATTATTAACATAAGTTTTCTTATTAACTTAATTTTCCTAAGTTTTCTGCCTGCACTCCACACGTCGGTGTTCCAGTGTGCGTCTCTGTCGATGCCAGTGGAGGTTGTGTGAGCGTTGCGGCGGCCTCACCACAATCTTCGCGGTGGCCTTGTAGCGACTAGCAGAGGTTGCGGCGGCCTCTGTGTCCTCGCTGGGACACGACCTGCAGAGGTCATGGTGCGCGCATCCCCATCGCGACCCGTGGATGTCTCCGTTGCTACCGGCAGAGGTCCCCTCTGCGGTGCCGGTGGTCTTGGGCAGAACAGTAGATTTCGCTCGTTTTGCCTAGTACGGAATGAAATTTTAAACTATGCTTTTTCTTCCTATGTGCAAGTACAACTGTTGTTGCATTATAGATATGTTGAGACAACCTAAGGTCCTGTTCCAAGTAACTTACAGTAAGCTTTCTAGCATTTTATAGAATATTCCTTATATGGCTGCAATATTCCTGCAGATTTGTGCTCAAAATCAAGAACGGTTATTGGGTTTGATGAGAGAATGTTGCTCCATACAGAGGTTTGTACTTCTGCTATCTGTACTTGGCATTTTCTTTTTATGCTTCATTTTTTTTACTTTATCTTTGACTTTTTGCTAGGGCATCTATTAACTCACATTAGTGTGGGCAAACACCCTATTTTTTTTTCATGATAGCTATATCAATTCCTGGTCCAATACCCAGATGTACACAATCAATAATTGGGTTGTCAAATGTGGACATATTTCATTGAGTTATGGTCACCTACTCCATGGAATTTGTTGATATTTCTTAGGCGTGGATACTTTTTGTGAGATTGACATATGTCATATCATGTTACTCCTCCACTTTGATGATGTGGAACCCAACCAATTCAGGCTCTCATCTGAAGCGCATAACATTACTTCCCTTTTGAAAAATGTGCTTGTCCTCAAGCATATAAATGAAGTATTATTATTATTTTTTCTTATTGGAAATTAAAGCAACACAATCTTTCTGTGATGTCTGCGCCCAACTACACATGTATCCTAAATAATAGGAATCGGTTTCATAGACCTTTTCCTATCATTCAACTCCATAAAGCTATTTCTAGTAATACCTGTGTCATTTACATCTCTTTTAATTACATTAATGGAAGTTTTTTCCCTTTGTTGCTAACACCTGCTCTAATTAATTAACTTGCCTGGTTTTTTAATTTGTTGATCACCTTTGAAGTTGGCCATATCATTTTAACTAATATTCATATTAGCAGAGCTTTACCTACTTACTTGCAAGCACACATTTTTTGTAGATGTTGTTTCTTTGATATTCAATAGTCTTAGATTTTTCTTTACGTCTTGGGGGCACCTTCAGTTTTTTAAGTTAGTTTATTTATTTATTTATTTATTTTTGTCTATGTTACCTTTCTTTCGTCCGTTTGTTATTTGTGCTGCTATACTAGGTTGAGATGAAGTCACACCCCCACCCTGAAAGACCTGATCGTCTTAAAGCAATTGCATCTAGCTTGGCTGCTGCAGGTGATTTTAATATTCATAGAGGAATTCTTTATAGCTCTTGCTTCTCTTTTCCCTGCTGAATAGATTTTTGTTTAGGTTAATCTTAATCCATTACGCCTTTTTTTTCACTTCTTGGCCTGAACTGTAACTTCTATATAAATTCAGGAATTTTCCCAGGAAAATGCTATGCAATACCAGCTAGAGAAATAACAAAAGAAGAGCTTTTACGGGTAATTAATTAATTTGGTGATGATGAGCTATAACTTTTATGGGCGTTTACCTGCTAGTAATCACGGTTTCATTGGAAATTATTTTTGTGATAATATGGCGTAGTGTCTCTCATTTATCCCAAGTTCTTGTTGAGGCTTAAGACATCCAAAAAACTTATTCTTGGTTAATCAGAGGGCATTGTACTCAGACCATGTTCAAGTTTTACACTGCATTTTCTAGGTTAAGTATGTACTACTTTAATTCAATCCTTAAAAGTGATATTTTCTTCTTTTTTTAATTTGTTCTTAACAATCCTTATTCATATTCATATGTTTGCTGATAACTTGTAGGTTCACACTTTGGATCACATTGAAGCAGTTCAACACACAAGCCATGTGCTTGCAAGGTGCTTGCACTATTTGCATTCACTTGCGGGATAAGATTGCTTTATTTATGTAGCATACTTATAGCTCTAAATCCTTATGGTCAAATTTCTCCTCTTTGTAGCATCACTTTTTTGAAATTTTGTATTTGAACATTTCCATTTGCTATATTTCTTTATCAGTTAAATCAACTGCAATCAGATCTAGTTGATCTTTCATTCTGTCTAGTTGATCTTTCATTCTTTAGTACTGATTTAGTCTCTAATGAAACAATTTAAACCTAGTTATAGCACTTAAACTCAACCTACTGGAATGAACCATTCAGTTAGATAGTTTCTTGAAATCATTTTAGTAATGATCAGGGAAATGATAAATGTGGAATGTTACAGTGATGAACTATTCTTAATATTAACGTAACTTCTGGTTTTTGTTCGAAAAATATGACAATTTCCCCTTGGTTTGAACTGACAGTTACTTTACTGCTGACACTTATGCCAACGAGCATTCAGCATCTGCTGCTAGGCTTGCAGCAGGATTATGTGCAGATCTTGCTTGCACAATATTGTCTGGTAGTGCAAAGAATGGTTTTGCTCTGGTACGTGGTTCAGTCTCTCTGCTTTGTAATTTGCACTATTTGATTATTTTTCTGTAATGACCTGGATACTTTCAAGAAGAATATTGATGGTGTTTAATTTTATGAGCAGGTCTGCTATCCATTTTTGTCATTTATTTGTTCAAACTGTGCTTCTACAGGTTAGACCACCTGGGCATCATGCAGGTGTTGCACAAGCAATGGGCTTTTGCCTCCATAATAATGCTGCAGTTGCATCATTAGCTGCTCAAAGTGGGTGCTAAGAAAATCTTGATTGTTGATTGGGTATCCATTTTTTCTTTTCGATGGAGTCTTTGCTTGTCAATTTCTTAGTTGGATAATTCAGTTTTTTTTCATGACATTTCAGCTGGAAGAGTGTATACTTCTTCCTTCAGTTTAAGAGTTCTCTTCATATTGTGGTTGCAGGATGTGCATCATGGAAATGGCACACAAGAGATATTTGAGGGCAACAAATCGGTGAGCTGTATTATGAGTAATTTTAACTCCACCTTTAGTGCTTGAAAAATACATCCAATTTTAACTTATGTGACATCAACAAGCCATATTAGGCCTTATTATTTTAGGTTGGCTACAGAGTTGGGGTCCCTCCCTCGTATATCCCTATATGGTAAATCTTGTAATTTTACTTTAACTAGTCTTTTTACCCTCCGTGTGTTTTGAATCAACTTCCTCCAGTTTTAACATGTTAATGTAGAATAAGATTTGTAAATGGTTTCATATATCTGTTAGCTTCCTTGAATATAATTTGTAGTCTAACATGGGTGGGAGGGAGAACAGAAAGCTCTCTATATCAAAGGCCAGAGAGAGGCCTTATTTCTTTACTCAAACTCACCTTTCCAAGCAAGTTCATTCACATAAAAAAACTTAAACTATAAACTGGCTTACCTTCATACTATGCTTCTCTGTTTCATCACTGAGTAGGCAGATAATATAATATAGACTATCTTTTTCTATTTATGGCTGTATGAAGAATTTGAATTGAAGTTGGTTGCTGAGTTGTGGAACCATGCTCATGCAAGGAGATAGATGGAACAAAATGAATGTAGTAACTTGTTTACTTATAACATATCATACATGGTCTGATGTATTAAATTCAAGGTTCAAAATGTCAAGCCGTGCCGAAGTTTCAGCCTTTGACTGAATGATACCATTTCAGTATCATGCTGACGTTTTTTATGTATATGGTGTCAGTGGAGGATAAAATAGATGAAGAAGAAAAAGAAGAGAAGATAATTATATATTTAAGTTCGGACTTTATGTCCCATTTGAATGAAACAGTTTTGACATTAAGTTATCTTGATCCATATTGTAGCATGCCAAGAGGTGTCAAGTGGCATGATATGATACTCATTAACATTGATATGATTGACGTAGTGACATAGGAGACATTTCCTGTACCAAGTAGTCTAATGTTTCGGTAATTTATCGAAACGATTTTATTTCAATCATGCTGTTTGGCACGATATGAGATTTCAAACCATGATTAACATTTTTGCTACATTGCATAACCAGTTGTGATGCCATTTTTTGCCTTGTCTATTATTTACTCAATTGGCTATCTGGCATTTTGGTTGACAGCTAGTAACTTCTGTTTGATATTCAGGTTCTGTATATATCATTGCATAGGCATGAAAATGGAAGGTTCTATCCTGGAACCGGAGCTGTTGATGAGGTACTTCATCCATCAAATTCTAATAGAAAAAGTCCTTACATTTTGCAAATTGCAATTATGTGGAGATAAATAATTTTTCTTTTGTTTGATCAAAGAGTTGGCTCAAAATTTGTTAATATAACATCAAATACATGAACATAACTGATCAAGAACCTCACAAATAGGACGCCTGTGATTAAACTCCTGCTACCTCGAACATGGAGACTACATCCCACTCTTACTGCCTCCCTAGCAAGTCAGTCTGCTTCCACATTGCCTTCTTAAGGGAAATAGTTGCAGACCATCTCCCAATCCTGGATCAGCCATTGCTTAACAGTTTCAATGCTTGATTTCGAAATGGTGGGGTCTGGTAGCACCGATGATCTTCTCCAGTGCTTCTTTGCAATCAGTTCTAGCACAAAGAAATCATTTCTCTGTCTCATGCAATTTGCAAGCCTTTGTTGATGTTCTCCAATTCTGCTCCCACCCCTACTCTGTCTATCCCCTCCCTTGTCCCTGATGCTGCTGCCAATTCCTCCCTTCTGCTAGTGTTGTTGTGTTTAGTTTTGCTTCTAAATTGGCATGATAAGTAATTCAATTAGATAGCTTGTGTTTGAATTACTATTTGCTCAAACCTGCAGGTTGGCCATATGGATGGCGAGGGATTTTCTGTAAACATTCCTTGGAATTGTGGAGGTGTGGGAGATAAGGATTACATTTTTGCTTTTCAGCACGTTGTCATTCCAATAGGTCATTTTCTTACTTTCTCGTTATTTGTTGATAGCTTGTATGAGCATATGGATGAGAACTTCAAGGTTTTAGCTTTCTTTTGGATACGTGGTTTCAATTCAAGGTCTTAGTCTTTGTGTAATAACAGGCTCTTGATGTGGAGTTACCATCATTAATTTGTAGCATACAATTATAAGCATGAGCCACCCAGTAATGAATAATAATTTCAATGTATTATTTTTTTGAGCTTGAGGTGAATTTGTTCTATATTAAAACTAAAGGAATTTCCCTGCATCATTGTCCTGGGATTTCAATCTGCAGTTGCTGAGGTTTTTAACTAATGCAGACCAAATGTTTGAATCAGAAAGCTAAAAGAAATAGATAGTGTTGGTAGTAATACTTTGTTTCATTGTTTTGATTGATTCTATTACCTTGCTTGTTGGTGATTGATGAATATAGAGCAATACAGTATCCTAGTGTTCCAGAGAAGACCATTAGTCTTACTTTCAAGTTCGCAATCTGTATGATAAGAAAAGACAACTCCTACTTTGTTATTTTAATTTAACTGAGTTTATCCTCAATGATCATGTGGGATTGATGGCACACATCTTACCCTTGATTTACAATCTTCATTTGTTTGTTGAACTTCTCAAACTTTCTAATTGTTACAACCTTGTGTGAGAGTATCTATTAGTTCTCAATCAAACAATCTTAGTTTAGCATATGGAGTTACATAAAAGTAATATTTCTTCCTTTTACCTACTTAGATTGGGAATCGAGAAGGAAACAATATGCCTGCAACGTTCTACATTTTGGCACAATTAAGTTCACATGCATTTGCATTCTCATTTTTGGACCCCCAAAGCTAAGCTGCAACTTGTTTCATTTGCAGATCATGTGCTTTTTATTTATCTGTATCAATTGTTTACTTGAACACTTTTTTTTTGGCTTCCTCTATGACACATTGTTCATGCTTATTTTCAGCTCTTCAATTTGACCCCGAAATCACAATTGTTTCAGCAGGCTTTGATGCAGCACGTGGTGATCCTCTTGGTTGTTGTGATGTAATGACAAATTGTCTATAATTTTATTTTACATGACGATTTCATGTTATATGTTGATAATAGTGAATCACTCTGGCATTTTGAGAGTATGTTTGTTAATTATTGGGCACCAATTGAAATTTACTTCTTTGCTTTATTTAAATACCTGTTTACATGCAATCTTACACCCAATTGGATTTTTTTGTTTGTTGCTATATTGGAACTTATATTTTAACTTTTGAGGTTTGGAAAGGCAAAACAATTTGAGCTGAAGTTAAGTCATATGAGGCCAATTCATTCTTTTAAAGAGCAAAATGAAGTTAAATTTTTTTTGAATAATATTTGCATTGCAAGTACCTTTTTTCTTTAATCTGTTTGTACGTAAACGAAACATCTTAGTGTCAGCCTTTAATTGTTAATTTGTTATTATTACTAAATGGTGTATTGAAAATCACTACTTTGTGCGGAATTTCATTTGATTGTGCAAATTTTTAATGTTTTCCAAAAGGTCAAGGATTATGGTTCACTGTGTAGTTATTCTGTGTATGCCTTTATTGAAAATGGAATGAACTTGCACTATAAAGGTAACAGCTGACACACTTGTAATAGGTCACACCTGCTGGATATGCTCAGATGACACACATGCTTAGTAGCGTCTCCCAAGGGAAGTTGCTGGTCATCCTTGAGGAGGGTCAGTACCTCCACATATTAAAGTTTTACATGTTTACTGTAAATTTATTTCTTTTCCTGTTTGCAGGTACAATCTTCGTTCTATATCTTCGTCAGCTACTGCAGTGGTCAAGGTATCTTTGTCACTTTTAATAAGCTCTTCTAGCATTCTATTTTGGCAAAATTCTCATGTCATGCACCTCTTTCTTATTTCCATTCCACGAACTCCACTTTCAAGTTCTCAAAAGGCATCCCTAACCATCTGATATCACTGTTTTAACTATATATTTTGAACAATAGAAAGTCATCCAGTAGTTTTTGCTCAAAACTATTTTGTGGTCATTTACTTGTCAAATTTTGAAACAAAGACCTAATATAGACTCCTAGCACTCCTAGGAGTCCATGACAAGTCTTGGTTCCAAGATTTGCTGCTCAAAACTGCCGGATGACCATTTACTTGTCAAATTTTACAACCACCTTATATGGAATCATGACACACTTAGGAGCCCATGCAAAGGGCCACTGCGCTAGGGCATAGCCTTCCCTGATTTACCCCCTTTCAGAGTGTGTGGGGCTGTCCTGGAGGGGCTGCTAAGGTGACGGCTTCACCTTTTTTGCCCCAATGACACACTTAGGAGCCCGCATCAGGTCTTGGTTCAAAAATTTGACAAGTAGAAGGCTATCAAATAGTTTTGAGCCAAAATTATTTGATGACCTAATAGTGTACAAAACATTAAATTGAAAGCAAACACTCTTGGCAAATTTGCTTGATTACAAAATTTGACAAGTAGTGGCCTTACATTGTTCAAAACACGAAATTGAAGCGGATCTGCATTTCTGGTACTCAAAGGAGTCCATATCAGGTCTTAGTTGCAAAATTTGACAAGGGTAAACAGGGGCTTCATATTGGTAGGGATGCCTTTTGGAAATCTAGTGAGTGGATATGTGAATTCACGGGAATAAACAAAAGATAGGTGCTTGAAATTGGAATTTTGCCTTGTATCATTGTTTATAATAAACTGCATCCTTTTTAAAGATTTATCTAATGCATGCTAGTATCATCTGTATTCTCTTGGTTTTGTTCGTATGGTTGGTGCAATTGGATATCATACCAATCTAATGGTGTGGTATACTAAAATCAAAAGGAAAAAAAATAACCAACTGCAGTTCCAAGCCTTTGATGCTATTATTTACTTTTGTTTGTAAACTTATTAAATAAACAAGTGTTGATGCCATTTAGTCCTCCATCCACCCACACAAAAGAGGTTCATCAACAGTCTAATTGAATCTTCTCAAAAAGCTCAGTCCAGTGCAATTGGTTCATTAATAATGAAAAAATTGTTTCTCATTTGTTACTTAGAACTTGAACTGTAAGTTTTATACCAAAAATAATTATTTCCAAGGATCAGAGGTTTCTAAATTGTTATTGTTTTGTAAACTAGCCTTGCAGATCTATTTATTGATGAACAGGATTCTTTATGCAAACATGAAAAAAGTGTGTTTGCCTTCATTTGGAGATACATTGTGTTATCATGGTGAAGTTCTTTATTTATTTTTTCTATTTTTCATTCAAAAAAGAATACATGGTTATTTAATTAAAGATTCAACACCTCTCGCATTAGAGGCTCAATGTTTGATTAATCATGATTGCTGAGCATAACAAAAATGTTTTACACTTATTTCACAGGTGTTACTTGGTGAAAATCCTAGTCCTCAGTTGAATAACAATGTGCCATCAAAAGCAGGCCTACAAACTATTCTGCAAGTAATGCAAGTTCAGATGAAGTATTGGCCAATCTTGAAACCAACCTTTATGATGCTTCAATCACAATGGAATATGGTTGCTGCTGCTATCAGTGAGTAATATGTTGAACTTTTATTCTTGATTAAATTACAGTTTAGTATTTCTATGTTACTCCAGCGGCTCCCGGGACATAGCTGAGTTGGTTACGACGGAGCAGAATTGCAGAAGAGGGCGAGGGTGTCAGCAAAGCCGAGACAATACTCTCTTCCATCGTGGCCAACTGCAGCTATTTACCTCTTCACAGATAGTCGTGGGGCCAACCGCGTGGGGCTGCTGGGGTGGCGGATTTCATCTTTTGCAGAAGAACAGTTTAGTATTTCTATGTCATACTTTGGTTATGGTTTGAATAGATTATACATTTTAAGAGGAATTCATGATGAAGAATTCAGGTCTCTTAAATTATTGTCCAACAAGGATGAAAAATGTCATTATTAGGAGAAAAAGTGAATCGTTGGAATGAACTCTTATGCGGTCTTGTGTGATCATCATATGCCCTTAGTAAACAATTTTAGATATTTTGGATCTATTATTCAACATATTGATATCAATGATGATTGATAGGATAAAAATGTGTGGTTAAAATGAAAAAGTTCTTGAGTCTTGCGTCTCTCACATGCCATGCGATATCAGTCAATCTCTTGCATTGTAAACAACACATACAAAATGGTTATATTGTAGAGAATAATGCTAGGATTTGATTTTGTTAGGGAAAAGAAACTAATTGGTAGGGTTTAGCAATATTTGAAATAATAATATGGTACTGCTCGATCCGAACCACCATTGACAGAAACAACCTGAAAGTGACATGACATGACCCAAATAACTTTTACAATAGAAATTTATTTCAAAATACTAATAACTTTTCATCTCATAAAACTAATTACTCAATCTTACGCCTTCTAAAAGTTTTTTTTAAATGTATAGAAATTAGTTTTAGGTTTCTTCAATTGATATACCATGATCTATATATGACATGATTAGTAGGCATATATGAATTGCCACCCTTACTGATAGGTGATAAAATGATTGAAATTAGTGGAAGATGATAATTAGATAAATTGAATTAATTAAAGATGATGGTATAAGCGGTAGGAGGGA
Source organism: Curcuma longa (assembly GCF_044706935.1). Taxonomy (NCBI): domain Eukaryota; kingdom Viridiplantae; phylum Streptophyta; class Magnoliopsida; order Zingiberales; family Zingiberaceae; genus Curcuma; species Curcuma longa. Next base: position 26,774,231 of record NC_133861.1, on the reverse strand, counting down.
GACCAAACAACACTTCAATTAACATCAGAAGTATTATTGAAAAAAAATGAATATTGCTAGTTATTATAGAATTCAATAGGACACAATCCATGTTAGCTACCCCAAATTATTGGGGTTAACACAATCTAATAATGATGGTGGGTAAAATGACTCGATCACTTTGGTGATAGTTTAGCGATTACGTCGGAATAAATCATTTTAACCTAGCAAACTATCGAAGAATGGATGGTTTAACTTGTCCCCGAGCACGAAGGTTTGGGGGAAACAATCCAAAGTAGTGAGTGAAGAAAGCATGATCAAATGAACAAAGTGAGGGACGGTACCAGCTGAGCGAAATGTGAAATAATAAAAGAGCTTATACAAAGGTGCTAATTCTGAGTCACTTGTCCAACATTCTAGAAAGAAGCAAGATATATGGACAGTTAAGCCCTACTTCTGGCATCTGATATCCTAAAAATGGTAACTGTAAGTTTAGTTGTATGAACCTTTAGACAGTTTGTAACTTTTATTGGCATATCTTATGTTTTTTTAACAAACCGCAATTTCTAATTGCCTGATGAGTTATCCTGAGCTCATTGGTAGTTAATCCGAACTCAATGGTTTAATCTTTCATGTTTTACTAATTTGGACATCTTAAAAATGCTAATCTAGCTTATATTGGTACTGATAACAACTATTCATGTTTGACACCAGAAGATCTATAGCAATTACAAGTCCATACCGAGTGGTGCCTTATTTTGGATGAATCTTTCCTCTGCTGTTGTTAGGAGATCAGATTAAAAGGCGGGCACATCCAATTGGTCCAGTATGGTGGAAATGGGGAAGCAAACATTTCATATACAAACGCATCTATGGCAAGCGATATTTGAGAAGGCATCTACGATTCAGAGTTGGTTGATGCTACAAGCCAATCCAGCTTGCAAATGCTGTGTATCGCTTTGATTCAAAGTCCAGAGAAACAACAGTAGCTGAGATGTTAATCTATCGACTAGCCTGCAGTCTGCAGGTTTATCTGCACAGTTTTGCCATGGATTTCGCTCGTTGCTTGGTAATGTTCCATTTGACGCCAATATACTCGGTGTAATTTGATGCTACTGTGTTTAGTTGCAGTAATTTTAAGAGATTTACATCCAGCTCGAGCTCCCAGGGTGTAACATAGATAGTGGACGTATAGTATTGTTGGTGTAATGATTAGGAGTCGATTTCAAAATGTGATGATTTAGGATCGATTTTATCATGCACTTAATGCTTGTATACATGAATGAATCTTTTTTTATATTCATGGAGCCGACTTTAGAGGGATCGTTAAGGTATTGGATCTATTTTTTTACGTCCATTTTATTGCAGTTGTAGATGCCTTCGATGTTAAGTGGCTTAACAGTAATTGTGACGTTAAAACAGTTGATCTGCTTACCAAGTGACTTGAATTTAGTTTACTGGGACAGATTAGAATTAGAGCCGTCAAACGAGCAATTCATGGCGGGGCGGGCTAACTTATAGTGGGCCTATCATATGGTGGGGCGGGGACGGCAAATCTACTAATTGGGCGGATTGCAAAATTTTCAACCCAATCCAATTCAAGACGGACCGCGGATTAGGTGGGTCAATCCGCGGACTTGTTAAAAAATAAAAAAATATTAAAAATTAATTATAATTTAAATTGATTAAATTGAAATTTTTAAGTTTGATTTATAATTTTTAAGTTTGAATTGGAATTTAAATGGATCAAATCCACTAATTCATTGAGTTTTCTACTTTAATTTTAAAATATAAAATAAATAAATAAATTTTCTCAATCCACGGGACAATCCACGTTGATCACGGACCTAGGCGAGTCAATCCACGCGGATCGCAGGCCTAGGTGGACTAACCCATCTGAACCCATCTTAAAATAGGTGGATAAAATTTCAATCCAATCTATCTAAATTACTTAGTGGGGCAAGCCAATCCGGCGGGACTAATCCAAATTGACGGCTATAATTAGAATAGACCAAAGGATGATATTTAATATTATTTATGTTATTTTTAATATTATTTTTATAAATAAATTTCCATCTCATAAATAAACATAAAGTGGCAAGAAACATTTTAAAATTATTAAAATAACATTTCTTATGATTTAATATATAAAACATCCTTGTATGTTTCAGTGAGTTGCCAAATTATAAGTTAATTATGTGCGGTATTATTTTGATAATTTTTAAAAGAGTCAAAAAAGGGTAATGCACATATCCACGTTATTAGTAGTGTTTTTGATTTTCTGTCATTATTATTTATATTTTTTATTTAATATTATTTACGTTCTTTATTTTATTTCTTCCACTTAAATCGAAGTGGGCCCTGCCATCCACTATTCTTGTTTACTGTGTCCACGGCGAACTCTGTAAGCTAACGGTCGGCTGCTGGGAACCGCTCTCTTCATCGCGCACTTCGTTTTTATGGGGCTCCTCTCCTCAGCTCTTTTTGTCGCCTCTTCCAGAACCTTCCTCTTTCGCTTCCTCCGCCGCGCTCGCCCTTCTTTCGACGGCCGCGCTCTCCGATCGGATGCCGCAAGGGACCGCAGCGTCGCCTGGTCCCGCGTCCTTCTCCCCCTCGCCGTTGCTGCTTCTGCCGGATCCGCCCTCGCCTTCGACCTCAGCCGCGTTTCTGCTCCTTGCCTATGTGACCCCGGCCTCGAATCTTGGTTTACCCCCTGTTTATTGATTTGCCTACTTTTTCACCTGTTTGGAGTGATCTGATCTGTGGGGTTGATCTCGATCCAGCGTCACGAGAGGTGATAGTTCGGACCGAGTGGTCAAGGGATCTCGTACCGAGGTTATTGATGAGTTCATCAGAGAGCTGAAAGATGTTCTTCAGGTTGGGTTCCTGTGATTCTTCTTTTTTGTTGTTCGAAGAGCTTTCTTTTGGTTTATCGAGTTTCCTTTGGGTGGACATCTTATAGGACAACATGACTGTCGACTACGAAGAGCGTTGTTTTCACGGCACACCGCAGAATAGCTACCACAGAGCTGTGAATGTACCTGATGTGATCGTCTTTCCAAGGTAGGGATCTGGATATCTTTTATTGAAAAGGGTATCAGCATAACATCCATATCACTTCCATAGCAGTCATCATCTTTTTTTTTTTTTTAAAATTTATTTCTATATCAGTTATTACACATGCTGAAATGCAACTTACAAGTAATTTTTTACATGCTTTCTGGGATCATAACAAATTGTTAACGAAATTTTGAATGACTGGGCTTAAGTAGTTACATAGTCCATATCAAGAAGTTAAACCAGGATGCTAATTTAGTTTGGTTGAGCTGAGCCACTTGAAATAGATTTTTGGTCCATCCAATTGGTAAAACTGATGAATGGGCCCCACCCTCATTGGTACATAAAACTATTTGTAAACAGGGTTTTTTTAGTCTTGGATGGAAGTTAATAGAAGTTTTAAAATCATGACCCTGCTACCTCTACAAAAGCTTAGATTGATATGATTTGATAAATCAACAAGAATTACATTTTCTAGTGCTAGGCTACTCAATGGATAAGTGTATTTGAGAGAAAATGTGTGTATTTTCTGAAATAATTTTCTCATTCTTATCTAGTTTTTCCAATGATAAATATACCATGTCAGTATTAATTGAATAATGATAATCCATGCCCTTAATCCATAAAAAAGTAGAACAAGTTGAGGAATTATGGGTACATGCATTTCCCTCCTATGTAAGGGATGAACCTATATCTATTGGAAAGTTCATGATATTTTCAACAATTGGAAACAATCTATAATGTACACAAATAAACCCATATGTTAAATAAATATTTAAATGATAAACTTACATCCTTATTCGTAATCTTCATATGAGGTATAATCATGGATTAAAATATCGTGCCGAGTAGGTTGAAACGACAAAACATTTTGCTTTGGCATCAGCATGATTGGCACAAGGCCAAGCAGTAGCCGCGGAGGCGTTCCGCGACAATCTTGGTTGCCACAGAAGGCTCACGCAACCCCTCCGTCGTGTCCGTGTGAGGGGTCGCGTACGCGACCGTGCTAGAGGGCTCGTGGGACCCCCAGCAGCTGTGCACTGGATGGGTTGTCTGACCCAGCGGCAGTGCCGGATGGGTCGACATAGCAGCCACATTGGGAGTGGTTGTGCAACCCTTGCAACCACGCCGGAGGGGTCACGTTGGGTTGTAGGCGGATTTGTTAATTAAAAACTCAGGTTTATTATCACAATCAACTCCTAGAGGCTTAATTAAACCCTAATAAAATTATCTAATTAATTATATATTTTAATTCTAAAAATATATAATAAATTATTTATTTATTTATCTTTGTATATTTTTTCTTTTTTTAAAAAATATTATTATTATTATTAAAAATATTTTATTTTATTATATTTTATATTTAAAAAAAATACCGTGGAGGAATCGTGTGATTCCCCCGGTCGCAGAGCGATCGCGTGAGCGGGCCAAGAGTTTTAATTAAAATTTAAATTGGTTATCTTAATCAACTTCTAACTATGATAAGGATAATCTAAAGAAGCTTAATTAAATCCTAATAAAATTATCTAATTAACTATATATATTTTATTTATTTTAATTATAAAAATATATAATAAATTATTTATTTATCTCTATATTTTTTCTTTTTTTTTAAAATTATTTTTTATATATTTTATTATATGTTAAATATTTTATTTTTAATTAATATATTTTATATTTAAAAAATACCAAAACTATATCGATATGGTATGATAGGGTACTGAAACCGTATCGTTCTGATCATAGACTGAAACTCCGATTATCAGCCTGAGATTTTAAACCATGGTATAAGATATTTTTTCAATGGCTTTTATGTGTAAATAGGATTCTTATGGTTGTTGTCTCCACTTTCTATATCTAATATAATCAAACATTTGTAATTGAAAGAAATCAATAAATAATATGCCATCTCAGAAACTATATAACAGCTTGGAGATTAGTGTTAGTCATGAAAACTATCTCTTTACTAATATATTGATTCTTTCTACTATGTTCAAGTTGGGAGTCCTGAGCACCAAGATTGGCTTTAGAATTTGTAAAGCATTCTAAAAGATTAGACAATGTCAAGTTGGGCAAATACATCCATAGATTACTCAGAATAACTCTAATGTTGGCGTTCTTTTGGTCATGATCCTCAGTTTGCCTTGGATGCAGAACCAAAATAGGTAAATGCAAACTAGGAATCAGCTAGATAGTGATCTTAGAATGGAGCTTGAAATCTTTGAGAGGAAGGATTTTCGTTGAGGTAGCTTTCCTAAAGAATGAACCAGAATTTGTGCTTTGTTTTCAAGGCTGTCATAGAGTATGCATACATGCATATATCACATATTTCTTCCGATTTTGATTTGACAACAGGCTATTTCTTGTTTAATAATACAGGTCACAGGATGATGTACATAAAATTGTTGTGGCATGCAATAAGTATAAGGTACAGTACACTTCTAGCTGTTATTTCACTTTATACTGATTGACTCTTTACTTGATGATATCAAATCTTAGGTTAGGAGATCAATGAGTGTTTTTCAATGAATTAGGTTCCTATTGTACCATATGGCGGAGCTACTTCAGTTGAGGGCCAGACTTTAGCCCCTCATGGAGGTGTATGCATTGACATGTCACTTATGAAAGTAAGTTTATGTTATTGACATTCAAAATCTACATACCCTATGGCTTTTTTGCTTGTATGGTGGAACTACTTGAAATTGAGGATTAGACTTGATTCCCATGTCTCAGAAAAGTAAGTTCCACATTAAATTTCTGAGATCCAAATCTATATATCTTCTTTCTTGTTGCTTGTCTTAGAAGAAAAAAAAAATTCTACAGTAGGTGAATAGTCAAATTATTTACTTTTAATTTTTTTTGATATATAGAATATTATCATATCTTTATAGGTAATCATAATTTTAGTGTTGAATTACTTCGATAGTTGAAATGCCACCTTAAATTATACAACATCAATGCAGGAATGCCTAAATTCTCCTTGAAGTATGCGAGCTATTGATGCTTGTTGGAATCATCATTAGATGTGAGAAAACATATTTCATAATCATATATAGGCTAAAAATATTTCATAAATTATGGATATGATATTGTAGCTAGTATTGATAAGAATCTTTTTAGTTTTTTAGATAAGTTTGTTTAGAAAAGTCTTGAGGCTGATAGAGTTTTTAGCGTAAAAAGGGGTTAGCATATCCCATGCATTAAACAAGATTCCAGTTGATACAATTTTCAATTTCTAAAATTGTATCAGAGTTAAATTCTTTTTCCCTAAAGCCTAAAATATAAATTTTTCCCTAAACCCTAGATCTTGGCTGCCAGTGCCTTTGCAAGAACCACATTTACTATGCCTTAGAGTCACTTGTCTGTTGCACAACTAGCATCTCCTGTAATTGTGTTGTCTCTCTCAGTGCCCGCTTCAAAAAGCTCACCAGCATTAGGTTTCTGCAATTGATGAATTGAATATTCGAGAACCAAAAAATTGTTAATTTCATTGTTTGGATTTTTGAATTAGTAATTATTAGATTTTACATTTGGACGAATCTACTTTTTGAGGAATTCGTGAAATAATGAATTAAGGAAGAAAAGGTATGACTGTACCGGCTAAAAAAAAAGATTTCATGATCGTTAATATGGGTCCTCACCACCCATCAATGCATGGTGTTCTTCGACTAATTGTTACTCTCGATGGTGAAGATGTTATTGACTGTGAACCTATATTGGGTTATTTACCTTTTTTATGCTTTGTTATGTTCTTTATGTTGATCCCTTTTAGTTTTTTTTTTAATTTTTGTTTTTTTCTTTAACTCATTCTTTTTTTCTTTCCATATTATTTGTGTTTATCTTTATATTCTTTCTCTCCCCGCCACTTTCATCTTTTAAAATGTCTTTTATTTTTTCTTGCCAATTATAGACTTTGTTCTTTTTTCTCTTCTTGTATTATATTGGTTTTCCTTTTTCCTTACAACACCTTCAATCAATCCTAAACCAACAATCTTGTAATTCACTTTCTTTTTTATTCTCCTTCTCTTTGCATCCTCTGTGCATCTATTGCCATTTTCACTATTTTGCTATACCATCATCATTAATTCTATATTCCTTTTACCAACCTTCATAGCTGAATTCTTTTCTCTAGCCTTCATCATTCATAGTCTATCTTGCTCATCCTTCAATGCCTATTTTTTTCATATTTCTTTTACCGACCTTCATATATATAGCTGGATTTTTCTCGACCTTCATTATCATTTTTTTTCTTTTATCAGCCTCAAAAGCTGCATTCCTTTTACTGTCTTTTGTAGATGAATTTTTCCTGTTTGTTCGACTTTTATTGCCATTTTTAGCCATCATTGTTGATTTTTTTTCATTACCAACCTTCCTAGTTATAGCTGGATTTTTCTTTTTTATCTTGGACTTCATTATCAATTTTTTTTCTTTCACCAGCCTTCATAGTTGCATTTCTTTTACCTCTCTTTGTAGATGATTTTTTCCCATTTTCTTGTCTTTTATTGCCCTTTTTTTATGAGTCTTCACAATTGGATTTTTCCCTATTACCATCCTTTAAAGCTAGATTTCTAGGGGTTTAGGAGTCCAATGGAAATTCTTTCAGCACTCTATCGGATGATACAAACTACAAATAATCTTGTTCTCTCATATATTTGGGTTATTCCTCAACTTAGAAACGATACAAGCGATAACATCCTCCATCAAGAAAATTCTATGTCCATGGACATTCTTTTCAATAATGCAGTACCTTCACCACACCTTATCTTCAGGAGAGTATTCCATATTAGAATATAAGGATGAACATTTCTTGCTCAACGTGTTATTACTTTCAATGTTTAAGTTAGTATCTACGACAATTTACTGAATCACGTTGTTAAAGTTTTGGAATACCCAAATCATGAACCTAGGTTTGGAAATGATAAAATCACGTACCCATTTCTCCTTTTACCCCTCGTCCTTGTTGCGTGCACGTCCGAACCCATTTAAGTTTAAACCTGGAGTTGAATTGATTTGCTGAACTTTGGTGTTAGACAGGGCTTGATTTGATCTCGTTTCAACTTGGGTACGATCATTTGAGGAACTTGGACTTGGAAGTTGAATTGATAGTTTTCAGAAATTATAATTGATTATATTTTGATTACAAACTTGATAGAATTGATTTCGTGATTTATTGTGCTTTTCATAAGTGTTACACCTAATAAAATTGAAGGGAAATATACATACAAGTGTTTTCCCTCTTATTTGAAGGGGCAAGAGTCTTCCGTCTTCTTGCTCTCTATATTATGTTCCTTCCTATCTTCACCAATTTTTTAGAGTTACCATATATGTTAGTAATTGAAATTCTCGAATAACTCTATAATCCTCTCCATCCTTGATTTTTATAAATTTAGAACTTGATTTGTGCAGTTCAAATGTTGTTTGGTGATCATGTAGGTGTGTCTGCCCTTCTCTGCTCCTACAAAGTGCATTCTTTCTGTTCTTTATTAAATTTTAACTAGTTATTCATAAAATCTAAAGGTTCAATTATGCTTCACATATTATTAGTACAATCAATACCTTCCACTGTGATTTTTTTTTTACACAAAAAATCCGGGTTCTGTTTGACTCTCTCATTATTTGATATCTGGATTCTGGAGGAAGAATGTTAAACTAGTTAAATTATTATGTAACCTAATTGATCAGCTTCTCTTCAATATTTTAGGAATAGTGACTATTCTATTGATAAGAATCAAAAGACCGGAATAATTAGGTGAGAGTTTATCATGATCTTTCTTTTCTAAGTTTCATCCAGAAAGATTTGAGTAGATCATGAATAGTAGTATGCACAAATGTATTGCACAAAGCAATTTCACTTTTTGTGAAAATAACTATCTAACATCTTCCTAGCTGACCCAATCATATTACAGCCAAACAATAGCATCTTCTTTAGATTGAGTGCTGAACTATATTTTTTATTAACTTTTGAGACTGAAGATTCATTCCGAATGAAATTTCTGGACCTTGAACATATTCTAGCTCAATAGTTGCTATTTGTATAAGCTCTAGTAGATCTTCATGTTGATTTGTTTAACTGTCTTTCTCTTACAGAATGTGTGATTTTGTGTTTTTTAGTCAAGTTTATCAGTTTGTTCACTTTCTTCTTTACCAATCTAGATTGAGTTTGTAATCTCTATGTTAGTGCTTTACAATTTTTATTTAATTTTGTTGGTTTTTTCCCTTGTCGCTTCTTGTTGTGTATGTTTTTACTCAATTTGGTTGGTTTTTTCTCTTCTTGCTTCTTGTTGTGGGTATGTGTTTTCTCAGGCTTCCTTTTGCATTGATTGAATAGGGATGTCTAGTTATGTTTTCACAATCCTTAACTTGTTATATAGAAGACAGATAACAACTTAAATATAACCTCCATCCGATTTCACTTCCTTTTAATTTGTTGAAATAAATTGAAATTTTGTACTGTTCTTTACTCTGTGTGACCATTTGACAATGTATACCACAGAAAATTAAATCGCTGAATGTTGAGGACATGGATGTAGTCGTTGAGCCAGGGGTTGGATGGATTGAACTGAATGAATATTTGAAACCATTTGGCCTTTTCTTCCCACTTGATCCAGGTTATTTGATTGTTGTTTTCCTACTCATTTCTTAACTGAAAACATTTATGGTATAGCCTACCTTTTTCCCCTGTGAAATGTTTGATTAGATAATTCTAACAGTATGCAATTCACCTGAGTATAGGTGAAAGAACTTAGGGTCACATCTCCTCTCTCCTTGTCTCTGGCTCCTTTGAATTTTGATTTTGATTTTGATTCTGTTTTCTACTTTATGCCTAATATGGATAGAATTCCACATTGACTCAGAACCTTTTTTCGTGAGATAGATGGTATACCAATGTCAATCTGTTGTGTAGACATCAATTTTAAAGTTTTAAGGTGAAAGAATATACTTGGCTGAAGCCACAAGACCACATGTAGCTCACTGTGTGAGTGACAAGCTCACCTTGCCCTTCCCTCTTCTTTCTTGGGCACTTTAAGCTAGCAAGGATTCTTTCTTATGTGGTCACATCTCCTCTCTCCTTGTCTCTGTCTCCTTTGAATTTTGATTTTGATTTTGATTCTGCTTTCTACTTTATGCCTAATATGGATAGAATTACACATTGACTCAGAACCTTTTTTTCGTGAAATAGATGGTAGACCAATGTCAATCTGTTGTGTAGACATCAATTTTAAAGTTTTAAGGAGAAAGAATATACTTGGCTGAAGCCACAAGACCACATGTAGCCCACCTTGTGTGAGTGACAACCTCACCTTGCCCTTCCCTCTTCTTTCTTGGGCACTTTAAGCTAGCAAGGATTCCTGGAAGACATTTCAGTTCAGAAACTGAGTTCAGTCCCAAGGGAATCTGAAAGGAAGAATGCTTTAGATGAGCTGACAAGCAAAGTGAGTTCAATTCCGGCGGCTAGATTCAGGATGTACTTTCGAACTTATTTGCCGAAGAACTCACACCTGAGTTTGCATCGACACCATCACAATTAGGCTATATGATATGTACATGTTTTAACCACATTAATGCTTTTAGGCATTCTTTCATTGAGTTAAAAATTGGATCATTGAAAAGTTTCACATTGACTTGTTTGTTGGCAGGGTCATCGATAACATACTTCACTATGTTAAGTGCAATCATATCATGTTTAACTTTCTTAACTCTACCACTGAAAAGCATATTTTCTTTTGATGTAAAGGACTGCTAGGGGATGCACATCTTTGTTGATGGAGTTGTATATATTTACTTTCAAAAGTTGCAGAAAAATGAAGGAATAGTACAGGAGATATTCATCTGTAGATTGAGAGAGAGTTCAGCAAAATTATAGAAAGTGATAAACCTTACCAGTAGTGTTTAATCCATGGAATAGATGTAAAGGGTGGAGACCAAAGAATATTTTTATTAATGTAATAGAAATTGATTTGAATTTGTATAGCATTCTATATAACACAATGGAGAGATAGGATCAATATAACCCCCACCTCAAATAATTAGGACAAATACAGCTTAATGATGGATGATAAAGATTACTACCATTCAGTAATTCAGATTAAATGTAATAAGTCATTTTGTAAATTGCATCTATTAGTCTTGCAAAACGAGCCATGATTATCTTAAATGTAATTCGTTTTTGCTTCTTTTAGTTTTTTAGGGAGATTTTTCATATTTCAATGTTAAGCACCTGCTCCAAATACATGAGGATGGCATTTTTCTGTTCATAGTGTTGCTCCATAGAAAATGCCCATAAAATGAAAAAGCAAGTGTTCTGAGTATGGAACTTGATTTTGGCATAGACAACAAGTCTTATCGAAGTTAATGCCATGGTGTTCAAATGCCTTTTGCATGAGGAGGAGCACAATGTCAAATAGGAAAACTCTACCCTTAGGCTTTAGTTTGAAAGCCCGAGACCATGAACTTATGATTGTCAAATTGACAAAACATGTTATATATCCACTTTTGTTTAGGGGTTTTACTACTGAACCAAATTGATTGACTGATGTTCTAGTGGTATTTTGGTTCCATTTGAGCTTTTTTTTATTACAGTTATACTAGCTGGATCTAATGTTGATTGATTTTATTTCACTTTGGGTTCAGATTGGGATTGAATCAGGCTTGTTTTAATTGATTTATAGTTGAATCTGTGTTGAAGGTTGAATCGTTTATGTTTTTGGATTGGGTCAGTTAGCTTTGTGATTATTAAAAACCTTACCTCTCCCTGTTTTTTCCTGATCTCACATGAGCACCTTCGTTGGGCAGAATCTCCTACCTCTCTCTCTCTCTCTCTCTCTCTCTCTCTCTCTCTCTCTCTCTCTCTCTCATGCTGCACGCAAACCTCGGTGCTCCACTGCATCACCTGCCATGCTTTGCCTTCGATTTGCTGGTGCCTCATAGTCACCTTGTGCTTTACCTATGAGCAACCTTCCACACGGCCATGCTTTGCCAGGGCTATCCTGTTCTCATTTGGAGTCAGCAATGTCGTCATCTGTAATTGCCACATTTGCATACCTTGTCTTTAGTAACTTGGTCTTCCCTCTTCCTTGTAGAAGAGTTCCCTATAGCAAGCACTTACTTCTTCCTAATTCCTCACGTTGCATCCCTATAAAAATAACAAATCTACTTATTCCTGCACTCAACAAGCCTCTTGGTGAGGTTGTATGTGCTAGATGATTTCAGGTTTGTTAATTCAATTTAGCAGTTCTCTAATTGTGTGTGCGTGCTTATTATAATATAGTATGTCATGGGTTGAGCATCTACATGTTAGGAAATGAGCTAATCAATTGAGATAGATTTTTACCCTTCTTTCAGTTGAAGACAATCTCCATAATGATTGGATGGCATAAGTCATGATAGTTGATCTTTGTAAGTAGCCAAAACAAAAGTTAAACATTTGTTGGATTTATTGATTGAATTGGGTTGTTCTAGTTCAAAGATGAGGTTGACAATGTAATCATGGACAATTTGTTTGGTGACAACCAATTGAATTCAATGATATTATAAGGACCATACAGTTGACAATTCCGTTGAAAGAATTCATTGAGTTTGTGGTGGACATTAGAGGTAATATTGGGATGATGTATCTAATTGAGATGGATTGTTGATTGTGGGATGATTTCTAAGATTATAAGATCATAATAATCTTTGAGGCTGGTTGTTTTGTTTTAAATGGTTGATTATAATGAAGTTGAGTTTTGAGGACATTTAAATGACCTTGGAATGTACAGTTAATAATGATGATGCCTTAGATGATTAATTTGTTGACATTATGTTACTTGAGAGTATATTATACAATCGGGAATAGATCAATGATTTAGGTTAAACTTTCTTAATTAAGAAGTTCGAATGATGTGGTTGCTTTGAGATTTGAGGTGACTTGTGAGTGTGTGCATGATATTAGTGGAGAAGAGTGACCACAAGAGCAATTGAATTGATTTGAAAAATGTGTGGCTGCACCTTTCATTTAAGTTCCCAACATTGTAACTAATAAACCACAAGAGCAATTGAATTGATTTGAAAAATGTGTGGCTGCACCTTTCATTTAAGTTCCCAACATTGTAACTAATAAACCACAAGAGCAATTTATTTTAACCACAGAGGGTGTGTCAAACAATTGAGGAAAAGATGAAAGCATAGATAAAATCAGCCTGTGAAGACGTCAGTCAGCTGAGAGGTGCTTGTTACCCAATTGGATGAATTGGTTATGAAAAACAGCTGCAATTTCATGAGGTCCTAAGATAATGGAACAATAAAGGAACCCCTTTTTCTTACTGAATCCATTTTGTCACTTAGTGGTTTTCTGTTTTTTGACAACTGATTTAATGCTAGCATGTTGTCTCTAATACTCATGTTCCTTAGCAATTGAGGTTGTCTTTTTATTCTTTTCCCTTATCAGACCTAAGGTTAGTTTTCACTTACAAAATCATAATGGCTGCCCTATGAGGAATGAACTCCCTATTCTGGTATTGCAACCTAGATGTACTGTGTGCCACATTCTACATGTTTTTCACAGTTAGGCTTGAACACCGTTTGACATGCAGGACCTGGGGCTACTATAGGAGGCATGTGTGCCACACGTTGTTCTGGTTCTTTAGCTGTAAGGTATCTCTCTTGAACTTTGATTAATGGGTATGTGATAGAAAAGTTTACTATGATGGATAACCTATTTGTTTGCAAAGATGATTGTTATTAATGGTGTTTGCCAATTTTTGTTCAGGTATGGAACAATGCGTGACAATGTCATCAATCTTCAGGTATGGTTGTTTGTTCTGTAATTTGTTAATCGACTATGCACTGAAATTTTGATGTTGCAGGTGGTTCTAGGAAATGGTGAGATTATTAAGACTGGTTCACGAGCTCGTAAAAGTGCTGCTGGGTAACCTATCTTTAGCAAAAAAAGAAAGATACATAACTAAAAATGTTCATTGTTTTTATTGTTTATCTCTGACAATGGACTTGATAACAGAGGTATTTTATTTGTTATTTATGCAATATTTTGTTATACTAGTCCATTGCAGAACTGAATCCAAGACATTTTTCGGGAGACAAACATTATAACACTTCAATTGAGACATCCAACTCGTGGTTCTATGGAAGAAAATACTGTGTTTGCTCTTCATTCTTCTACATAAAGAGTTGAAAAAAAAACAAGGGTTGTATGTATGCATTTTACAACTCTTGTTTAGTTGCAAGAACTCCCTTGACTATGGATGTGGAAGTTCAACTTTGGTACAAACTTGATTGTTGAAGTGATGTACAAGTAGGAACTTCCAACCAAGGATGTAGAAGTTCGATGTAACTTTGTAAATCTTCATTGTGGAAAAGTTATACTAGTGATGAATAGAAACACTGAATTTTGAAAGTAAGGAAGACAAAATGTTAGCCAGGTGTGTCCAATCTCTATAAATCCCTGAAGCCTGATCTATTTATTTTCTTGCTTTTATTGTTTTGTGTCAGCTTATGCATTATCACGTTGCTTGCTTATTTATGCAATTTGATCAAAACATAAAAAATAGTCCAAGTTGTTTATATAACAATAATAATCAAATCTTTTATCCCATTAAGTGGAGTCAGCTATATAAATCCCCCTACGTCATTAAGCTCGATCCCCTACTATATCCTCAAATATAATTAAATAAAATTTATCCTATTTTATCGTTGCTAATCAAATTTTCTTTGACCTTCCGCTTCCTTGATTAATGCTCGTATTATCATGGTCTCACATTGTGTAATTGAGATATTTATTAGTATATGTCCATACTATTTTAAATGTGTTTTCTGGAGTTTTCTCTTAATAGGTGCAATTTTGATTTTGTCTTTAATGTTCTTATATTTTATTTTAACTATCCTTGTACGCCCGCACATTTACTCTTACATTTTTATCTCTGCGACTCTCATCTTCTTCACTTGCTTGCTTGCTTTAGTCCAAGTTGTTTATAGAAAAAAATTTATACAACCTCATCCAAGTTGTCTTAAAATTTTGATTGATTCTAATATTAGAAGAACTATATCTGGAGTTCATTTGTTACCCACTCAATATCTAGCAACTTCACTTAAATTAACAAACCTCTTTAAATTTTCTTTCAGTTTTTTTGCCTTCATTTCTGTTTTTTTTTTTAAATTGAAACTATTCTATTGGCATGAATCATTCATGAATGATAATTCAGGTAGTTAGATTTATGGAAATTATGCGGTGAATTGTTAGTATCATGTATATGAGATAGCCATCCCTCTTATGTGCCTTCCTCCAAGAGGGGTTGAGGGGTGGGAAGCTGTTCAACTATTGGCGTCTATGCTGCAGTAACACTACTGTATTCTTGGCTAAGATGCTTGCTTAAGGAATTTATTGGTTTTGATTCATATGTGTACTGTTATCAAGAAAATCTTGAAATCTCATCTAGAGATGGGAAGAATCTATCATGTTCCCTTTTAGCCACTATGCTTTTGCCTCCTTTAAGGTAGATACTTTTTTCTGTAGTTTATATGATTTTTGTGCATGCTTTACATGTAGCTAATGCAAATTAAACCAAATATGTGTGCTTTCCAACAAGCTTATGCTATTAACCTAATTTTTATGTCAGGTATGATCTAACTCGTTTGTTGATCGGAAGTGAGGGTACTTTAGGTGTAATAACAGAAGTTACTCTGCACCTTCAAAAACTTCCTCAACATTCAGTGGTATTTTTCCTTCATCGATTTGATGAATTTTGTCCTTTTAACTGCCACCTGCCAACAGAAGTCTATCATGCTTCCATTGGTTTTTCTTTTCTTTTGAGAATTGGCTTGCTGACATTATTAATGATATTAAATCTGCACTAATAGATTGAGAATAAGCCCTCTTTACCCTGTATCTGTATGCATACTAAACATGTCTAAGAGCACTTAATCATGTGAGATTAAAGAGAGGATGCGTCTAGTATAACTCATTCCTGTTGGTCATATCCTTGCTAGAGGTGATGGACCTACTCTAATACCACAGAAGTCAAGAGGAAGGCTAATCCAATCTGAAAAATGTTAAAGAACTTAGTTGGAGCCACCTTGGATTCTTAAGCGCGCCCGAGACAGGCCCAGTTAACCATGTGGGCCTAAAGGAGGCTTCACATGTTACTATCTTGTCTAGAGATACATGGAACTATGGATGACATCTATTTCATAGATCAAGCTGAGCAAACCATAATGACGCTTCTATTACTTACAATGTTTATCTTACTCAGTGGCCATGGAACAATTTGTTGTGTATGTCTCTTTGTTATTATCTTCCAGTTCCATTATTAAATTTAATATGCTAATTTGAATTCATCCTTTCTTTTTCTGATTACATTTTTCCATTTTTCCTCTACTCTGTCACACTACTCTATCTGGGTACTCATTTCTTGATCTAATTTGTCGTTTTGCTTTCCATCTTTTTCCAATAAAATAAATTTTCTACTGTAGGTTGCAATGTGTAATTTCAAAACAGTCAGAGAGGCTGCTGATGTTGCCATAGCTACGATGCATTCTGGCATTCAGGTAATGCTATTTGTTCTAAATCATCTTTCCTTTATGAAAAAACTGTGTATCAATTTCTTCTCCATATAGTGAATGACTTGTGCATCATATATTTTCTTAATAGATTATTCTTTTATGTTTTTTTTCTTGTAATCTACTCTGATGTTTGAGGAACTTCAGTATGCTTTCATTATATATGTTGGGATCTCTATGCGAAAAACAACAATATACACAGCGAAAAAATTCATACAAAGTTCTAACTAAAAGTTATACTTTTATTGCGCGCCCTTAGCGTATCCTGCTAGTCCTTGGTTCGTCGGATCTCTGTATGATCAGAATGGCCGTGCCTCTAATAGTATCCACACGAACACGATCTCGATCTCGGAGATGAACCACCTTAGTTGTGCTAGCAACTTGGAATGTTTCACAAGACAAGAGAACTAAAAACACACCTTGTGTGTTTTTAGCCAAGAAGAGGGATGATGAACACTCAATTTCAAAATTTACAAGAAACCTTTTAGGGTCTTTGCCCCTTGAGTTTTCCCTCCTCTTAATGCCCATAAATCACAATGAATATCAAAAATTTTTGGTATTCTTTTTTGCTCTTCATCTTTTATTCATCTAATGAATAGAATGTCTTCTAACCTTCTTCTTTAATAATGCTTCATTAAATCTTTTAATGAAAATTATTCATTATTAAGTGGTTGAGTGTAATCTAAATGAGTCTCACTCGGATTAAACTCAATTTCATAATCCAATTAAAAATTTATTTGAGTTTAACTCAATTAATTTAATTTCGAATCACATTTTAATTAAACTAAAATCAATTTATCTCTGAAACATCGTGTTCTTTGTGTGTGACTTAATAAGTTCTCATAACATTGGCAATATATCTAAATCGCTTTAGACACAAACAATGAGCGACATTTAGCAATGCATTATTGCTACCAAGTGATGAGAAAGTCGAGATCCGACCTAACCTTTTTGTGTCTATTATAATGTATGACTGCCCTTCTATCCTTGATATCGAGATTGATCAATGAGGCATAGATCATGTCATCTTTTTATCAACCTTTGTGTTTCTTGATCCCTGAGTAGACTTACTTAAGCAAATGAGCTCAATATATCATATTGACTTATTTGAGAATAATCATGTGTTCTAGTAGTTCTACTCGATCAAGAGACTCACAGATATTACTCCCGTCATATGGAATGGATAGATCCCATCTACATCACTCACATCCCTCCGCATAATTCATTGCATACCAGTGATCGATTTTATAGTCCAACTCTGTTACGGGTGACGTTTGACGATACTAAAGTATAGAACTTCTTATGTAGGGAACCGTAGTGACTTTAGGTCTAAGGACTATTCCTATCAATAGTCACAATGAGAAAGTTTATGACACTCATATAACGATCCATGAAATATTCTCATGGCGGGTAATTCAGTAATTTCCTCACTTTACTTATTTATTACACCTACTAAATACTCAATCAGATTTAAACACACTAATTTTGAAATTAGAGAAAATAGAAATCATATGAGAAAACCCTACCAAATACTGGGAAAAGGATAAAGTATACTATAAACTAAATATCATAAATCTCGACCTCACAATCAAAGCACATGTACTTGAAATACACAAATTGGGAAATTGAAAATATACCATGCATATAAAATAATTACTAACCCTAGGAACAATACAAAGATCCTCTTGAAGATATAGACGTCCTACTTTTATTGTAAACAAAGGAGCATAACAGAAACGAGGACAATCTAGAATGGTTTTTAATTACAAACTCCTTAATGACAATTACCAAGAAGATGGTTACAAAATACCAGACAAAGATAAGTTACTAAATAACATACAAAACTGTAAGTGGCATTCAAAGTTTGACATGAAATCAGATTTCTAGCAAGTAAAGATGCACCCAGATTCAATTGAATGGACAACATTCTCTTGTCCAGACAGATATTTTGAATGATTAGTTATGCCTTGTCTTAAAATTGTACCTCAGGTATTTCAATGAAAAATGGATGATATTTTTAGGAGCATCTCCATGTTTATTTGTGTTTACATTGATGGTGTTTTAGTATTTTCTAAAATAAAAGAACATTATGCACATTTACATATAGCATTCAATTTATTTGAAAAACATAGATTAATAGTCTCTAGGAAGAAAATAAAACTTGCAACACAACATATAGAATTTCTAGGAGCATAACCTAGAAATTGATCAAAGGAAAATAACACTTCAACCTCATATTACTACAAGATCTTAGCTTTCCCTGACAAGATTGAAGAAACTAAAACTCTTTGATCTTTTCTAGGACACCTTAATAGTCAGACCCTATTCGAAAGACATAGGAAAAATTAGTGGAGCATTATATAACAAAACCTTCACAACTGGACAAAAGCATTTCGATCAACAAGACATAGACCTAGTCAAACAAATAAAGGCAATGGTCAAAACCATCCCAGTATTAACATTACCATTGGACTCTGACTACTTAGTAATAAAAATAGATGGTTATGAAACAGGATGGAGATGAATTTTATTTAGAAAAACCATAAAATATGATCCCAAAAACACAGAAGCAATCTGTAGATACACCTCCGGAAAATAGAAAGAAAAAGGTCATTTAACCTCTTTAGACTATAAAATCTTAACTGTTATTTATTGCTTAGATGCCTTTATCTATAATAAATAAGAAATTACTATCAGAATAGATTGTGAAGCTATTGTAAAATACAATCAACAAACAAGGACTTAGAAAGAGTTTAATTACTAAAAGATGGATAAAATTTACAGACACAATCATTAACAAAGGACTAAAAATTTAATGGAAACATATAAAGGGAATAAATAGTTCCCTAGCAGATATTTTATCCAGACTTCTACATTAACTACATCAACTAATCCTTCTGAACAGATGGACAGACAACGAAAAGTGAACTTTTTCTATGCAGACTATGAAATTTGGTACTCAGGAGCTTCAACAATACACTGGATACAAAGAACAGTTCCACTTTGAAGCCATATTTAAATTTGACAATACACAGAATTGTCTAATAGACATATGGAACATCCCTACTATACCTAGAAGTGCAATTACAAGATTGCAGTGATAAATGCACTCACAATTTACTTTCTACAGAAAACAGAGAATAAAAGGTTTTCTTGCTATGCTGTTTTTACAGGAGCCCATGCAAGGGTCTATCAGATGTGGCTAGAAGTTAAAACAGTCATATAGGACTGTGAAAATCCTTTTTATAAAGGATTCTATTCCATAGAAGAAGCTTTTGTTGAAGATCGGGAGATGGCTAGAGAGGGGGGGGAGTGAATAGCCTCTCTTTGAAACTCGATTTTCTCCTACAAAAACTTAGTACGCAGCGGAAAATAGGAGAAAATAACTAATAAAACGAAAACGATGCAAACACGAGGATATACGAGGTTCGGGGATAACTTGCCCCTACTCCTCGGCATGTCCGTAAGGTGGACGATCCCTTGATCTTCGGTAGATCACATCTCGGATGAATCCGGCTAGATGAAGTCTCCTTCTCGGTGGAGTAACTTCTCCACACCCAATCTCAAGGATATTTGTTAAGTACAGAGATTATAGAAGAAGGTTGAGGCAAACAAAATAATCAACTTACAGCACAACCTCAATACACAAAACCTCAAGCAGAAACTTTCCGAGAGCAAGGCACCAGCTCCTTGCACCACCTCTTCAAAGAAGAGCAATGATCACCAGCAAGTAGAGAACACACAGCAAGCACAAGCACACAGTCTCGTTTGTTGTTCATTGTTCTCCTCTCTTCTCCTTCATCTCTTCTTTTAGTCTGCTTACTTCTGCTCATTCAACGGTCGTCTGAGTCCACTGCACACTGAGCTATCTGAGCTCTCTAGTACCACACTGAGGTTCCTCCTCTGTGCTGGACCACGCTCCTCTCAGCCCACTGATCATCGTGCAGCTCAGTCTCCATTGTCTTTTATCTGAAAATCAAAGGTCGACAAACTGCCATAGTAGAAAGCCAAACATTGACTCTTCCTGTTCTTCATTCGAGTTCAAACTTCATCTGCAAATTCAGAGATGGATTAGCAAAGCAATATCAGAAGCAACAGAAATCAGCATAAATAAGAAATGAGCAGAGCAGAAGTCTGAACACGATCAGAAATGACTTAATCGATCAAGCCATCGATTAAACGTCGTAATTCTTTCCTCTATAAACTGTGTAATCGATCAAGCCTAAGCAACAATCGATTACCACATATCTTAATCGATTAAGGTATGGTAATCGATCAGGTGTCGATAACCCCATTCCTCATTAAGCTGGTAATCGATCAACTGATCGATTACCGTTGACCATAATCGATTGTCCAATCGATTATGACGTGTTCTGTGGGTTTTCCGAAATCTTACAGAATGCTCTGTAATCGATCATCAGATCGACTAACCAACTAACCCTTGGTTAATCGATTCACCCATCGATTAAACCAAAATGAATTTTAAACCCATGCAATCTGATCACTTGGTTAACTTGAGTCTCACCCGAGCCAACCACACTGGATCATGTTTTCAGAGAACAGACTCCCAAGTCTCCTCCGACAATGATCCGGTCCGAAGACAGGCTACCAAGCCTTCTCCGACCATAGTTCGGTACAGAGAACGAGCTACCGAGCCCTCTCTGACCTAATCTGGAGAACGAGCTACCGAGGCCTCTTCTACTCCATCCGGTCAAGAGAACGAGCTATCGAGCCCTCTCTGACCTAGTGCGGAGAACGAGCTACCGAGCCCTCTCCGACTCCATCCGGTTCAGAGAACGAGCTACCGAGCCCTCTCTGACCTAGTCCGGAGAACGAGCTACCGAGCCCTCTTCAACCTAATCCAGAGAACGAGCTACCGAGCCCTCTCCGACTGACCTAGTCCGGAGAACGAGCTACCGAGCCCTCTCCGACCTAATCCGGAGAACGAGCTACCGAGCCCTCTCCGACTCCATCTGGCTCAGAGAACGAGCTACCGAGCCCTCTCTGACCTAGTCCGGAGAACGAGCTACCGAGCCCTCTCCGATTTCATCCGTCATTGGTCAATCTGAATATACTGAACTTAAATCTTGTCCAACTAAAATGAACTTAAATCTGTGTCAGATTAACACATTAATCTAATTTGTTTAAGATCCAATTAGATTAACCCATTAATCCAATATGTTTATGATCTAATTAGATTAACCCATTAATCCTTTTCAATGTAGAACTTTGATTGTAACCCTAGCAATCCTCCCCTCAAATGAAGGACCACATGTTCTGACCCACTTTATTTTAGTCATACTAATACTTAATTTTATAAGGATGGTATCGTTGTTACCGATCCTACTGTTTATAATCGCTAACTCCCTTTCGTAAGAGGGGAGTTATATAGTTGATTGCCCATTAGAAACAGTCATTTGATCATGGGCCTTGGAGTAGCAGTGTCACGACCCGGAAGACGGCCGTCCGAAAAATTTCGGTAGCATCTCCCCTGTATCTATGACAATTCCCTGGATACATACACATATATAAGGCCTACACGACCTATCCATAACAGACTATGGATTTATACAAGGAAATAAAAAACAAATGTGACCCACACGGTCACTCAACACATCCTACTATATATGAAATGCATCCGTACAATCACTAACAAATAAAACTCGTTAAAACCGATTCGCACAGCGGAAACATATCTATTCTAAAGATAAATCCAAAGTAAGGATAAAACGAATACTCGTCGGCACATAGAAATCACCAAATCCAAAATACGGATACGAAAGTACGAACTCGAACTACAAGTAATAAAATCACCACACATCACCACACAGGCACATAAACAGATACAATACCCACGAATACAAATAAACCATAAGTTGCTGTGAGATGGTAAGACTGGCAGGATCTCCTCGGCATCAGCTGTAGTTTCCTACCTGATATCTGGGAAGACAGAAAAATCCCAGAGTCCAAAGGGTGAGTACAAATATACTCAGTGGATAATCAGAAAGAAGTACATGCTCAATAAGGTAAAATATAATAGAGCAGATATGGAAGAAGCATAATAATAAGTAACAGGAGAACAATGTAAGGTATCGTAACTCCTACAGGTATCATATAAGCAATGTCATATCTCAGATACACATAGTAATCCATATGCATGATCATATTATGCAATGTGTCAACCAAGTATCAATACAAGTACACAATCACTTCATAATGTAATGCACACACATACGGTCCAATGCATGTATATAAATCTCATCATGCAAATATGTGCATGTAATGCATCAGTCTACACTGGCTCCAGCGCCTCATGTCTAATGAGTCGGAGGTGTATGACAATAGCGGGGCTATGAATCCAGCACTACAATAAAGTAGCCTGGTAGCACCCTCAGTAGGTAGCCCCATCAAGAGCTACGTACAATACCTATGGCCAGTGCTGTCCTCAATACTCGTCCAGAGAATAACTCTCGGCTGCGTACAGGCCATACAGCCGGGCTACGTACAGGCCATATAGCCAGACTGAGTACCACCCCATCGCGGTGTCGAGATCAAGCCACTGACTCGGCTGCGTACAGGCCATACAGCCGGACTGCGTACAGGCCATACAGTCCCCATCACCGTGATGGAAGGGTAACAACCACCTATATCACTATAGGCCAACTACCGGCAAGATACACCCACATCTTTGGGATTTACAATCAAGCTCATGCGTAATGATGACATGATCAAGTCAGAATAATCATCCTCTACCATGTTAATTAACACCGTGTTAATTAACATGTGTAGGTACTAATGAAAAGTTCTACTGATCACAGGTATCAACATGATGATAACATAACTGAAATAGAGGCAGTAATCATAAACACGGATAACAATAATCTCAAGCATCAAAGGTATAAACAGAACTGATAATAAGGTCAAAGAAATACGATCAAGCATGTGATAAACATGAGTATTGAAAGCATCTAATCTATAACAAGTATAAGAGCATGATAAGTAACCTAAACACTAGAAATGAAAGAAAGCATGCACTGTAATAGGAAGAGAACTGTATTGACTAAATACAGTAGACTATCCACCTGATAAATCACAGGTAAAATCCTAGAACCCCCAAAAATAAATCCTCGTATCAAAAGAACTCCTATAATCGCTCAGGGTCCTGCAAGAAAATAATAACATCCTAAATGTCATGCTGTATCGAAGAAACTCCAATCAAACCAAGGTTAGTTTAATTCCATTCACCTAACCTATTTCAGGTTAGACTAATCCAACCATTAGGTTTCTATTATTAGGATTTAATCAAACAATCAATTAGCTGCATTAACAATTTAATACAACTAATTTCATATTTAATCAAACACCTAATAATATCATGAATAGAATATTAATCAAATTCATTTACCCCCACTTAGTTAACCTAATCAATCCAAACACAATCATCAATAGCTAGTCTAACCTTCATCACAAACCGAAAGAACTCAAGATAGAGATCTTTACCTCAGTTAAATTCCTAGAAATTTAGCTCCAAGTCTAAGCTCTGATTCCGATCTACATCATCCTCACAGCTTCTTCTCCTTCTGCTCAAATCAGAACCATAACCATAGCTGCAACACTCTAATCAGAATCATTAAAACAGCAAATTCAATCAAACATAGCCTCCCAAAGAGGTCTCAACATCTAACATTCCACCAAACTACAAAACAGAACAAGAACCCAAATAAGGAAACGGAAAATGGCTCACCGTTTGAAACAGGGAAGGCAGGAAACCCCTATTTCAAGTCCTCTTCCATTACCCTAATCCATCGGTGATGCTCTGTGAAAACAACCCAGCTTCGTGAAATCCAAACAAGATGAATCGGGTTTCTTGGCAAGATTTAGAACTTTAACTTCGGAATTGACCGCTTACCTCTTCCTTCTTCTCCTTTCAGCCGAAACTCAAGGATGGCTCCCACCCAAGATCCGAACTCTGAAATCCCCACAAACCACAGATCCAAATTAAAGAACCCTAGAATAGAAGAGATCTCAGCTTAACTTACCGAAACACAGCAATCCCAGCCTTGGATTCACTCCCTCAACGCCGCCGTCCAATCAGATTCAAGCTCTTCAACAAGATCCCCTCGTCAAGAATACGAACCAAGTACCAACGCCTCTGGTCGCCGACAACCCTTATCTTCGTCGGCACCTGCTGCTCTCGCCTATGGACGCGCGATCGGGAGCTAAAGAGGAAGAAGGCTTCGGGCGTGAGAAGAAGATGTCGGGCGAATGAAGCTTCAGTTGAAGGGGAATCGGGGCTGGAGAAAGCTTCGCCGGCGAGGAAGAAAGGAAGATTGCGAGGTAAGGGAAGAAGCTTCGGCTCGATTGGGAGAAAGAATGGCGATTTTGGGAAGAAGAGGAGAAAGGCCGATCGGGAGAAGAGGATCTTAACGGGTTTGGGTTTAGGGAATTAACAGGTTCAAAGTTTATCTATCAACCCATTAACCATTAGCTTATAGCCCTACTCTAATTTGATTCATGAAATTAACTTAATTGGGTTATAATTGGGCTAGGTTTAAATGGGCTTGATAAGGCTAATGGATTGGTATCAATTGAGTTGGCAAATGGGTTTAATTATTAAACCCAAAAGAAATCCAATCCAATAAATACCTAACCTTTAACCACATTTATTAAACCTAAGAGTTAATCCCCTTAAACCTTGTTATCCAATTAGGGTTATTTATGATTAATCCTAAAATTTTCTGATATCTTACAAGCAGCCTGTGATTGTGAATCAAGTAAATATCGGTGTGCTCTTTTCTTGTGTTATTTATTATTTCACTGCATTTTACACTTCTCTGATCGTAAGAATTTATGAGCATCTTACGAAATTTAAAAATGCTATGAAAGCGCTATTCACCCCCCTCTAGCACTCTCAACGATCTTACAGGTGAGACCAAGGATGGTGATGAAGTAAGTATTTACATATTATAGTTATTTTATAATGATACTTTTTATGTTTTATTTTCTGATGTTGGAAAAGAAGAAGAAATATGGAAGGATCAACAAGTAAAGCAGGGAAAAATATTGCTTTTTGCGATGAATTTTGTAACGAATATGGTTGCATCGCAAAGTTATTGTAATTAGACTGTATATTGAAAATCATTGCCAATTGGTGATGAAATAATTTTTCGTCATCTATTTGGTGATGAAATCATTTTTCATCACCAAAATCAGGGACAAATCATTTTTTGTCTCCTATTTAGCGACGAAATATTATTTCATCACCAAATCAACGACGAAAACTTATTTCATCACCAAATTGGTGACGAATATCATTCATCGTCAATTTACGATGAATACTTTTTGTCACTAATAGGCAATGAAAACTTATTTGCGACGAAAAATATTTTTCATTGTATATTATTGATTAGTGAATTTTTTGACAAAAATAATTTTCACCGCAAAGTTGCAACGTATTTGGAGATAAAAATTAAATTCATCATAAAATTAACGACGAATTTATATTTTTTTATCACAGAATTTGGCGACGAGCTATTACCCATGAAAATTTTTCATCGCCAATTTCATCGTGAAATAATTTAGCAATAATTTTTTTAAAAATTCATTGCAAATTTCATCGCAAAATGCCTAAATTTTTATAGTGCAAGAATCCTCTCTTAGAATTCTACATGGCAAAATGATTAAGTACTTTGTCAATATATATACTCTAACTTTGACCAAGCAATCCCTTAGATCTATCTCTATGAATCTTAATGCCTAAAATATATGCTACTTCACCTAAATCTTTCATTGAGAAATAATTTTTAAGCCAAGTCTTTATACACTGTAGGACATGGACATCATTTCTAATGAGAAGTATGTTGTCTACATACAAAATGAGAAAGATGACTGTGCTCCCACTAAGTCTTTTGTAAACACAAGGCTCATCTTCGTTCTTAATAAAATCAAAGTCTGTGATCACATTATCGAATTGAAGATTCTAGCTTCTAAAAGCTTGCTTTAATTTATAAATGGACTTTTGCAACTTAAGCTGATGTGCTTCCGCAAGTGCACGGAATATCGCCAAGTAATAAAAAGATCGAATCCACAGGGACCGTGGAACTACTTACTAAATCTAGCACAAAAAGGTGGAGAGAATATAGATCATGAGTTGTGTGGGGGAGAAAGGAGTGTTTTAAAGTGCTTTATCCTAAAAGTCGGAGAAAGGGATCGACTGTGACACTTATGGGTGAAGCGATCCTAGGATTTCGGACTCCTCAGAGAATGGAATAATCGACTTGGATCCTCTACCTTTCCTCAATAACTGTTCAATTGTAGGAATGTCAACCAAATTATCCAATTCAACCTCGTCAGGTATCCTCGAATTAACTCATTGGTGTTCTTACGTCACTCGTTATTGGTTTGAAACGGTTCTAGAAGCCCGGTTCAAGGTCTGCCCGTGTCACTCAGGCGCCCCGGAAATACTAAAAGAACCTTATCCACTGTCACTAGATACCCTTTTACGGATCTCTCCCCAATAACGAATGACCGCTAACTATTCCTCATAAGAATTCAACTATGTATTAGAAAACCCTTCGGAATCTCGCCCGGTTCAAGGTCTGCCCCTTTTACAGAGCGCCCCGGTATACGGCCTAATGATTCTCCAATTCATAGTAAATCCCTACCCTCATGGATTCACACAACATAATTTATCATCAAGTACAAGCATAAATCCACAAAGCAATGCACAGTATTTCATAGAAAATGGTAGATTAATCAAATCCAAATACAATCATCCATTACATCTGATTTATCCTACATCCTAGAATCTAGGGAAATCTACTCCATAGCGTGGAGAATACAATCCAAAAGAAAGATATTAGGCACACTTAACTTTAGAAATAATTTCATTATTGCCAAAGTTCTTTTTTTGGAAAGCGTAAAGGTTAACGGAATAAAAAAGTCGACTTCTTTATAAATATTTAGATTTTGGTCATTATTTTTTAGTCATTTAAACGAAAATATTTACATAGTTAACTCGCTTACCATTTCTAGTGCTTCTATTAATTATTTTATAACTAAAAAGGAAGTATGAATTTGACATCGTTAAATGACACACATGTTATTAACATGAATACGCTAGTAAAATTGTCAAATAGTCTAATTGATAAAAAGATTGATCAAAGGCTAAGTATGTAAAAAGAAAATCTAGAGACATGTATACCAAGAATGATTTTCTGTACCCTACGGATATAATTGAGTTGATACTTAAATAGTAGATTATCATAAAAGAGCAGAGTTAAATTCTTGAAAAAATAATTTATTGGAGAATGAAAATTTTCATACTTGAAAAGGTCATTCAATTCAATGATCATAATTTATCTCTCTTCAAATCGGTATGGAATTAACATAGACTAGTGTGTCCCCGGGGTAATGGTGCAATGGTAGGACATCCGGGTTGTGACCTAGGGATCCGCGGTTTGATCCTCAACTATGGCGTATTTGTAAGAATTTTTTTCCAAATGAGGAACGCAATTAAAGGATGCTGGGTATTTGGATTGACCGTCGTATGCGCTTCCCGATTTACCCTGGTGGTCGGTAGGAAACTTCCGTGGGACCGGACCGACCACCTTAGGAATTGAATCCATGAGACTGAGACTGATTGAAATTTATCATTTTTTTTAATATAGACTAGTGCTTGGCTCGAATCAAAGGAAACGTTATTACTTTTACCACAGAAGTCCTATGCCAAAAATAAAAATTTAATAATAATTTACTGACTTTAGAATTACCACGTCTAAGTCTATTAAATCATATTTTTTCAAGGACAAAAATTTAAAGATAGATATAATTATTAAAATTGTTTAAATTTAAAATAACTTCATATTATTTTTTTATTCTAAAAATATTTTTATTCCAACGCTATTCTAACATTTATAAAATAAATTTTGTGTTGAGATAAATTAATTAAATTTAATAAAAAATATTATAATATATATTATTTTTTATTTCAATTTAATTAAAATTGTTTAACCTTATTAAAATCATTTCAACATAATTAAAATTATTTAAAAACTATTGTTCTGATTACTTATAACTACTATAATAATATAACAACTATTAAATATTTACTAATTGCTATAAAAATTTTAATTTTTTAAAATTATGTTGAAGTAATTTTAATGAGGTTTTAATAATTTCAATTAAATTAGTAATTTTTTAATAAAAAGTGTTATATATATATATAATATTTTAAATTAAATTAAATTAAAAATATAAATAATTTACTTTAATATGTTATAATAGGTACTACAAAATATATTTATTAAAGTCGATTAATATCTTGTATTGATTAATTATAATTTTTGATTTATTTATTTTTTATAGATGATAATGAAATTAATTGTGTGGGATATTGGATACCATAATTTTATTGAAATACTAAATATTAGTTGTTTTTTTTAAAAGATGCCTCTTTGATTTTCTAAGCAAGCAGATAATGATTTTAATCCACATACATATATCGTTTTAAAGGGTCCTTCCTGATCACGTACGTTGTCTTTGATAAATAACCCCCCCAATCCTTTTGCTGAGTCACAAGTGCGGTGCCCCATAATCTCCGTTTTGGGGCTCCAAGCTCTTTCCTTTCCTTTGTTAGGGTTCGATTTATTGTTTGTTCCCAGCTGTTCGTCGCGGCTGAGGAGACGATCTTGATTTGATTTGATTCCTGGATTTAGCGGGGTATGTATTATTGATCCCAGATCAGGATGTCTATGCACGAGAGGAAGACGATCGATCTGGAGCAGGGATGGGAGTTCATGCAGAAGGGCATCACCAAGCTGAAGAACATATTGGAAGGTCTCCCGGAGTCGCAGTTCAGCTCGGAGGACTACATGATGCTCTATACGTAAGTCTTCCGCTGCTGCCTGCTCAATTTTAACGTTTCTCAATTTTTTTGCCCTTTTTTTTCTCATTTTTTTGTATGGATTGGTTGGTTCCCTTGTTGGATCAGGACTATCTACAACATGTGCACCCAGAAACCCCCGCATGATTATTCGCAGCAGCTGTATGACAAATACCGCGAGTCATTTGAGGAATACATCACGTCGATGGTGAGCATGACTAATTTTGCTTCTGGTTGCGTACATTCATAATTTGAGTTGGTATTCAACCCTAGAATGATTTTTTTTTTCTTTCCAAATTCGCGTTCATTAGTGGAATTACTTTTTGATTGTTTTCATGTGTCCGATTGCCTAATTTATCGGTTCTAAAATTTCTTATTTCAGTTATTGCTTTCTATTATTTATTGTCAAAATAAAAATTCATCCAGGTGGTTCGCTACCTCAATTCCTAATCACCGGGACTTGGAAACAAAGTATATTATCACATCATTTGATTTTTGTCTGAGAGCTTCCGCTCATAAAATTAATACCTGGAAATGGCTGCATAGTTTCAGTTTTTGCTCAATAACTTTTTGTTAGTATTCAGCTGTTCTTTGTCCTTCATGCATGAACTTACATACTGTAGGAGAGCATTGTCCATTTGATCTTTATCATACCTGATGATGATGTAGTGTGTGTTTTTCTTTTTGTGAATCAAATCAAGTATTTTGTGCATGCACATGGTAGTGATTCTGTGCAAATTCTGATTCGTGATGAACACTGAGCTTTTCATATTATTGCTAATGCAAATTTATGACACCTGTATTCAGCAACATATTAACTTATTGATCATATTTCAATAATTCATCAAATGTTCTTTTGAAACCCACTAGCATCTGAGAAAACCAAAATTGAATGGTGTTCTTTGGTTCTTCTGTTGTTTGCTTTACATCTGCTTTAGCAAAGAATTTTATTGGGTTCATGAGAATAAGATAAGGTAACACATATATCATTCGGACTCATGGTATCTAACATGAATGTGGATGTGGGTGTTATTGGGTTCATGAGAATAAGATAAGGTAACACGTATATCATTCGGACTCACAGTATCTAACATGAATGTGGATGTGGGTGTTAGTATTTGACTCAGATTGTCCCAGTCAAGAGTGCTATATCTCACATGGGTATGAGAGAGTTGAGTTTGAGACTCCAATACTTCATGTATAAATAAACTAAAACCAAGCATCAAGTCGTTATGTAGTAACTATTTTGATCTGGCTTTGCTAGCAAATATATGTATGCACATCTTTGTGTCTTACAGTTATATCTATGCACATCTTATTGTGATTTGACAATTGCAAATTTCTTTCAGTACCTTTAAAAGTTCTGATGCTATAGAACTCTAAAAGACCATACAACTGAACAAAATACGTAGTAGATGCACATGCCATCAAGGAGCTGCTCACCATACTCCTTTGCCTCATATGCCTTGCCTTTTTCTGTGGACATGGCCACATAGGCAGGAACATTAGCATTTATAAATAAACTGATTTGAGTTAAACCATTTTGTAAAATACATTAGAAGGGAATGGTAATTGTAAGAATAGTTATGATGCTCAACTTTTTGCACTTATAAGAGATGTAAAGAGGGACAAAAATAAAGGATTAAGGAGAATGCTCAACTGTAACAGTGGAGAAATTCAATGTAGTTAAGTTAGCTGATAGCTGATAGCTGATTCATTAAAGAAGAAAAGGGCTTATCTTTAGCTTGAACTCCTTGGAACACATGCTGAAATATTTAGTTGTGAGCAAAGTGCACAGGCATTTAATCATATAATTGTGTTTGCGGCAACAATTAGTAGATGCAATGCTTGGTACGTCTAGATAGAATTACTATTTATAAATTGTGACCAAAGTTTCAAATATAGATTCACAATGGGTTGACTATTTACATTTTTTGGGCCTTACTTGAACCCAAAATTGACTAATAATCCTGCCACCCAAGCCCGATTAAATAACTACCTGCTCTGGGTAGCAAATGAGTATTCGAACTCATGGGGTACCCGCAAGTGCTCAGCTTGGATGAGCAAAATAGTGTGGAACTCATGATTTTAGGCAAACTTGAACTCAACTTGGATTCTATTATTAATCATTAAGCATAAAATAGTACTCAAACCCAACTTATATGGATTGATATGCATGGATACCCGATTGTCGAGGTGTCCACTGCCATACCCCAAGTAGTGCATATGCATTATATCTAGACTTACATGGTTAGTTTTAAAAATGCTAAATTATATTTTATACTGTGAAAACACTAATAAACTTCCAATAAAGGGCATTAATCAACGCATTCAATTCATGTTTCCATGTATAAAAAAGTACATCTCATTCAGACAATATAAAATTCATGAAATATAGCATGGATCATAGACATAAATAATTCATATGATTAATATGTAAAGAGTTTAGTGTTTATATTTTCAAAACACTTCTAAGTTAAGGCTTAAAAGTTATAAACTACCATACAGCAGTTAGTTTTGAAAATGCTAAATGATATTTTTTTATTGATGAAAACAACTAAAATATTTTCAATAAAGTATATCAATCAGCACATTCAGGTTATATTTCCACATGAAAAAAAGTATATGCCAATCGTACATTTGCAAGAGACATGAAATATAAAGAATATTATTCAACAATGTATCATTGATCATATACATAAGTAAGATCCATATGAAGATCCCTAATTAATATTTAAAGTTTTTATATTTGCAAAACAATTATTTAGTTACATGCAGTCATACTTCCACATGTAAAAAGCATATACCAATCATACAACACAAAATACATGAAATAGTCTATAATTCAACAATATAACATTGATCACATAATATGATTCAACAGTGTAGCATTGATCATAGATCCATATAATTAATTTTTAAAGTGGTTATATTTGCAAACAAGTATTAAGTTAAGGCTTACAAGTTATAAGCTACCAGATACTTAGCTAAGGGTTTTAAGTAGGGGTCTCAATTGGTAGGGTACTTGCAAGTTTTTATTTCCTATACTCATACCTGCTTGATGTATCCAAACTGATACCTACCCCGCTGCTTCTTGTGGGTACTCGACCAAATTAGGACTTGACCCCTCTCTAACATTGTGATATCTCCAATATTTAAAATACTAATCAATTAGACTTATATAACTAACTAGTCTGATATTACATAAACAAAATATCTCTAATAACCATGTACCCTACTAAATCATCATGTCCATGAAGAGCTTACATGATGCACCTTCCCTACATATAGAGGTACCTGTATCGCAGTGTCTAGAAAAACCTGCTCCCTTGCTATTCTTATTTTTTTAATTCAGTTTGGTTCAATCTAAACTAGTTTTAGTGAATTAAATAGTGTTTACTTCAAATGCATATATGGCCTCATATGCCATATATGGCCATGTTTGTCAGGTTCGCTCTAAACCTGTTTTAATTGCCTGATGGGAACCATATGTCCAATATCCCACTTGGTCTGTTCTAAATCATCCTTGAGGCCTCATTTTAAGACCATGATTGTGACTACTGAATAGATCATTGGATGCTTTTTCATCATTTTAAGAAGATCAAAACTAAGGAAAAAGCTAAGCTTAGAATTCTCATGCCTTTCATGCCCTATGGTCACAACTCTTAGGTGAAATTAAAACATATACATGGTGGGGAAAGTATAACTAATGAGATACCAAATGCTTGCAAATTGAATACACATTTGATTATCTCATCATTCTTTCAATTGAAACTTTTAAATTTATTTAAGGTTTCTTTTTGTTGTTCCTTAGCACCACAAGCATACAAACAATACTGGTTTGTCTTAGATTTATTAGACCAATACACTTCTTTCAGGTACTTCCTTCTTTGAGAGTGAAGCATGATGAATTTATGTTGAGGGAGCTAGTTAAGAGATGGCTCAATCATAAAGTTATGGTCAGGTGGCTTTCACGTTTCTTTCATTACCTTGATCGCTACTTTATCACACGGAGGTCACTTCCTCCACTAAATGAAGTTGGGCTTACCTGCTTTCGCGACCTGGTATAATAACTTCCTTCTTTTGCTACTTCTCTGCTATGTTCTGTCATTCTCTACATTTCATTGAAGTAGGATGAATCTGAATCTGGTCAAGCTGTTGCTTTTATTATTATTATTTATTAGGTCTATCAGGAAGTCAAGGATAAAGTCAAAGATGCTGTCATCTCCTTGGTAAGTCTTTCATTGAGAGAACATAAAATATTCATCTTCTATCCATCCTATCATTATGCATTTTTAATCAGATTGATCGAGAACGTGAGGGGGAACAAATTGATAGGGCTTTATTAAAGAATGTCTTGGACATTTTCGTTGAAATTGGATTGGGTAATATGGAGTGTTACGAAAATGACTTTGAAGCACATTTGCTTAAAGACACTGCTGCCTATTATTCTAGGAAAGCTTCAAACTGGATTCTAGAAGATTCATGCCCTGATTACATGTTAAAGGTACTCTATATCACATGAATATCCCATATAATTTTCTGTCAAAAAGCTTAATGTCCTATGCTGTTTTCTAGGCAGAGGAGTGTTTAAAGCGTGAGAAGGACAGGGTTGCTCATTACCTGCACTCTAGCAGTGAACAGAAATTGTTAGAGGTATGATTTGTCTTTTCTTGTTATATATTTAGCGGAAGTAATTAGAGCCTTAAGGATGCTTTTCTTAAAGGTTGTGTTCACGATCTTAAACTTTGCTGAATTATACACCAATCAGACTCATTTCATTGGTTGTGAATATTTTGTTTCTATTTGATGCCTGGTGTACCCATTTTGAATGATTCACCACATGGTAAAGGATCACTCAATAGGGAACATGTATAGGGGTTTTGATCAAGGTATAAGATCTTGAGCCGTGCTAGTCGGTACAGATAGGATTTATTGTTTTGCCCTCCGGCCGGCATGACATCGAACTTGGAACCATGAGGTCGCGGAGGCTTAAGACGGGTCACAGAGGCCTCACGAGGTCGCGAGGTTGATTTTTTTCTTTTTTTCTACCTTCGTCTTCATGTTTTTTTTAAAATTTTGTCCTAGATATTTCTTTTTTATCTCTTAATTTCTGTTCACTTTTGTTAATTTTTTCCCCTTGCATCCATAGATGAAAGAAAAAAATTATGATTTATTTTTCTCCATCTTTCTATGGTTAATTCATCCATCCATGAGAGGTAAATAGGGAAAAAAGCCTCTTTAAGGATGAAAGATATATATTATTAAAAAAAATAATTCTAACCTTATAAAATATACTACTATCAATAAATTAAATTGTTTTTAATATAAATTTAGTTTAATTTTAAATTGATCAAAATAATTTCAAATTGAATCTAGTTTAAACCTACTTAATCATACCATGTTTACTTGGTGAACTTCAGTTAATCCTTAATTGACTTTTACTCAATAAGTATCAAATGTTTTGTGAGATAATATCAAATTTAATTCAATAGGAAGTATCTATAGTAATAAAATATTAATAAAATATTTTTTAATTAGTATATTTTGTATTTTAAAAGTACCGAAATCGTATCATTCCGATCATAAATCAAAACTCTGGCACATCTTGAAATTTTAAACCTTGGTTTTGACATAGTCTAGTGTTGCAATGCCACTAATATTAGTTACACTCTTACTCGATGTTTCACTACCCCAATGATATTCATTTTGTTTTCTGTCTCCTAGAAAGTGCAACATGAGCTACTATATGTCAATGCTAGCCAACTTCTTGAAAAAGAACATTCCGGATGCCATGCATTACTTCGAGATGATAAGGTATTGGTATCCTAGTCGATCCCTGCTAAATGAGGTTTCTCTTGTAAAATTTATTATGATTTAACAACTATCATCGAAATGCTTTATAGGTGGACGATCTCTCGCGGATGTACAGGCTCTTTTGTAGAATACAACGTGGCTTAGATCCTGTTTCTCAAATATTTAAGCAGGTTTATCTCTGATATTGTAACGTCTCACTTTCTGGTGCTTCACGTTAAACATTCCTTAACTTTCTGATTTCTTTACTCTCAGCACGTGACTATTGAGGGCACAGCTCTAGTCAAACAGGCAGAAGATGCTGCAAGTAGCAAAAAGGTAGACTTGATAGTTTTGTTTGCAGAAACAGATAGTTTCTAATCTCATCAATTGCTAGGTTTGAGATTCCAGTGCACCCAAGGCACCATACATTCACCAATAGAGGAAAAATGAAAAAAAAGAACAGTCGCTAAGTGTCTAAATTGATAACATGAAATTCTATGTGCAACAAACTTGTATTTTTTCCCCATGCTTTGATCTCAATCAAAACCAGATAATTCTTTGCTTACAAGCTCTTAAAAATTTTGAAATTTGTTATATACATTTCAGCAATCTTTTAACAAGTAATAATATTAGCATCAGGCTAAACTACAGAGTAAATTTGCAATGAATTGCCATTATTATATTTTATTGTTAAGACATCTGTAGCATTAGAGTGACTTAGTGAACTATGAATCATTGGATTTGGGCTTGCTATATTTTGTGAAGTCTTCACAAGTTTGTCCTCCCTGAAGAGCATGCCTAATTAACTTCCCTGAATTGCTTATTTGTTAACAGCACCTGTAATGTTCTTACACTGTAAATTTTCAGGCTGAGAAAAGGGATGTTGTTGGCCTACAAGAGCAGGTACAGATTGGTTATTTCTTCCTTTTACTTGTTTATAAGCTAATTGTTTAGTCATTATCTGAGTAATATAACTTAGCACCCTGGGGTTTGCAGGTTTTTGTTAGAAAAGTTATCGAACTACATGACAAGTACTTGGCATATGTGAATGATTGCTTCCAGAATCACTCCCTTTTTCACAAGGTCTGTCCTGTTATGGGTAACTATTTGCGTTGTATTTTTTATGACTTGTCTAAGTTTGTCTCTTTGGTTTAGGCACTCAAAGAGGCATTTGAGATTTTCTGCAACAAGGGTGTTGCAGGCAGCTCAAGTGCTGAGTTATTGGCTACTTTTTGCGACAATATCCTTAAGAAAGGTGGAAGTGAAAAACTCAGTGATGAAGCAATTGAAGAGACACTCGAGAAGGTGAATGCTGTGTGTTTATGTATCATTGCTCCTTATTGCCATACCTCATCCTTCATCTTTTATTTTGTTCCTATTTCGCCATTTAGATTCCTCTTTCCCTGGGTTCTTGGGATGGGATTGAACAATTCTCCTATATTTTGTAGGTTGTAAAGTTGCTTGCTTATATCAGTGACAAAGATCTGTTTGCTGAGTTCTATAGGTATATAGCCTTCTATCTGTGGGCTATTTAACAACTTATGTCAATTATGATATTGCCCTTGTTTCCTTTTCTGTTATTTTATACCTTGGCTGAACTCAATGTTTTAAATTCATAGGAAGAAGCTTGCTAGGAGGTTGCTCTTTGACAAAAGTGCCAATGATGACCATGAGAGGAGCATTTTGACAAAGCTGAAACAGCAATGTGGAGGGCAGTTTACTTCAAAGATGGAGGGCATGGTCTGTATCCGCATTTTGATTTGCTTGGTTATATATACAATAGTGGCCTTATTTTTTTTTTTTGCTTTGTTGTCAGGTTACAGATCTCACCCTTGCAAGGGAAAACCAATCTGGTTTTGATGATTATCTCAACAGTAATCCTCATGCAAATCCAGGGATAGATCTTACTGTTACTGTTCTTACTACTGGATTCTGGCCAAGTTACAAATCATTTGATCTCAACCTTCCTGTTGAGATGGTTAGTTGAATTACTTCCTATTTGTTTCCACATTGATTTACTAGTATCAGTCTTAAAATGTCAATGTAAATTTAATTTCAATATGAAAAAAATTGGATAAGGTTTCACTGGTGATGGATGTAGGCAATCTTGTCAACCCTTCTAAAAAGTGCCTCTTCTCTTGTCTGATCTTTTTTGTCTTATCATGTTTTTGGCTTTGCTTCTTTCTATCATCTATATTTCTCACTTTTCGTGTGAGGGTATTTATTTCCTGGCAACTTATTTCAAGCACTTCCGATCTTGTCTACAATCCAGATTAGCATCAGCGGCATCTGCAAATTTCAAGAGCAACAGAATTGCTATTAGCTTAACTCCTTATTGTTAAGAAATGTGGAATGAAATTCTCTCTTACTCTTTTCATTATGCACTATAATGAGTGTGTGTATATATATATATATATTGTACATTGATTATGCATAGAAATAAAAAAAATAGAAAAGAATAAATTAAAATATTTTATTCCTAAATCTGGTCCCCGTATCAAGGGATTTTCATGATAAGAGATTCCCATCAAAGGATTCCCCATATCAAGGGATTTCCATGATAAGAGATTCCATGTATTAAGGGATTTCCATGATCAATCATCCTCAAATAGTTGTCAACTTTCCAACACTTATGCCGTTTGAAATTTATCTAAGATGCAGTAGATCCCATCTCTCAAATAGAAGTTGATAGTGATAGCTTGGAAAGGCTAGAGTTGTTGACATCAGGTCAACTCTTGCCTTCTTCTTCTTCTTTTTCCTTTTTTTTTTCTGAGAGAGGATCTGATTAAAAGTGAATGCAATCATTCTTGAACAGATAAATGTAAGGTCAATTTGCTTACAAGAATATCATTACACTTATCCGTACCATATGATTTATTGGTCTGAATTCTTAGTTGTATTATGTGATTAGTCTTGTCAAATTATGCTAGTGGTAATCCTCACAAATGGGCACTATCTAATGGATACAGTCTAACCAGTGCAGTTAAATGCTTTATGAGGGTACTTTGACAGGATAATTTTTCCCAATATATTTTGGAAGGTTAATGGAGCATTAATAATTTGTTAGTTTCCAAAATCCTCCTCTCTTTTTGGGTATCTGATTGGCCAATCTGTTGGATTACATCCTTTGGGTTATGGATGATCTTATGTTGCTCCTTAACTAATATATTTAATTTTTGAAAAACAATTATCACAAACCCACCTTAATACTGTTGATTGGTGGAAATATGACATTGCCAAATTCCTCCCACTTTCATTTGCTTCCATATACTTGTGTTTCCTGGCTGAAATTTATTCAATCATGTTAAATGCCATTTTTTAGCTTGGGATATGGAAATTAAGAATAGAAAAGCGACACAGAAACCTCACTCCTAATTCCTTTTTTTTTCATTCTAATCTAAAACAAATATTCCTTATTGGCTTTGCTAAATTCAATTGAAATGAATGGTTAGGACAATGAGGAAAGATGCAGTCAATATATAGGCAACAATACAAATTTGTGGAGTTCATTTACAAATTCAAAGATTTATTATGAAAAGAAAATTCTTTGTGAGAGTATCTTACTCGTTCATGAAGAAATATCTAATTTTAGTATCTAATTTCAGGTTAAATGCGTGGAGGTCTTCAGAGAATTTTATCAGACAAAAACTAAACACAGGAAGCTTACTTGGATATATTCGTTAGGGACCTGTAACATCAATGGGAAATTTGAGCACAAAACCATTGAGCTTATTGTAACAACATATCAGGTATCTATTTAATCACCCTCAATTTTAGTTATTTAAAATTATCTTGTATGCTAACTACAAGCATTCTTGTGAGTTGTGTTCAGGCAGCTGCTCTTCTTCTGTTTAATGCCTCTGATAGATTGAGCTATTCAGAGATCATGACTCAGCTTAACTTGACAGATGACGACGTAATCAGATTGCTCCACTCCCTTTCATGTGCCAAGTACAAAATTCTTAATAAGGAGCCAAATACCAAAATCATTTCTCCAACTGATGTATTTGAGTTTAATTCCAAATTCAATGATAAAATGAGAAGGATCAAGGTCTGTTCATAAATTTGGAAGATTGAGGAATTTTTTCTCTACTTGTGGTTGTTTCTTCCATTTATTTAATCACACTTTTATGTGGGTTCATTGTCTTTTCATCAACTTCAGATACCTCTTCCTCCAGTGGATGAGAAGAAGAAAGTAATAGAAGATGTTGACAAGGACAGAAGATATGCCATTGATGCCTCCATTGTGCGCATTATGAAAAGCAGGAAAGTTTTGGGCCATCAACAGTTGGTGATGGAATGTGTTGAGCAACTTGGTCGTATGTTTAAGGTACTAGGTTTCTTTCTGACGTTGTCTTGATAGTGAACAATATGTATGCCAGTGATACAGATGACATAATATGCCTTCAGTTTACTGTGCATTTCATGTTTCTAACACATGCTTTTCAAAATTGGTTGATTCTGATTTTGATCAGCCAATTTAGAACAGTATCAATGTCACACCCCATTTTTCTCTAGGATATAGGTTGAAACAAACACAAAATCCATTGAACTGGCTTTGGCTAATATCAGCATAAATTAAGAAAGCATGAAGGAGAATCAGAGGCTTGGCCCAATTTGGTACAAATCCACAGTGTTTTGGATGTGTGTATGAAATAAAATAAAAGGGATAGGATGCATAAGGGATGGGAAAAGAGGAGGTTTAGTTGCTTCATTTGGTCGTTGATAGTGTTGCCTTTTCATCTACATAACTAAGGTTTTTCTGCCTCTTCATCTACACAATTAAGGTTTTGTTGCCTCTTCATCTACATAACTAATGTTATTGTGGAACCATAATTTGCAGAATTTGTGGTATTAACATCAACTAATTTGGAAAATTTAATATTGGCCTTATTGAATTGGTTGGATCCCTAGGATTAAAATGGGAAAAAATTTTGAATTAAGAAAAG
The DNA here is from genome assembly GCF_044706935.1 of Curcuma longa. Classification (NCBI taxonomy): domain Eukaryota; kingdom Viridiplantae; phylum Streptophyta; class Magnoliopsida; order Zingiberales; family Zingiberaceae; genus Curcuma; species Curcuma longa. The sequence continues at coordinate 26,734,016 of NC_133861.1, read as the reverse complement.
AGAACATTTTTTTTAATTAATGTATCATACAATAAAAACAAAGTGTAATAATTTTAAAAAGGAAAGAATTTGTTAAAGGATGTTTTTATTGTTTTATGTAGTCTCTTAAATAATCAAATTAGATTGTAATATCTAATATGGTAAAACATCTATTTATCAACAAATACAAACTATTTTTTTGTTATATTATTCATAATTATATTGTATATTTTGATGCTAATTATTTTTGGAAATTTATAAGAAATTCTAAAATTATGTTTAACATAGTTTTGGTGTGTTTGACAAAGGGAATAAGGTAGATTTACATTGTTGTTACTGATGTTGTGTGTTAAGTGCGGACATTGCAAGTGTAATAGATGAAGTCTAAATGGATTGAGGTTAACTAAACATTTAACAGATAAGAAGTCCAATAAGGATTGATAGATTAGGAAAGCTTTGACAAATGATGTAGATTGGCAACAAGTGTTCATAGACAAGGAAGACCTAGAAGAGAAGCTTCTTGGTAGAGAAAGACTTGGAGGTGAGGCCTTTTCGCGGAAGAGGAAGACTCGAAAGCGAGGCTTCTTTGCAAAGGAAGATTTGGAGGCAAAATCTCTTGGAAGATGAGGAAGACTTTGAGGTGATGACACTTGGGGTGTGTTTGATTCAACATTATTGTTGATAACTTTGGTAGATTATCAACAAAAACCTTGTTTGGTTTAGGTAATGAGCGATTCTCGCTAATGGAACATTCCCACTACATTAGCAATTATGGGATATAACTCGGAATCAGAATACCTCAGAACCATAAGGTTTTTCATGATTCCAGGGCTAACAAAATTTTTTTTCTCAAAATTACCCTCTCTAGGCTGCCACTGCTTTCGTCTTACCCATTGCAAGCAGAGAACAACTGATGTCGTTTGTGTGCCCCCTCCTTGGGCCACTGACGCCGAACATGGAAAACATGGCCAGCTGCTCACTCTTGATCTCCTTCACCTTCAGTTCCGCGAAGGCCTTAGGATCGCCGACGAGACCCAGTTGGTCGAAGCTCCTTTCGAGGTAATCAAGTCCGCCCCCGGAGAAGATTTGCGACCCGGCCTTGAACCAAACTACCTCACCGAACTTGACGTCGTTGCGGGAGTGGAGCTTCGGGAAGAGGTGGCGTCGACAGTGAAATCTCCACAGGCCGTTGTGCACGAGGAGGCGGTGCCGGCGGTCTGGGGAGGGGATGCACGAACAAACTGTGGAGGGGAAGAGGATGACACAGTAAAATGGGTGTGAACTTTAGTTTTTTAATTTAAACTTTAATTAATTGATTCAATCAACTCCTAACTTGATAGGATAATTTAAATAGGCTTTCTCAAACCCTAATTAAATTATCATATTAAAAAATATATATAAATTTATTTTAAATTTATAAATCAATTATATTTATTTATTATATATATTATCAACCTCTTATTATCATTAATATAATAAATATCAAATTGATTTAGTTGTAAAAGTGTCTATGATTGAACCAAGTGTAATACAACAATGTTAAATTAGGTTATAGTATTAACTAGGGTTGAACTAAACAACATTATGTTATGTTTTATTTCCCATAACTTTGGTTATGTGATTACCTGGTAATCACATAACTAAGGTTATGTGATCATCTGGTAATCACATAACTAAGGTTATGCATGATAACTTGAACCAAACACACTATTGGGGTAAGGTTGATTGAATACCTAACACATGAAAAGTTTCAGAGGTAAGATTGTTTGACATATGAGTTGTGAGAGATTATGAGCGACATACATTTTGGGTGGTTAGGTAGATAGGCAAAATCCCAACACTTTGTCGATTGATATGTTTAGTTGACCATGACGTTGACTTCAGATAGATTACTCACAAACATATGGTTCTATTCCAGGCTGAGTCAATTGAATGAGAATTGACCATATAGTCGTTTAGAAATTCATTTCTAGCAAACAGAAAGTCAGTCTTTGTTCCAAGATGAGTTGACTAAATCTCAAATCAGTCGACTAATGCTAGTTTAGTCAACGTAGCAGTCAACTAAGACTGCTCTAAACAAACGGAGACAATTGAAGCTCACTCAGTTGACTAGTCGACCAACTTAATCTTCAATTCAAAATATTTATTCCATTGAACAATAACTTATTCATAATGAGTTAACTGCATGATTTGGAGTTGATTAAGAGCAACTCTAAGTTGACTGATGAGGATTATTGAGTTGACTGCATCATGGCTGTCTGTAAGTCAAGTTGCATTCTAACACAGAGGAGTCGACTATCAATAGGTGTTGGAATCAATTGGCGTGGACAACAATTGACTTGAAAGGTTTTGAGTTAACTGAAGATAGTAACCGATAAGATAGGTTTTTGCGCAACTCAAGCTCTAGTTAGCCAATCAGTGGTTTAAAATAGTTGACTGACATTAATTTAGAAGCATTGGGAATGCTTATACATGACTGTGTGGAGGGCTATAAAATGGAGTGCAAGGGGAGCACAAAAACAACAACAATTCTCTAACACAAAGCTCATTCTTGATTCTCCACAATAAATTGTTTTGTGTCTTTATTTTTATTTGCTTTCATTTGGACTTAAGGTCTTTATCTTCACCTTCAAGCTCTATGATTGTTGTAAGTCTTTCTTATCTTTTGTAAAAGCTTTGTAAAATGATTTCTCAAATTCCAGAAGTTTTCATAAAGAGGAAAGTTAGTAGTTTTCGAGGCTTACCGTAGTGGAACACGAGATTTTGAACCACATGTTCTTATGTTGCTTTCATTATTTACTGCATATTTACATTTCTATCGCTATTAATTAATTTGATTAATTATTTATATATCATTGCAGTTAAATTGTTTTAAGTTAATTTTTTCACTGTGCTGTACACCTCTCTCTAATGCCATATCCGATCCTAAAGTAATATATTTTATTATTATTTGTTTTTGTTTTATTTATATTTGTATGTCAAATTACAATGATTTTATTTATCTAAGTATTTTGTTAGCTGGTAGAATTGATTTATTTATCATTATTTTCATTTTAACTTTAAGCATTTCTTATGGAATTATAATGTTTTAAAATTATCAATGCATTCATTCACATTGCCAATGTACCTAAGAGTAAGGAAACTTAACTTGAATTTTTTGAACAAATAACCCAAATTAATTATTTTCTACATTTCTTTTTTTTTTTTAATTATAAATGTCCCTAAATTAGTTTTGACATAGTTTTTTGTCCAAATTTCAGTGCATCTTTATACTGAGAATACTTAATATGTCTAGGTTGATGAGGGTGACTTTAACAAGGCTGTTAAGTTCCAGATCCTACCTAGGAATATGCCAATAACTCATATATTTGGATCGTGGGATTGTAATATCTTACAATAATTTAATATGAATATCTTAAAACCACATTTGACTTATGTATTGACTATATGAATATTTTAAACACTATCATTTTAATATCATGAAGCATAAATAAAACTATTGATACAATAAATATATTAAGAATACAAAAGTATTCCTTTATATATCAAGTTGTAATTTTTATAATATGAATTAGATGATGAAAATAACAATAGTTTGAGATGAATGATAATAATTAAATAAAATTCTCTCTTAGAAGTCAAAAAGAATTGTATGTAATTGAAAACATTTTCAAATGATGTATTATAGAAAAAATATTTGTTATAATAAATGTGGATTGTTTTTTAATGTGAATTATATTCTAATTAAATGTTCTTGATATTGAGATCCTATGTAGGAACAATAAGCAGACATAAGATTGGATTGTACTTAAGATTGAGATTGATCCTACATAGAATTGTGATCAATCCTACTTAAGATTGGGATTATTGAGGTAGAATTTTAAGATGTTAGGGTCTGGATCACAATTTTGATTATTATGTGACTACAATGTTGTTTTTATTTTTTTGTTTGTTATGGCATTGTTGAAAATTGCCTATTGATTAATGGCTAAGGAGGCTGGACGCCCAGGTTAATGGGTCATTTTTTGAAAATAGTATGTGATAGCAACTATCAATTTTCTTTCTTTTACTACATCCATGTCTTATAGATCTGATTGACATGAAAGCCTCGTTTATGCATCTTTTTTGGTCACATAAGAATCCTAAAATGCATTTGTACAAGAAACATGAAACACAAACTTCAATGGGCTACCAACTGGAGGTGCTATTAAATTGTAGTATAGATGCTACCAAATTATATTTTAGATGCTACCGAATTTTGCTGTAGGTGTTATGAAATTGTGTTATTGGTGCTACCAAATTGTGCTGCACACTAGCAAATTCTACAATATGCACTACTAAGTTGAATTCTAGGTGCTACTAAATTGTATTTTAGGTCCTATAAATTATAGTCAGCACTACTAAATTTTATTGTAAGTGCTATTAAATTTTATTCTAAATCAAGTGGGCCTTCGTGAGCTCTATCAACTTTTCTTCTCAGCACATGTCCATCTTTCACTATTTCATTTATTCCTTAATTTTTATACTCCATGGAGCTGCTCATATCTGGCCAGCCATAGCATCATCTACATGGCTCTTCCCTCATCCTCATTGAGGTTGTCATCATCATCTCCTTGGACATTGTAGTTCACCAAATTTACGCATAGCTTTCCTCTACTAATCAAGCAAAATACCCTCTTCCACACAGAAAACATCCTTACCAGTTCCACAAACCCTCACCTTGCTTTTATCAAGAAGCCAAAATTTTCTCTTGACTACTCACCTGTACCCTCTGTTCTTGCATATGTCTTTCTGATTTGAAGACAATCAATCTCTGCCCAATTCACTCTGAGGACAGATCTGCCTGCCCTGAAGTTATGAATATGAAATCTTTTATCAATTACCACTGAAGTTTTGCTCTTGATATCATCTGTATGCATCCACATGATATCACTGTGTTTCAATACATGACTGGAGGCCACTATGGTTGGTTCTTTAAACCAAGGTTTATGGTGCTAATCTGTGGCAGTCAGCACCAACAAAACTTACTGTTTTGCCCGCAGACCGACCCCAAGACAAATCTGACACCAATAAAAGGGGCGTCCTTTTGATGATTTCAATAAAAAAGGGCGCTCTTTTGATTTTTGTCCTTAAATAAATTTAATTATAAAATTTAAAATCTAATTTAAGTCTAAAAATATAATATTTTGAAATTTGAAAAATTTGCCTTTTAATTTTTTGTCTACTCTAATAATTAATTACGTGGAATAAACAAAACTGAATTAAAATTTTAATGCTCAAATACATGAAACAAAATACATGAAATAAAAACATATTAATGCAGAAATTTTTTATTACATGCTAATAAATAAATTTTAAATACAATTACATAAAGCGATAAAGATATTCATTCATTTAAACAAGATTATATCTTTAACAATAAAAGTTTCTCAGTCTTTAATTCTAGGCTCCAATGTTACAAAATATCAATGCTATAATATTTGAAAATAAAATATGTTTATCTTGTTGCTCATTCTAGTGTTTTGCCTGCAAAATTTGAATGAATTATAAGTGTCAATTACTATCAAATGAAAGAAATAGATAATTTACAAATAACTAAAGTTAATGTTAAACCTTAATTGGTTGCAAACATATTTAATCTGAAGAGTGAGATGACCAAATTAATTAACAAATATAAATATAAAACACAAATATATTAGCAATCTAATTAATTATTAAGTAACTAATTAATTATAAAAGTTAATTATTATTAATTATTCAATTAATAAGTACTGAAATTGTACCATCATGGCATGATATGATATTGAAATCATATTGTTCCGGGGTCAAAGTCCAAAACTCTGGCGTGGTTCGAAATTTTAAACTTTGCTTTAAACAACCTTCCAATGCTCTGCCCTCTACTTGTATGTGGACAGTTTTGCCTTCGAAGGCACAACCAAGAACCTACTCAAGATCATCATCCTTGAAGCATCTGAAACAAGTAGTCCCTCTTGTTTTCTTCACCTCTATCATGCTTGCATGTTCCACAGTAGCAAAATGATAGAACTATGATTTGGATTTTTTAGGAAGAAATCGCCAATGTGAACTTCCTTTGATAGGCTATACAACATTAATGTAGTTCTCTCTTTCTTAACTCTCTTTCAATTTGAAGATCCATATGTTTTAAAGTTTGCGAATTTGGAGGGGAAAATTTTGAATGGATGAACTGAGAGCAAGAGATCAGACTTATACTCTTGTGACTAGGAGTTATATTCTACTAAGTCTTAGCATTAAACTGATGGACGAGAAGATACTAGAAAGAATTTGTTCTCTAATTGATATTATCTGTTGAATTTTAGACATTATGATATTTACTAATTTTATGAGGTTCAATATTAACTATATTTACTTTTCTTAGCTTACTGATTTCCTGCATCAGTATGATGTTTTTGTTAGTTAAGGAATGGGCAACATGTATAATTCTATAATTATTTGGACTTACTTTTTATTCAAATCTCATACATTAAATAGTTTCATTTGTGAAATTTCACCCTTTTCAAATTCTGTCTATCAACTTTGAATCTGCTGAACCTACCTATCTTATACGTTCCAGCCCATCTAATAGTCTTCTGACACTAACTTATACAGAAACCAATACCACTATCGATGTTCTATTTTGTTTTTTTTTCTCAGTCCAATGGCGATGATTTGTCCAGTTGCATTGAAAAATTGACATGCATAGTTAGTTATCTATAGTTGGCTTGGCTTAAGAGCGATGATAAATAAATTTGGTTTGGTTGTCACATCTGTACTTTTGTGATAGTACTTTTGAGGCTGGGAACAAAGCTTCAGCCAGCATACATCGCTACTCACTGAATCTGACTGAACCAATCTCTTAATATATGAATAGAAAAAATTCAAATATTCTTTTAGTATTTCTCATTATTTTGTGCTGCCCATTTATTACTTGTGCAGCCTGATTTCAAAGCAATTAAGAAGCGGATTGAAGATCTGATCACTAGGGATTACTTGGAACGGGACAAGGACAACCCAAATCTCTTCAGATATTTGGCCTGATTGACCTGCAATCCTGATAGAACACCCGCGTCTATCAGTCTTCGGGCGTCGTCATGCAACCAGCCTATTCGTTATGTACGTACCTGTAGCCGCTGTGGAAAAGTTGACGACAATTTGTAAAGATTCCGGCGCATATTGCAAGTGTTGCTAAGTTATGATGGTAATGGGATTTAGTAGTTTCATCAAATAACAAAACTATTGTAATTTTTCTTATTTTCTGTTTTTATTTCATATCACTTGATTCTATCTGATTTGTGATATATCTTGCTTACTCTTCCAAGTAAACAAGGCTATTTGTATCTTGAAGAATTATTGTGGAAAATGAGACTGCTGTATTTTTGTGTTCGGACTTTACTGGCCCGTTAGGTCGATGTCAGCTGGTCAAACGCTATGACATCTTTGCAGTTGGTGCTTCAAACTCTGGAATTTATGATCTATAGTTTGTTGAAAAGATTATCTTTTCACTTAAGATAAACATGTGTTTGGCTCAGCGTGGTTCAGGGAGTCGTCAACCCACAGCGCATGCTTGTGTGCTAGGCCAATCACTCCCGGGGCATGGTTGAGTTGATTAATGTGGGATAAATTTATTGAAGTAGACAAGGGTTGAATCTTGGTGAAGTCAAGGTAACTATCTTTTGTAGTGGTTAATTGTAACTTTTCGATTTACTTTTTTATAAGTAATCGTGAGGTCGATCGTGTGGAATTGTTGGAGTGATGGATTTCATCTTTTGTTGAATCGTATGCTAAGCTAACCATAACCCATGCAAGAAGCTCATGTTGATGTGCTTAGATTGGCATGGGTTAGAGAGTCTCGACCTGCTCATGCTAAGCCAATCATAATCCGTCATAGGACACTTTATGATAATCTAGAGTTATAATCGTCATCTGCTCCCAGGGCATAGCTGAGGGCAAGGGTTCGAATCTTGGTGAAATCAGATAATACCCTCTTGTGTCGTGATCAATTATAGTTTTTCGATTTACCTACTCACAGATTTCGATTGTGTAGGGCCGCAAAGATGACAAATTTCATCTTGAGTTATAATCGCCATCTAAATCATAGGAAACTTTTTTTTAATCAAATAACCACATCTTCTCCAAAATATCCCTAGAACTAAACACACAAGTTTGCTTCACTAAATTAAATATATTTTAGATATTTTTCACAAAATTAAAAATATCAAATAGACATTTTAATTTTTCTATGTTATGGGTAAAATCATTGCAATAGTGTAAATCCAGACATATATGTTGTTGCACTCGATTACATTTTTCAAATTATATTTGTTCTAATTATTATGGTGTTTGAATAAAGTGAACAAAATTAAAACTAAACGGTCTCATTGAAATTGTTCAGTTTCTATAAATTGTGTGCAAAATAACACAATAATATGAGTTTGCAAGCAAGTATTATTGACTTACAAGTTGTATTCACTATGTTTGTTTATGAAATACACTACAAAAATAAGGACAGTTTGTGACGAATTTTACGACGAAAATAAAAAATATTTCCGTCGCAAAAAAATTTGGGGACGAATTTTACGACGAAATATTTTTCGTTCATAATAACTCGTCGCAAAATTTGGCAACAAAAAACAACTGATTTGTTGCTAATTTTGCAACAAATAAATTATTCATCGTCAAATTCGACGCTAATTTTCGTCGCAAAATTCAATATTTGTAATTTGCGATGAAAATTTCATTTTGTCGCTAGTTTTGTGACGAATATTTATTTTTATCGTCAATTTTGCGATGAAAATTGATTTCGTTACAATAGAGAGGCTACACGAGAATCACCAATTTGGCAATGAAAATAATTTTCATCGTCAAAATTGACGATGAAAGGAAAGTTCGTCGTTAATTTTGGCGACGAAAATCTTCTTTCGTCGCCAATTTTGACGACAAAATTTTTTTCCGTCGTCAATTTTACGATGAAACCTAATTTCGTCGCCAAATTGACGACGAACAGAGATTTCGTTATTTTCATCGCCAAATTGGCGATGAATTTATGTTTTCGTCGTCAAATTGACGACGAAATCAAGTTTTGTCACCAATGTTTCAATAGCACAGTAAAATTATGATAATTTTACGACGAAACTATTTTCGTCACAAACCTTTAAAATTTCTCAAAGATTCATTCCATTCTATTAACATAAGAATCATGTTTACAAATACAATCCTGTTTACATATACAAATTCACTTCATTTCAAAACTACCAATTCATCACATAATACATAACCAATCAATCACATCTTAACACACAAACACATCTTAATAAACAAGCACATTCAAACAAACAAACATATCTCAATAAAACATAAATCGATATTTAACAAATATTTATACAAAGTCTCAAACATTCATCCTAAATACAAATGTCTCTAAACATCTAAAACATCAAAACATCCAATACATCATCATAAATAAATGTCTCAAAACATCCAACACAGTCTCAGAACATCCAACAAAGTATCCAAACAACTAACAAAGTCTCAAGACCACAAGAAGCAAAAAGTATCATCGTCCACGGTATCGACCTCAGACAATACTTTCTGCTTCACCGTCTTCTCCATCCAAGCTTCTTTTCTTTTCTATATCAGCAAATAAAAAACATATTATTTTATACAAATTAATTAGAATATATAAAAAGTGATTTTTGCGAACCCTGTTTGAAATAAAATAACAATATAAACATTGTTTACAGATTCAAACCAAATTAAAGCAATACTAATTGTTATACTCCATCCGAAGAACCAACATAGACTTTGAAAAGTTTGTCCCAAGACATTTCAGGGGAAGTTAATAACACCATTTACATTTATGGATTATGGGCTCTTACATAAATTATAGTTCCATGAGCTAGACTCTACCTGAGAGTTTTCTTACAAGTTCAGTCAAAAACAAGAAACTTTTGTTATTTGCACTTTTGACAGCGCACCTCCAGAGTGGATTGATATGAATTTAGAACCAGCTAAACATCTTATTTGAATGGATATCCACAAAGTCAATGGGATCTACTTGGAACTTGAAGACTATAACTTTGATCTAGAAACAGACTGGACTGCAAGATCAACTCTTACAAACCAACTAAACCAATGGTGGGCTTCTATCCAAAGAAGCCAGTGGTTCTGGGACAGACATCAAGATCCCTCCGATTAAACCTTAGTCGGAGAAACTTTTATAGAAAAAATCTACTGGCCCAAGGAAATGAGAACAAATTTCTTCTCTTTTCCTATAAATACTCAACATGAAGCTATTGTTCAAAAATATAAAAAGAAACATGACCACTGGGCAGCAAGAAAACTAACAAGCTCAGTCCACATAGCTAATACCTATTTAACTCGAAGCCACAATGCTCCTCCCAGGTTGGCTAACCCATCTTCTAAGGCTCCATCACATGACACTATTGGAGAACATAATCTTGAGAATATGATGGAAGGTTGAGCTCAAAGTTGATGTCAGACTCCACTTGATAAAGAAGACTTAGACTCCAGAAGATAAGCTCAAAGACAATTACTTTCGGCAGGACAAGACTTCACTACGTCCTGAAGTGCTCCACTTATGACTCCACTCAAGAACTTAGGCCCGAAGCAACTTAGGCCTAAAGCAAGACACTTCTACCCCCTTCATCATCTAACTTCATCATCCAAGTTCCAATCCTCAATCCCCAATCTTGTAATCTTGTTTGTGTTTGCTTAAGAGTGTTGTAAGTTTTTCTTTTTCTATGTTATATGTTCTTATTTAATTCTCTGCTTTAATTTCCCAATGTAATTTCTTAGTTATAATTATCTAGTGTGCTTGTATGTATTTTGCTTATTACTGATAAATCAGTATTTTTCTATTATAACAGAGTAAAATCATCTTTCTAGGTTAAGAAAAAAGGCTTTGGTTTTATCTCTTTCTTGTATCCATTCTCAATTCTTATCTAAGTAATCTATGAGACGAATAGCAACTGTCAAGATCTAGAAAATGTTGGTCTAATTAGACCTGTGCTAGCTAAGTAAGGCAAGGTTTGATGTCATAAGACATGAAGATATCCAAGTTATAGTACCAATACTAGATTTTCATAGGTGAGGCTCACTGGAAGATAAACAAGAAAGAACTAAGGCTATTCCTGCTTTTTTAGCCTAGATCTTTTCAAAACACAATCAACTTATCACCTGTTAGCTTCATGTGAAATTTCTCAGACTTAAAAAAAAAATCGGAAAGATCACAAAATTGGTATTAGAGTCCTAAGACCTTGGACTATAAAAACAGATGACTTCAACCCTGACTCTAGCTTGGACCATTTAGACTTAGCTCTTTATCCAAAACTATTATCACATTTGACTTTTATAAACATTATTATTATATCAGATCAAAATCATTTAGTCACTCTTTGCACTATGGTTCTGCACATTTAAACACACTCACAGATCTACATATAGGTCTAGAAAAAACTTTAGAAACTTACCAAACCCAAAGCAACATAGCCTTACAACAACTTATACAAACGATAGTGCAACAAAATCAAGACTTAAAAGACCTTAAGAGAAACATGAATTTCTCAAAGATTCCCAAGACTCTTTAAACAGAAGATTTAGTCAACTAAATCTAATCACTATTCCTAAGAAAAAGGATATTCTAACATTAGCCAAACTTGTTGAAGAATGTATGTTACACAATTTTTTTAAGTCTGGGAAATTTTACATGAAGCTAGCAGGTGATATGTTGGTTGTGTTTTGAAAAGATTTAGGCTAAGAAAGTAGGAATAGTCTTAGTTCTTTCTTGTTTACCTTCTAGTGAGTCTCACCTGTGAAGATCTAGTATTGGTACTATATCCCAGCTATCTTTAGGTCTTATGACATCAGACCTTACTTTACTTAGCTAGCACAAGTCTTATTAGACCAACATTTTCTAGATCTTGACCATTACTGTTTATCTTATAGATTACTTAGAAAAGAATTGACGACAGATACAAGAAAGAGATAAGATCAGAGTCTTTCTTTCTTAACCTAGAAAGATGATTTTACTCGACCATAATAAAAAAACACATTGATTTATTAGTAATAAATACATAGAAACACACTAAATAATTATAACTAGGAAATTAGTAGGGAATTAAATAAGAACATACAAACGTACTTACAACACTCTTGAGCAAACACGAATAAGATTACAAAATTAGGGGTTGAGGATTAGAACTTAGATGATGAAGGTGTATAGAGGTGTCTTGCTTTAGGCCTAAGTTGCTTTGAGTCTAAGTTACTTGAGTGGAGTCGTAAGTAGAGTACTCAAAAGGTAGTGGAGTCTTATCCTGCCAAAAGTAGTTGTCCTTGAGCTTATAATTTGGAGTCTGAGTCTTCTTTGTCAAGTAGAGTTTGATGTCAACTCTGAGCTCAACCTTCCATCATATTCTTAAGATTATGTTCTCCAATAGTGTCAAGTGATGGAGCCTTGGAAGATGAGTCAGCCAGCCTAGGTGGAGCATTGTGGCTTCGGGCTAAATAGGTATTAGCTATGTGGACTGAGCTTTTTAATTTTCTTACGGTCCAGTGGTCATATGTCTTTTTATATTTTTGGACAATAGCTTCATATTGAGTATTTATGGGAAAAGGGAAGAAATTTATTCTCATTTCCTTGGGTCTAGATTTTTTCTATAAAAGTTTCTCCGGCTAAGGTATAGTCGGAGGAATCTTGATGTCTCTTTTAGAACCACTGGCTTCTTTGGATAGAAGCTTGGTTTAGTTGGTCTGTAAGAGATGATCTTGTAGTTCCCTCTGTTTCTGGATTAGAGTTGTAGTTTTCAAGTTCCAAGTGGATCCCGTTGACTTCATGGATATCCATTCTGATAAGATGCTTTGCTGATTGTAGCTTCATATCAATCCACTCTGGAAGTACGCTTTCAAAAGTGCAAATAATAAAAGTTTCTTGTTCGAGTACATGTCGCACAGTATTTGACTAAACTTGCGAGGAAACTCTCGGGTAGAGTCTAGCTCATGGATGCATAATTTATGTAAGAGCTCATAATCCATGAATATAAACGGTCCTAAGAATATGAAATATATATTTTTGTTGATATGAATGTTTCTACCTAATCTGTACGCCTAGAAAATACTTTAGATTACCTGTTCTTTATTTCGGAAATTTTGATAAAGGTATGTTGTCAAATTTATGATTCATAATAAACACTTATAATTTTGTGTACTTTTGATCATTCTAAATTGAGAAAGTTGAATTTATATTCTTAGGAGATTGTTTCAAGTTAACTTTATAAAAATGTGTTATCGAAGAATACTCTTTGTATACGTAATCTATAAGCTTAAAATGATAAAGACATTCTTGACTTCAGTTGATAAAATGGCCCTTTTTGGGGATCCGTATTGACGGAGCTTCGTATACCGGGTTGCTCTTTTTCTAATTAATAATATATTTATAATATTTATTAATTGAATTTTTAATTTTATTAATATCTATATTTAAATGAATATTTAAACTTTTATTTTAGAATAAAAAATTCTATTATGCAGTTTAATAATTATTTAAAAATTTTAAATAACATTTATATGTGAAAATATTTATCTATTTATTAATTATTTTCACTAAAATTAGATATTCTTCTTGTAATTTTTTATCAAATAATTTTCTTATATTAATTTTATTAATGTTATAGTTACGAATATTATTGTGAACTATTTAATCAATTTACTATTCTTAATTTTTTATAATGCATAGGTAATGACATCAAAATAACAATCTTATGATCCAGTTTGGATAAACACATCAATTAGAGAATCGATTTTATTAGCAATATTTGCATTGCAATATGATTGGACACGATGCTAGAGTCATACGCCTAAAACATCTTGCTGGTGGATATTTGTATATTTTTAAATGCCCAAAAGTTTTTCAAGAAGTTCGACGTGTAATGAAACAGAAATTTGATGGCAAAAAAGCATTAAAGTGTAAACAACAACATAACTTTTTGATAGTTGAAGCTTTAAAGAAGCCATCTATGATGAATTTGAAAGTCATAGTGAAAGTCCAAATGACAAAGATTTTTTAATAGCTCTCAGTACCTCTCGAAATCAATATGAATATGAGCAACATATATGACATAGTGGTACTATAGTTGCCGCTAGTAGAAGTGAGAGTGGCTCAGTTGGTGCCAGTGGAAGTGACTCAACTACTACAACAATATTAGGAAGGAGTGCAAGTATTTGTATTTCTTTAACATAATGTGGTATTAGTCGTTTTTTTCTTTCTATGGGATGAAAATGTATACTTGATATTGTTGATGTTGATCCAGTGACATTCCCAAACTAAATTAGCAAACAAATTAGGATTGATAATGCCTATAGAAGAGAGCAGAAGAAATCAATTAGTTAAAGTATTGCTAAATTTTTTCATTTTAATCGTATTCCCCCTAATGCAGCAAACAACACAAACTACCTTGGTATAATGTCGAACATTCAAAAATCTAGGGTTGGTATTCAACCTCCGACTACAAATAAAATTATTGACTCGTATTTAGATGAAGTGGAGAAGATTAAGATTTGGATTCTATCATGCAAGAATCAATAGGGCTTATATGAGGTTATGTTGATATGTGATGGCTAGACAGAACCTACAGGATGAGCATTATAAACTTTCAATAGAAAGGTGATATTTTCATAAATCTATTGATGCAATTACTAACTATCATAAGACACTTTACATATATTATTTGATTGATAGTGTAGTTCAAAAGATAAGTACAGAACATAAAATGCAAGTGATTGCAGATAATGATGTCAACTTTAAGAGGGCTAGAGAGTTATTGGAGCAAAAATATAAAATTTTATTTTAGACACAATGTGCAACATACTATATTGATTTGATGATGACAGATATTGGTAAACTTGATATAGTAAAGAAGATACTAGAAAAAGTCAATCGTTAATAAAATTCCTCTATAATCATCATTAGATTCATGAATTATTGAGGAAATTTATTAACGGGGAGATTCTGCGACCAGGAGTGATTATGTTTGTCACTCACTTCCTCCTGTTAAAATCATTGTTTCAGAAAAAAGTTGGATTGAATGTCATGTTCATTTATGAAGATTGGGAAGCCTCTCAATATTCTAACACGACTAAAGGCAAGGTGTAGAAAATTATTATATCTGTTAGATTTTGAGACTATATTGCAGATATTCTTATAGTAGTAGAACCCTTATATACTATTCTACGTAAAGTTGATATTAACAAAGAAGCATAAATGGGCAACGTTTACAGTCTATTTCATGAAGCAAAAGAGGAAATTAAGAGGCATTTATAATCACCAACCAAATATCAATATTATATTGATATAATCATTGCAATATGAGATAACCAAATGAGAAAATATTCTTCATCAAAAGCTTTATCATTATCTTCTTCCTCTCCTATATCTCCTCTGATTTGTATTTTTTCAATCTACTGAATAAGAAATTGAGATGGTCGTAATGGGTCTCCTACTTCATCAAGTAATGGATTCTCAGCCTCAACAGCGCTCCACCAATCTATTATTGGATTTTTCTCAATTTGGACAAATCCAATATCAAATGGGTTTATATCACCAGACTCTTGTTCTTCCTTCTATTTTGTTATTGCTCTTAATTAAAGATGTATATTATAATGAACGTAGACAATCTTCTCTAAGCGACGATAAGAAAAACGATTTTATATTTTTGTATGAATGAGGGAGAAAGTTGACTAAGTTCTTCACAACCATTTGAAGATTTGTGTAAGAGAATTCGTATTGCAATCTTTTTCAAATTTGGAGTTGATCCTCTATATTGTAACAACCACTCAGTTATAAAATAAATAAGAACAAAATTTAAATAGTAATTATATTTATTAACAATAATTTTTAATATATTTACCTGTATTTATTTTATATCTACATGACACTACAAAAGGATTGTAAAAGAACCATTTGCCTCTCAAAATAATCAACTTTCATTAGTAGTCTCAACAACTAATTCTCTATTTGTTTGTAGTCTTATATTATATTTATGAGGGTCACTAATAGATCTTCATTTGTGTCATGATTATAACGGTATTGATATGTTGGATTGAGACAATAATCTAAAATAATTAAATATATATAATTATTAAAAGCAATATTAAAAATTCCTTATAATTAAAAAATACATACTTGTCAAATGAATATGTTTTTCTATTTGGTTGTCCCATCTTACAGTGATTATATCAATATAATGTTGATACTTTGATGGTGATTGTAAACGTCTCTTAGTTTCTTATTTTGCTTCATGAATTAGACGGTAAATATTGTCCATTTGTGGCTTCTTGCCCATATCGCATTTACGTAGAACTACGTACAAGAGCTCTACTGCTATAAGAATATTTGCAATATACTTCCAAAATCTAATATATATAATAATTTTTTACACCTCACCTTCTGTCGTGTTAGAATATCAAGAGGTTTCTCAATCCTCAGAAATGAAAATGGCCTTCAATCCGACTTTTTTCTAGAACAACGATTTCAATAGGAGAAAGTGAGTGATAAACCAAGTCACTCCTAGTTGTAGAATCTCTCCATCAATAAATTTCCTCATTAATTCATAAATCCAATGATGATTATAGAGGAATTTTGTTAACGATTGATCTTTTTCCATTACCTTTTTCACTATATTGAGTTTTCCGATATTTGTCACAAATGGATACAGTGTGTTGCGTATGGTGTCCAAAATAATATCTTTGCTCCAATAACTCTCTAACCCTTTTAAAGTTGACACCATTATTTGTAATCACCTGCACCATATGTTCTATACCTATATCTTGAACTATACTATCCAACAAAAGATATATGTAAGATACATCATGATAATCTATAGTTACGTCAATAGATTTATAAAATATCATTTTTCTATTGCAATATAGTAGAAAGTTGATAATGCTCATCGATGTAGGTTCTGTCCAACCATCACACATCAATATAACCTCATATAAGTTTTATTACTTCTTGTATGATAGGATCCAAGTCTTGATCTTATCCACTTGTTTATCTAAATACAGGCTAACAATTTCATATGCAGACGAAGGTTAAATACCAGGACTAGATTTTTGGATGTTGGATACTGACGCCGGGCGGGATAGCGATTATCCCGGGGGTTATATTGAATCCGTGGGTTCGACTGCGAACGTTGGAAACAATCTTCTAAAACCTGTTAATTCGGAAGAATAACAAGAGATAGGGAAATAAACGGCATTGCCGAAAATATTATTAAACCAAAACTTCTCTCCTAAACATCAACTCATAACATGTTTATATAGACCCAAACTCTAAGAAAGATTCATCGTAAAAAGGAAAATTTCTTAACAAACTCTAAAAGAAAGATTCCTCATAAAAAGAAAAATTTCTTAACAAACTCTAAAAGAAAGATTCCTTATAAAAAGGAAAATTTCTTAACAGACTCAATCTTAAAAATCCTAAACGGATTTAAAAAATTCTAAAATAAAAAAATAGAACTTTTCAAAACTACTCTAAATATCAAAAACTCCAAAAATAAAAATTATCAAAATTAATAATAAAAATCTTTAGATGCTCCTGCATCAGTCGCCCCAGGTTGAAAGAAACTCGTCCTCGAGTTTAAAGTAGTGTCAGGTGGTCGCCTAGGAAGAAGATCGTCTTGCACCAAATCAATAAAATTAATTAGTTGCTGGGCTTTAGAAATTTTCGTCGATCCGCTAATGAATATGACATCAGGAGGCCACGGGTTGATCATCTTCCTTGTTGGTAGCCTCAATCGTCCTTCTTCAAAGCCCAAAAGAAAGATTGATAGTCTCGATTTCTTCTCATCACAGCTCAAAAGGAAATATAATTGTATCGGAAGACATAAACTAATCATGTTTCTAGATGCTCCTGCATCAGACGGCCCAGGTTGAAAAGAACTCATCCTCGAGTTCAGGATAGTGTCTTCAAAATAAAAAATCTTTAAGTGCTGATGAATCAAAAGTCGTCGCGTAAGTGGTGGAATAGGAGGAAGATCCTCTGATATTAACTCAGTCAAATCTTTAGGCGGTTGTTGTACTTCTGATCGAACATAAACTGTATCCTCAGATAGTCTGTTATCTAGAATCTTACAATCATCACCATAAACTGCTTGCTTCTTCAAGTCAAGATCTTTCTTGCCATACTTCAAGATGTGATGCTCATCTTTCATCATTGCAATCTCTGTACGTTTTTCCTCTGTCTTATCTTTGTTCATCTTTGGCACCAGTTCAATGTCTGAGTCATGTAGATTGTGATAGGGGTCAAAGACATTAAAGTCATCCCTCTCCAGAGATAGCTTTCTAGGATGGAGAGCCATAAGATCAAACTTAAATTTTTCGTCGATATCATCGATGTCAAAATCTTGACGCTCATCCATATCAGCATCTTCAGTTTGTTGTGCTTCTTCCTGAATTTGAAGATCCACACCAACTTTATTGACAACTTCATCATTCATCATCATTGAACAAAACTTGAATATAGAAGCTCTTTTCCGGCAACGGTGCCTCCATTGAGGGAATTCTCAGTGTTCAAAACCTGCAACACATAGTCACCATCTTCATTGACAAATTCATCATCATAAAGTACCTCATCATATATTGGATCTCCAATTAACTCGGTCTTATTTTCTTCATGTTGAATGAATTGGGCTGCCGAATCAATGCAAGGTGAGGCAATGGAGATTCGAACTTCATCGATAGATGAACCATGCTGCTGATTGCCGTCGGACAAAGTGAGCTTCTGGTCTTCGATCAATGCTTCGTCCAGGTCTATCTCTTCTTCGTCAGCATCGTCATAAACTGGATCACCAAATATTTCGATCTTGTCATCATCTTCATCGCCTCCTGTGATCGGACGATCAAGAGAGTAGGACTGATCGTACTCGATGTTATCGAGGTCCTCATCTTCATGGTTGTCCTCATCGTCGTAGGAGGAAGGGGGGACATAGAGGTGTTGCAGAGCCGGTGTTCTTTTGAAGTTGTAGGTGGTGGGGTGGTTGATCCCAAATCCTTCAATCAACTGGTAAAACTCCTTCGTGGGATCATTGACTGATCTTGCATCCTGCCTCAACGTCTGATATCGTTGAAACACCGTCTGAGTATAGTCGAAAGGAAGAAAATAACTCTTCATCTTCTTCTTCATTTTCTCCCAGTCGGTAATTTTGGTCTTGCCTTGTTTCTCTCGTGAGCGTCGTAGTTGTTTCCACCAAGCAAATGCTCGGCCCTTGAGTTGGATGACAACCAACTTTACTTTCATCCGATCAGGCACCTCATTGTAATCAAAAATACTTTCTATTTCGTTGAGCCAATCAACGAATTCTTCTGCTTGAAAAGTTCCTGAAAACTCAGGTAAATCAATTTGAAAACCGAAGTCTACATACCGTTCTTCTCGACCTCGACGATCCGCGACCCTATCGGGGTGGTGGTAAGGATTGTCAAAGGTAGATACGGAATCAGAAGCACGGTCATAGCTCCTTCGATCTTCAAAACCCTTCGTCACTAGACGCTGGGTTAATTTTGCGACTTGCCTCCGCAAATCCTCAATCGTCTCCTCTTGCACGGTACGAGCTTCCTCTATCGGAACCTGATGAATGCGACCGTGACCGCCACGTCCACGACCACGACGACCCTCCATCGGATCTGATGCGCTCTGATACCAACTGACGCCGGGCGGGATAGCGATTATCCCGGGGGCAATATTGAATCCGTGGGTTCGACTGCGAACGTTGGAAACAATCTTCTAAAACCTGTTAATTCGGAAGAATAACAAGAGATAGGGAAATAAACGGCATTGCCGAAAATATTATTAAACCAAAACTTCTTCTCCTAAACATCAACTCATAACATGTTTATATAGACCCAAACTCTAAGAAAGATTCCTCGTAAAAAGGAAAATTTCTTAACAAACTCTAAAAGAAAGATTCCTCATAAAAAGGAAAATTTCTTAACAAACTCAATCCTTATAAAAATTTCCTAAACGGATTTAAAAAATTCTAAAATAAAAAAATAGAACTTTTCAAAACTACTCTAAATATCAAAAACTTAATAAAAATTATTAAAAATAAAAATTATCAAAATTAATAATAAAAATCTTTGGATGCTCCTGCATCACACTTCCACTAACGTCAATTATAGTACCACTATGTTGCGTATATTGCTTATATTCATATTGACTTCGAGAGGCATCGAGAGCTGCTAAAATTTCTTCGTCATTTGGACCTTCAAATTCATCATAGATTGGTCCTTTATAGCTTCGACTATTAAAAAGTTCACGTTGTTGTTGTTTATACTTTAATGCATGATCTCACTGTCGCATTCAATAATATAGATCATAAGATTATTATTTTGATGTCATTACCTATACATCATAAAAAAATTAAAAATAGTGAAAAGATCAAATAGTTCACAATGATATTCGTAACTATAACATTAACAAAATTAATATAAGAAAATTATGTGATAAAAAATTACAAGAACAATGTCTAATTTTAATGAAAATAATTAATAAATTTTTTTCACATATAAATATTATTTAAAATTTTTAAATAATTATTAAATGGCATAATATAATTTTTATTTTAAAATAAAAATTTAAATATTCATTTAAATATAGATATTAATAAAATTAAAAATTCAGTTAATAAATATTATAATTATATTATTAATGTTTAAGTTTTAAATTTATATAATATATATATTTACATAATTACAGTTTATATATTTATATAATATATAAAAAATTACAATTTATATATTTATTGGTATAAAAGTTTTCAAGTAATGGTCATTTTATAAATTAATGTCCATCCTTGTAAGCATACAAATTAATTATACAAAGAGCAATCTCCTATAACACATTTTTATAAAGTTGAAACAATCTCCTAGGAATATAAATTCAACTTTCTCAATTTAGAATGTTTCGGAATATAAATTCAACTTTCTCAATTTAGAATGATCAGAAGTACACAAAATTATAAGTGTTTTATTAGGAATCATAAACTCGACAATATATCTTTATCAAAACTTCCGAAATAAAGGACAGATAATCCAAAGAATTTTCTAGGTGTAGAGATCAAGTAAAAACGCTCATATCAATAAAAATATATGTTTCATATGCTTAGGAAGCATGAATCCTAAAAGCAGAAAGCTAAGTATATTAATATTCATTGATCCTAAGACAAAAAAGTTATTATCTATAATAATTATATAAAATTATGAATTAACACATAGATCCTAATTTATGTAAATTAATTATTTGTTCATTTAATTAATTATTGATTTATATAATATATTTATATAATTATAGTTTATAAATATTTTGAATAATATGTATATTAAATATTATAGTTTATATTATATACATATATAGCTTATATTGCATTCTAAAATCAAATTTATTAAAAAAATTATATATTTTTTAATTTTTTAACAATTAAAAATTCTAGAATTATTTATAAAACTCTAAACTTGTTTACAAAATTTTAAAATTATTTGAAACATTTTAAATATTTTTGTGAAATTTTAATCTATTTTTAATTTATAAACATAATTTAAGGTTTGATTTTGAATAAATTATCAATACGAATTTAAAATTTTTAATTAGAATATTTTATTTTTTTTACTTTAATTTTTTAATATTTTTAATAAAAATATAAAATTTTATATTATAATTATATTAGTTAATTAACAATTTATTTAATTAATTTTTAATTTATATAGTAATTAATTATTAATTAGAAATTATATATATAATTTAAATTATATGGTTTATAAAAAAACTTATATAACACTGATCATAGTTTATAATTTTTTTTATTTTAATATAATGATTTTAATTAAGATTGTTATATTAGATTTTAATAAATCCTACTTTCTAATTCCTCGTAATTTTAATTTTCGCCGCCTTCTCCTCTTTATTTTGCCGCCACCTTCCGCGTGATTTTTTCATCAACCGACATCTTTCCTCTCTCCAATTGAAATTGTACCTATCCAAAGAGTCGTTTCCACCTTGTTGTCACCGCTACTGATCTCTCCCCGTTTGCTTTGTCGATTGCCTTCACCAATGCTTCCAGGTAAGTCTTCATTTATTTATATAATATTTTTTTAATTAATCATTCTCGTGATCCACAAAATGAATCGCAAATTGATTCCTTCTGTCATGCATGTGTGATGCATGCAAAATTATCGCGTGTGTTGTGTCGGTGCCAGTTCCGTGTTAGAACTGTAAAAATTGTCCGTTTTGAGTGGCGCGATATGGTATTTTAATCCTTGATTTCTTTTATAATTTTTCATATATATATGGCAAATGACCCACTATCTTATATGAATATATAAGGTGAATGACTCATAATACATTCGAGAAAGATCCATTGTATATATATTGGGTGAACGATCCACAATTCACTCAATATGAAATACATTGTAAATATATATAAAGGGCGAACGACCTAGCATTAGGGGTGAGCAATTAGTTCAAAATTGAACAGACCGAATTGAACAAATCAAAATTGATTAAATCAAACTTTTTTGGTCAAATCGAACTGATTGAACTTTGCTACCAAAATCGAACATATCAAATCGATTAATTCGATCGGTTACCGAATTAATCAAACTTTTCTTATTAGTTGATTAATGATGTCATCAGTCCTCTAATGATGTCATTAATCGAATCATATTGAACAATCGAATTAGACTGTTTTATGAGTCGAGTTGCGCCCGATTTATGCATATACTGATTTTAATATATCAATCGACTGATAACATATTTATGAACTTGGGCCTTTCTTTTTGTTCCCGAGCAATCCAATCCCTTTTGCGAATTTAAAATCGAAATTGAACCGAATAAATTGAAAAAATGTATATTTTTTTTAAAAATGAAAATTTCCAATTAACATAATTAAACTTCCAAATTTGATTGGTCTGGTCCGTTAAGATTTAATCGATCTTTTGCTTATCCCTACTTGCAATCTACTCAATGAGAAAAATATTTCTTATATAATAGTTGAAGCTTACACATGCACTAAAGACTCAAGGGATGTCGCATTATAAGCAATAAATTTTGTTTTGTTAATTCAATAAAAGCCGTCACACAATTCCTTTAGAGTGCGGAACTAAATTTCTACATTGCACGTAGTCATGCAACTCTTTCAAAAGGCGTAGTTGAAGCTTTATACTACACGTAGTATGCTGCTCTTTCCAAGGGCAGAGCCAAAGCTCTATCCTACAAGTAGTTCATTCAATGTTATTAAATTATAATTTGTTTGTCTTAGTCTTTCGGTGTTCATGAAGTGATTCATATTCTTTTAAATCACTTTCTTAAGATTTTCATTTCAATCAACTTTAGCATCCTTTATTTTCTAGTAACAATGGTATATAAGTGTAAGAAGTAAAAAGATCATAAAATGGCAAGCAATTCAAAAGATAGGCAACAAAGGGAAAAGTGTTGAATGATTTTTAAAATAAATTAAATTACCCCAAGAGATTTATTATGCAATATTTTCCTTTGAAATTTTCCCCTTTAAAATAATATAGTTGCTTAGTCCCCTAATTATGATTTATCAAGTTTAATCGCACACAAGGAAAATGTCAAATAGAATTAAGCAAGAAAACCCAGCTAAATCGATCAAAGGGTCGAATTGTGCTCGCTTCTCTAGAGTGTTGATGGCAACATCAACGACAATGTGCAGCGTGTGACAACGTACGACTTAAGGGAAGTTAAGGTTTCCCAAGAAATCAAGAGGAGGCGGAAGACGACAACGACGTTCATAGGATTGGGAGAATAAAATTAGGGTTAGGGAATTTAAAAAGAGAGGGTAGGAGAAGAAATCGGTTGAGTTAAGAGTTGAAGTCATCTATTTTCATAGTCCTAGGTCTTAGGGCTCTGATACCAATTTCAATTTCATGTGGTGTGCTCTGATACCAATTTCGTGCGGTGCTAGGTACCAATTTCGTATGGTGCTAGGTAAGTCTGAGAAATTTTGCACACAACTAGCCAAAGACTTACTAATTCAAGTCAAAGAACTACTAAATAAAAATAAGACCCAGTTGGAAAATAACTTAAAAACTTTACATACAATATTAGAAGAAATCAAATATAAATGAACAAAATCCAATTTGAAAATATATATTATGAGGCAGCTTTGAATTATACACAACAATACTCAAAGACAAAGGACGACGGATATTATACGATAGATTTAATCGGAAAAGGAGATCAAATATTAACTCAACAGAACAACACTATTATAACATTTTTAACATCACTTCACCATAAAATAACTCTATTACAAAACAATTTGTACGCCTTGAGACACAAATTCAAAAGACAAACTAAATAACTGAGTGGAGAAATAACATCGAAAATTTAACCAGGGACTTAAGCAAATTATCTACAAGAAACCTAAGTAATCCTAAAAAGCATCCTAAAACATATTCTTTTCTAACTTATACCCCACCTTCAAAATGAGTCTTACAAGAACCACCCAAATAGAAAGCTTTATAGGACCTCCTAGAATTTTAAGTGGACAATAAAATAATATAACTTCATAGCTAGATACCATCCTAGCTAGAAGAAATAGTACTTCCAGCCATCAGTTAGAAGAAATCATAGACGTAGAGAAAAATCTTGAATTATTCTCTAATGCACAATTGAATGCTCTTAATCCCAGAAGACTATATAGTCATAGGGCACTTTCTTTCACTACTTCTGATTTCAGACACAATCGAACAGAAGCATTGCACCTCCCTAATGGAGCTAAAGAAAGATTTAATCTTATGATAGACGAATCAGCTAGAGCCCTTGTAACTAGAGGACATAATTACATCTATATTATAGCTTAATTGCCCTAGGAATAAGAGGACTAACTAGAAAAAAGGTAGGTGGCAATGTATGAGTAATTATATATGACTTGATTTTTTGATAGAGAAAAGACTATCATTGGACTTATCAAAGTAGACATGAACAACTTAAGGATAACTTTTATTTATCCAAATTTTAATATGGCAATTACAGATTTTATAAAACATATTAAAATTATGATACAAGCCAAAGGCTATGGAGATTTCCAAAAAAATAACATTCAATTAGACATTATATTCTTCGGAAAATTAATGAATAGCATAAACAACAATTTCACAGTTAATATCCAAAGAATGATTGAAACATTAACAAAAGGTATCTATTTTTTAAAATGTAAAGAATTTGATTCTGAAACATTAGCAGGGTTAGAATGAAATGAGAATCTAGAACCTCAAAATCAGACTCTAAAACCCAATGATTTTATTATGTACAAAGATAGACATGGGAACTTAACAGTAAGGTTCAGTGGATATAACCCTTCTACATCTCAACAAACCGAAGAAGAAGAAGATAATGTGAATATGATGAACATTGAAGAAATAGATCAGTATAACACAAACGAAAACTTTTTGGACGATATAGAAGAATATATTTACATGCCATCAAAGGTTGATACCTATTTGACCTTCGAAGATATGACGGAATTAGAATAGTTTGAAAAGATAAATTTACGATTAAAAGCTTACTAGGAATTATATTTTGATGAAGGAAAAAAAATATAATTGCTAGAAAACAAGAAGTCAAGCTTATGAACCCAGCAGAATCACAGCTACCTCAAGACCACTATTTGAGGTACAGTATCTTGAAAATTCCATGAGAACAATAGATTATGGACAAGGACATCCATCTAGGACTTGTATAACTCCATATACAAATAATAATCCTCTATTTACAACCACAGGAAGAAGAAGACCACCAGAAATTACATTCTTTGGAAGAAATTCTGTACTTTTAAATATAATTGAATGTGACCCATAATTATATGATACTTAGAACAATGGATTGTCTTAGGAAAAATAGACTACCAAGCAAAGCATGAACTTGATATAGAAATTAGAGAAGCCGTGATGAGAGTAAGAGAAAATTACTTAGGAGATGTAGCTAGAGCTGTTTGAGGAAGCTTACAAGGGAAAATTTCCAGAAAAGATAACTAGAATAGCATCTTAAGGAAATAATATTACTTAACTTTTGTTATACCATTCACAGACTTCTTATAGCTAGAGATGCTAATACTGGTTTAGACATTAGGCAAAGGGAAGTCATGCGTGACTTAGAACAACTTCAACTTTTTAGTTGGAACTGGATTGCTGATCCTTTTTGCAATGACTTTTTAGTACTTACAACAGTCTCAGGTAATTATTGTAATCCTGAATTAGGAGAAAGATTATTTAACAAATTACTTAAAGATTAAGGAAAGAAATTCACAAAGCTTGGACAAATATGAAAGTTACACCACAATATGATAATATAGGAGTACAAGTCCAACACATCATAGCCATACTTAAAGAAAAATGCACTTACATTCAAATACAAAAACAACTTAAAAATCAACAATATGGTTTCTGTAATCAAATTTATACTCCACAACAATATGACTTAAATAAACACCAACCCCATCGAAGAAGACATAGGCCTGCAATACAAGCAAAACCAAAAATGAAATAAAAAAGAACATGTTATTTAAGGAAAAGCAAAATTCGAAAACCTGATTTAAATAAGGAAAAACTTGTCAGAAGATTTAAACCATAGAAAACTTATGCTAACATAATCACCTGTTTTGCTTGTAACCAATATAGACATTTATCCTCTACTGTCCAAGCAGAAAGAATGTGTATACACGAGAAGCCAAACTAGTCTCTAGCACTAACTTAGATTTAGTAGAAGTCCAATCAGATGTTTCTACTGCCTCCTCTATCTATTCTATTGTATCCGTCAATGACTTAGAAGAAGTTTTATCTTCCTTTGATTATACTTTAATTAACTCTTTTATTGATACCCCTTATGGGATAGCAGAAAAATATAGTGTTATTAACTTTCCTCTACAACAGCACTTAGAAGACTTAGTGGAGTCATTGAATGATCTAACTCCAAATTTTAATCTTATGTTCTCTTAATTCTCTCCTATAAATTTGCTAAATTTACAAACTAGTTTAAAAGATTGTCAGCATGACTGGAACCTTAAGATAGGAACAGATAATGTTTCTTCTTTAATATGGATTTTACCCAGCAATAGACAAAAGAGGCACTTGCAAATTCTGCAAAACACAAATATGCAACCTCTGTCTTAAACATACATTTGACATCACAATTCCAACTACTCACACCATCCGAAGAAGGACTAGAAACACTCTCTTGGAAACAAGTCTCTATCTTAGAAATTAGATTCAACCCATTAGAGGTTGAAGTAATCCGTCTTCAGAAAAATCCAATTTAGAGAATAAGGGATCCAAGTATTTGTAATACTGGTAGAATTGTTGGCATACGTATTAAATGTATAACAAACATCCATGGTCATGAATTTACATCACATGCCTTCCTTGATAGTGGAGTCACTAACTCCACCATAGATGAACCAACTAGTATTGGCATCTCTTGCTGTAAGAAGTATGTGAATAGTATAACAAAAATTAAGTATATTATTTATTTGAGATGCTAATCTTGTTATTTCTTTTGAAAATTTTACCTTATATGTTTTCCAAACAGCTCTAGCTACATCTCCTAAGTAGTTTTCTCCTACTCTCATCATGACTTCTCTAGTTTCTATATCAAGTTTATGCTTTGCCTGGTAGTCTTTTTTTACTGAGATAATCTATTGTTCTAAGTATCATATAATTGAGGGTCACATTCAGTTATGTTTAGAAGTACAAAATTTCTTCTAAAAAATGTAATTTCTGATGGTCTTCTTCCTATGATTTTAAGTAGAGGATTAATGTTTGTATATGGAGCTATGCTAGTCCTAGGTGAATGCCCTTATTTGTATTCTATTGTTTTCATGGAACTTTCAAGATATTGTACCTCAAATGGTGGTCTTGAAGTAATTGTGGATTTTACTGGGTTCATAAGATTGACTTCTTATTTTCTAACGATTATGTTTCTTTCTTCATCAAAATATAATTCCAGTCAGTTTTTAATCATAGATTTGTCTTTTCAAATTATTCTAATTCCGTCAGATCTTCGAAGGTCAAATAAGTAGCAGCCTCTACTACTTATTGTTCTCATGGAACTTTCAGGATATTATACCTTAAATAGTGGTCTTTAGATAGTTATGGATTCTGCTAGGTTCATAATATTGACTTCTTGTTTTCTAGCAATTATGTTTCTTTCTTCATCAAAATATAATTCTCAGTCCGCTTTTAATCGTATATTTGTCTGAATTGTTCTAATTCCGTCAGATCTTCGAAGGTCAAATAAGTAGCAACCTCTGCTAACATGTAAATATATTCTTCTATATTGTCGAAAAAGTTTTCGTTTGTGTTATACTGATCTATTTCTTCAATGTTTATCATATTCATATTATCTTCTTTTTCTTCGATTTGTTGGGAAGTAGAAGGGTTATTCCCACTGAACCTTACTGTTAAGTTCGCGTGTTTATCTTTGTACATAATAGACTTATTGGGTTTTAGAGTTTGATTCAGGGATTGAAATCTCGTGCCGTATCGGACGATACGCACGAGATTTTTCGTTCTGCCGCGGCATCGGCACAGGCATAGCGCCGGCACAGGAAATCCGGCCGGGTACGCCTCTGGAGGCGTCGCGAGGCCTCGGCGACGCCGCCAGAGGCCCCGCCTCGGAGGCGCCGCCCGGGGCCGGCGACGCCGTCGGGGCCTGGTGACGCTCCGCGCGGGCCGCGCACAGTGATCGCGCAGTCCGCGCGATTTTTTTTTTCATTTTAAAACTTTAGGTTTAATTACGATTTTAATAATTAACTCCTAGCTATAGTTCAAAATTATAATTTGGGATAGTTTAAATAGGCTTTATTAAAACCTATAAAATTATCAAAAAAATTTTATTTTTTATTTTTAAATATTTAGATTAAATTTTTTATTTTAATTAATATATTTTATATTTTAAAAATACCGAAACCATACCGGCACGGTACGATACGGTACCAAAACTGTATCGTTCCGGTCCGGGACCGAAACTCCGATACGGCTCGATATTTTAAACCTTGGTTTGATTTTGAGGTTCTAGATTCACATTCCATTCTAACCCTGCTAATATTTTAGAATTAAATTCTCTAGGTTTTAAGAAGTAAATACCTTTTGCGATTAATGTTTCGATCATTCCTTGGATATTAACTTTGAAATTGTTGTTTATATTATTCATTATTTTTCTCAAGAATATAATGTCTAATTGAATGTTATTTATTTGGAAATCTCCATAGCCTTTGACTTGTATCATAATTTTAATATGGTTTATAAAATTTGTAATTGTCATGTTAAAATTTGAGCAAATATAAGTTATCCCTAAGTTGTTCATGTCTACTTTGATAAGTCCAATGATAGCCTTTTCTCTATCAAAGAATCGGGAGTCATATAATACTATTAGTACCTTGTCACCTACTTTTTTCTAGTTAGTTCGCTTAATCTTAAGACAATTAAGCAAGATGGATCTAATTATGTCTTCTAGTTATAATGGTTCTAGCTGATTTGTCTGTCATAAGATTAAGTCTTTCTTTAGCTCCATTAGGGAAATGTAATGTTTCTGTTTGATGGTGTCTGAAAATAGTAGTGAAAGAAAGTGTCCCATGACTATATAGTCTTCTGGGATTAAGAGCATTCAATTGTACATTAGAGAATAATTCAAGATTTCTCTCTATGTATATGATTTCTTCTGATTGATGGCTGGCAGTACTGTTTTTTCTAGCTAGGATGGTATTTAGCTATGAAGTTGTATTATTCTGTTGTCCCCTTAAAGTTCTAGGGGCTCCTGTAAAACTTTTTGTTTCGTTGGTTTTTTAAGACTCATTTTAAAGGTGGGGTATAAATAAGAGAGGAATATGGTTTAGGATGTTTTTTAGGGTTGCTTTGGTTTATTGTAGATAATTTGCTTAAGTTCTTGGTCAAATTAGATACTGTCTCTCCACTTAGTTGTTTGGTTTGTCTTTTGAATTTGTATCTCAAGGCATAGCAAATTATTTTCTAATAGAGTTATTCTCTTTTCCGATTAAGTCTACCGTGTAATATCCGTCTTCTTTTGTCTTTGAGTATTGTTATATATAATTCAAGACTTACTCATAATGTGTATTTTCAAATTAGATTTTGTTTATTTATATTTGATTTCTTCTAGTATTGTATGCAAGATTTTTAAGTCATTTTTCAATTGAGTTTTATTTTCGTTTAGTAGTTCTTTGACTTGAATTAGTAAGTCTGTGGTTTGAAGTTCAAAATTTCTTGATTTATTTTCTTCAATAAGTTTGGCTAGTGTTAGTATGTCCTTTTTCTTAGGAATACGAATTAGATTAAGTTGACTAAATCTTCCATATAAAGAGTCTTGAAAATCTTTGAGAAAATCAATATTTGTTCTAAGATCCTTTAATTCTTGATTTTGTTGGAATACAGTTTGTGTAAGTTGTTTAAAAGTAAGATTGACTTGGTTTTATTAAATCTTTAAGCTTGTTCCTAGGCCTATTAGTAAGTTTGTAATTGTATTTAAATGTGAAGAGTCAGAATGCAGGGAGTAAGTGTTTTTATTCTGATATAACAATGATATTTATAAAAGTCTGTTGTGATGATGTTAGTTGGAAAAAGGGCTAAGTCTAAATTAGGAGTTGGGGTTGAAGTCGTCTATTTTCATGGTCTTAGGTCTTAGGGCTCTGATATCAATTTAGTGCTACACTTTTGTAAGAAGGTCTGAAATGTTTTGGAATTTATAACTAGGCTCTTTTGAATTTTTCCAATAATATAACACGAAAATACTCAAATTAAGGTTCAAATAACTCTAATTAAAGACAATTTGAGCAATTTTAAGCTATAGTTTGATTCTACTTGAATTAAGATTGAATAACTCGAACCAAACTCAAGCTCAAATTTAATTTCGAATCAAGCTTAAGCCAAAATTGTTTATATTTTTAAACTTTGAATCGAATTTGAATATCTTGCATATTTTTTGAACTTGAAATTGAATGACTCTATTTGGTTAGTTTTCACCCTTAGTTTAGTGTGCACCTAAAGGCATTTGAGGATTAAGTACACCAAATGATTTTAAAGTTTCCAATCTAGATCAAGGTTCAAAATTTCGAGTTGGGTCGAAGTTTTGATTTTTAATTGGAACAATATTACTTTGATATCGTGTCAATGTTTTGATCCATGGTGCTGGTAATAAATTGGAGTTGAAGAAGGAAGGAGGTAAAACATAGGAAGGAGACATTGTCTGTGAGGAGCATGATTTTAAATTTTGTACCATTAGGGAGAAACAGTGAAAACATATCATTCCGATAAATTACCGGAACGCGATACAAGTTACTATAGACAATATCTCTTTTCTTTGCGTTATCTCCTTCCTCTTTCCTTCTTTATCCTCCAATCTATCACCGACATCTTGCATTGGAGCATCCTCCAATCTTTCAAAGATTGAAACTATACCACAGCTTGAGATTTTGAATCTTGGTGCCGAGTGGTATCGAGTTTCGGTTATTTACCAGAACGATATGTTTCGACCGTTTTGCCCGACATGGTATAAAATTTCAAATCATGGTCTAGATTAAAATCAAATCTACTCCATCTTGTTATGACCTGCAAACAGTTTTCCACAGGAATAAACCATCAATCACCTTTAGAATTGGAATTACTGTCATGCTTATGCTTAAACTAACATGAATGTGGTTTTTGGCTTTTGACATTGTCAAGTCTAGGGAGAAATGAAATCCTCTACATGCAGTTTGCATGTTAAACACCAAGTGAGCTTCTCTTTTTATGGTCTATCTAGTAACACTTCAGAACTTAGTGAATCCTCTTTTTTCTTTTTTCATCGCCCCACTAGTGTCCAGCTTGAGCATGCTTCCATCATCATTACTCAAACATGTCCTGCTCATGCAGACTTTCCCATCTTTCATTCCCAATGTGCCAAATGAAGACAAGTATCTGTCATTGCTTGACTGTGCCAGATCAAGGCATTCCAAATTAACTCAAGTTGTTCATTATTTGTTCAGCCACATGGGACTCGAGTGATCAACCTAGGCATAGTCCATTGCCTTGATTGTGATTTGATGCATCCCAGTAAAGCATGCTCGTATTGTTTGTCATCTTTTTGTGAGGAAGAACAAAGCATTATCAACTAACCGGTCTGTGTTGATGTGTTTCTTTAGTATACCTTCAGTCCTGGTGTTAATTCAATGAGCATTCTTGCCTTTATTTCTAACGGATTGACAGGGAAAGAATCTCTCTTCGGATCTGAAGAAATAATCTTGGGCATGGTATTGGTCTCATGATTTTAAATTATGGCTCATCCCTCTATTGTTATTCTTTTGTTGTGTCCTCAGTTACCTATCATGGGCTGAGTGATGTGAAGCTTAATTTTCATTTGACTTGTACTTCTTGTGATTTAGTTAGTCTTTTTTGTTATGGAATGTCAAATCATATATCTTTTTTTTTTATTTTCCTTTTAGTTTATGCTTTTATAATAAGTCATTATCCAATCGAATCTGTAAAAATACATATGCTAGTTAGTAATCATTAGATTTATTTCATAAGTTTTAGCCTTTGCATTTTGATCCTTCAAAAAAGATGCACACAACCAGGAATTATTTTGTAGAGGTTAGGAACTAAGTAATGCTTTACTAAACATAAAAAAGAAATATCTGCTCATACTTAGCACGTATATTAATGCGGCATATACAAGGTTTTAAATGTTAGGCCTTGTAATATGAATATTTTCTATAAATTTCTGTGATGATGCTTCACCCTCTTCTTGCATGATGATGTCAATGGTGCATGAATTATATATTTTAGTGGACAAAAATGAAGACCAAATTATTGTCCTCTATAAGTAGGTCTCAAGGGTAGAGCTCTTGGATGAAGTTCAAGTGAAGGCAATTAACTTCGCAAATGAGAAAAATTTACCTGAACTTCCCACCTTGATGTTTGAATTTATAGGCACAGGTGAGCACAGTGTTTGTTGTTTTCTTTTATGTAGATCATCAATTTATTATGCTGACTATATATTTGTTTATATTGTCAGTACAGAAGTATGAACTATGTCAGTAAAAATCCGTGTTCATCTAATTTTTGTACATCTGTTGTCTTGTACTGTTTTTCTAACTTTTTCATTCACTAGAATCAGGTTCAACCTGAAAGGCTCTCTGTCAAATGTTCAAAATTTTCATCTCTATCAGTTTTGCAAGATTGTAGGTTCCTTCCTTGCTGATACATAATTTTTCACAATTTGCATATATCAGAGGCATATGCACGGGAGCAGACACTGAAAGTTCAGAAGATTGTCTCAGACCATAATGGCTCTGATTTTGTTTATGTTGAAGATGCCAATGCTAAAATAGAATTCTGGAGGGTTAGTTTCCAAGAAGTGTTGTTTTCTACTAAGTACTTCATCTAATGCTTGTTTTACCAATTTTGACATCTTAAAAATTTTAGCTTTCCTATGCATCAATACAAAATGATGATTTACCTAGAAAAGAGGGATGCATGTTTTGTTTTTGTCCAACTTGGAGGAACTTGCACAATCTCAAATTGTTTGACAAACCACTACATATTAGAATAAAGCAAACTCTGCTAGAGAGCATGGTTTAAAATTTCATACCGCACCGGGCTCAATAGATGAAATTTACCGTTTCGCCCAACGCCGACATTGCCGGCTTCGTGGACCACCACGGCCTCCCCGACCCCGCGGGAGGCCGTCGGAGCCTCCCATAAGGTCGCTAGTGTGAGTTTAAACTTAAACTTAAGGTTTAATAATTAAATTTATATTAATAATTTCAATCACTTCTAGGTATAATATGTTGGTGCAAGGAGCACCAGTCTATTTCCAGGGTTTTGATATTTAACAATATACCTAGGTCTGGTTAATTTGATCAAAGGTTGATCCAAACATGACCTAATGTTTGGATGTGAGTGAAGTCTAGTCCAGTCAAAGTTGACCAGAAGATTAGCAAGAAGTCCTAGTCAGTTGAACCGAGCAAGGAGAAATCTTAGTTGGAGGCTAGGCAAGAAAAAGTCCTAGTTGGAGGCTAGGCAGGAAGTCCTAACTCGAGGTTAGGCAAGGGAAAGTCTAAGCAGGTCAAGGATGACCGGATGTTTGGCAGGTGAGAAGTCTACAAAGTAATTAGTTCTAACTGAATGTTAGGTAAGGGAAAATCCAAGCAGGTCATGGATGACAGGATGTTTGGCAGGTAGAAAGTCTATCGATTGACTAGTCCTAACTGTAAGTTAAGCACAAGTATGCCTAGTTGGTTAAATCTACAATGTAAGACTTAGGTAAGCCTAGTAGGTTAGACAGATTACAATTAGGCACAGGTTGCTTGTTTATGTGTATGTCAATCTTATAGGAACCAGAAGTTGGAAGCAAGACTAAGGAAGCATAAGTGAAGTAAACAGAAGTAGTTGAACCAAGTCTGGAATCAACCCAAGTCAAACCTGGTTAAACTCACTTCGAGCGTCCGGATGTTACTCCAAGCGTCCGGATGGTCCTAGCGCTCGGATCAAGATGACTTGGCCTTGATAAAAATCGATGGAACCGAATCGGATCCGTCTGGGGCGCCTGGGAAGGGATTCGGGCGCCTGAAACCGTCTTTATATGGCCCTCAACGTGCAACATAAAGAACCCTAATTTTTCATAACTCAATCATCCTGTGGTGCTATTGAACACGAACGACATTCTACTCGTGTGACCGGGGAAGTTCTAGAAAGGATGTGCTGCGCTCAAGACTTCCAAAATGGCATACACGAGAGTATTTGTTTTATTTTAAGTATTATTAATTGTACTTTCATTACTATTATTATTTGACTGTAAGACGGATTTCTCCTCTTTCGAAAAACTTCCGGAAAGGAGACCATTAGTGGACGGGTGCCTCCCGTACATAGGCTTTGGACATACTAATCCTGGGGGGTTAGGAACCAAGTAAAATCTATGAGTCATTGTGTTGTTATTTAATATCCGCTGCTAGTTTTTGATAGAACGAACGAGCGCTATTCACCCCCCTCTAGCGCACGCACCGGTCCTATAATTAGTATCAGAGCAGGTCTGCTCTCAATAGAACTAACTGCCACAGGAGCAAGAAGGCAAAGATGGAGGGGGAGTAAGGTATAAATGTTAAATTTCGTTTTAAATTTAATATAATTTATTTTAAGTACAAAGAGAGGACACTACAAAAACAGTGTCTACTCGTAAGACTCGAACTACACCACCGGCGGCAAAGGAGCAACCGATGTCAAGAGCTCGGCAATACAAAGAGCACATCATATGCTTCAGTGCCTACTTGTAAGACTTAGACGGCATCACCAACGACAAAAAAGCAACCGATACCAGGAGTCCAATAATACAAAGAGTACATCATGTGCTCCAAGTGCTAAAAACGCGAATACTATAAAAATCGATGCTCGAAGAAGAAGACAGAGTCAAAATTAGAATTAGGAGTTGCGATTCCGGTAAATACGTTAATTTACGAATATACCTCTACGATTTTGCATGATAGAGTTACTTTTGTTGATAATTTAGATAATATTGAAAATACAAATAATTTAGAAAATATAAATTAAATTAATTTGAAAAATTCAAACATAGATAATTCTAATTTAATTAATTTGATTAATTCAAAATCAAATAAATTAGAAAATACAAAATTAATTAATTTGACTAATTCAAAATTATCTAATTTCACAAATTTAAATAATTTAGAAAATATAAATTTAATTAATTTAAAAAATTCAAACTTAGATAATTCTAATTTAATTAATTTGACTAATTCAAAATCAAATAAATTAGAAAATATAAAATTAATTAATTTGACTAATTCAAAATTACCTAATTTGATAAATTTAAATAATTTAGAAAATATAAATTTAATTAATTTGAAAAATTAAAACTTAGTTAATTCTAATTTAATTAATTTGACTAATTCTAAATCAAATAAATTAGAAAATACAAATATAATTAATTTGAAAAATTCAAATCTAAATCTTATCAATAATAAAAATTCACCAAATTTGAATAATAAATCTGAATTAAAGAAAAATTTAACTAATTCAAAATTAAAATTTTTAATAATTAAAAATTTAAATATAATTAATTCTATAAACGTAATTTAGACATAATTCAAATAAATAAAAAATTAGATCAATTCTTCAACCTATTTAATAAATTCGAAAATGAGTAATAATTCAATCAATAAGGATAAAAGTAATAATTATCAAGATAAATCTAATAATTTAAATGTAATTAATAATTCAAAATTAAATAAATAAGATAATCTTAATAATAAAATAAATTCAAAACCTAACAAGATAAATTTTAAATTTAATTATCTAACCACTAAAAATTCAAGATTAAATACTAAAAATTCTTATAATAAATTTTCAAACTTTAAAAATACTAATACAAATTTAAATATTAAAAATTCAAATTTAAACAATAAAATTAATTACAATCGTGTACCTTTTAATTATGAAACAATGAATAATTTAAAAAATTAAAAATTAAATCCTAAAAATTCAAAATTAAATCTTGAAATTTAAAAAACTAAATCTATCAATTTTAACAAGTCAAACTTAAATTTTAAAAATTCAAATTTAAATAATAATCAAGTTCCATTTAATTATAGAACATAACTTAATTCAAATCATAAATTGAGTCCACAACCTTTAAAAATTCAAACAAACATAATTAAAAATCCATAAACTAAATTATAATAAAATATTTATAATTATGAAACTAATTAAAATATTACCTAATGAAATAAAAACTTAATAAAATTCAAAATATGTCAAAGAGTGTTGACATATTCACGGGTCCACACGAACTATATGAAATCGAGAATTTGATACATTATTAGAAATAAAAAAAATTGTATGACTTGATTGACTTATGCATACTTGTCATGTACATGCATATGTTTTATTACTTATGTACATTAAATGTCATGTCATACATATTTAATTTGTGCTTAATTTAAATTTATAATGGTTAATTAAGAACACATGATTGCTTAACACTTGTCCAACTTAGTACTAAGGTGGGGCGAGATGATAATACGTTAGGGAAACTTGGTCTAGGTAATCAAGTGAGGTAAGGAATAACTTGCTTGGTCTGCTTAGCTAAGTGGAACTAACTGAAGCTACCTCGGTACATTCTAGACTAGTTAGACCAGGATTTCTCAAGAAGTTAAGGACATAATTTCTTAAAAAGACTTTGTCTAAGGAAGTAGTCGTTGTTCCGATAACCAAGAAAGCTCCTATTTTGCCATGACTTGGAAGTCGATATTTAAAATGTAGACTTAATTAACTGACGGTTAAACTTGAATCTAACACAAGGTCAAATATTCATTAGAACTTCACTTAAATTAATAAAAATAAAATTAACAAACCGTCTTAGAAAATCCATAAGGCTACCCTTGTATGTCTTGTACTGAGGCACTTAAAATGGGTGATATGTTAAGGACTAATAAATCATAAAGCTTTGAAAATATTTTTCAAAAACTATAAAACTATTTTTAAAAATTTAATAATTACTTGAAATTCATGATTATTATGTGTATTTATTATAAAGTTTTCAAAACTCTATATATTTGAAAATTGGTTGACCAACACAAAACCTTTAGGTCAACACTATGTCTACAACCTTAAGATACATAAGCAAAAATTTCTTGTAGTTAACAAGGATATCCTAAGAGACTGTCTAGTTAAGCGGGAGGTACTTCTTGAAAGATCTTACCTTCAAAAGACCTTTGAAAAATTTACTTGAAAAATCTTTTTGAAAACTCATGATTCGAAAAATAATTTGAAAATTGTTCGTTTGACTTGAAACAACCCCTAAGACACAAAGAGCCCTAAGAAAGTGTCAAATTTATAGAGAAGTCCAAATTGAAAGTTCAATTAAAAGTCATATTTTTGAAAAACCTTTGAAAAATTATAAGTTAATTGTTCTTTTGACTTAGATCAACTTCTGAGATACATAGCGAGTTTGTCTTGTGGTTAACAAAGAGTCTTAAGGGAGTATTAGATTAAGGGAGAAGTCTAAATTAAAAAAGCAAATCTATTTCAAATTTCTTTTTATAAATCCTTAAAAAAATCCTTTGAAATATCTATGAAAATCAATTTCAAAATCATATCAAAATTATTTTAAAATTATTC
The DNA here is from genome assembly GCF_044706935.1 of Curcuma longa. Taxonomy (NCBI): domain Eukaryota; kingdom Viridiplantae; phylum Streptophyta; class Magnoliopsida; order Zingiberales; family Zingiberaceae; genus Curcuma; species Curcuma longa. The sequence goes on along the minus strand of NC_133861.1, from coordinate 26,695,811 downwards.
TTTTAATTTGGGTCAAACCCTAAGACACATAGGGAGGTTGTTTTGTTGTTAACAAAGAACCCTAAGGATGTGGCAGGTTCAGAGGAGATCCTGATTAACAGGATAATAAATAATTTTTTCAAAAATATCTATTTTGGAAATCCTTTGAAAAATATTTTTAAAACTTATTTTGAAAACCCTTTTTGAAAAACTATCTTAAAAACTTTTTGTTAAAAGTTATTTTTGAAATCTATTATAGTCTTTCAAAAAATGTCTCGACTAAGTTGTGACCATAGGAAATACCTTAATTGTTGGTGCAATATTACTTTTTGATATATGAAAAGAGGGAGAAGGGAATTTAAGTTAAATAATCTAGAATTCTCCCAGATTAATAAAACTCTAATCTTATTTAATTTAAGAAATTGTCAAACATCAAAAAGGGAGAGATTGTTGGTGTAGAAAGCACCAGTCTGCCTCCAGGGTTTCGATATTTGACAATATACCTAAGTCTGATCAATTTGACTAAAGGTTGATCCAAACCGGATCTAATGTTTGAATGTGAGTGAAGTCTAGTTAGGTCAAAGTTGATCAGAAGACTAGCAAGAAGTCCTATTCAATTGGACCGGGCAAGAAGTCCTAGTTATTTGGATCGGGTAAGGAGAAGTCCTAGTTGGAGGCTACGCAAGGAGAAGTCCTAGTTGGAGGCTAGGCAGGAGAAGTCCTAGTTGGAAGTTAGGCAGGAAAAGTCCTAATTAGAGGTTGGGCAGGAAGTTCTAGTGAGTGAAGTTGGCAAGGAAGTCTTAACTGAAGGTTAGGCAAGGGAAAGTCCAAGTAGGTCAAGGGTGACCGGATATTTGGTAGCTGGGAAGTCTACTAAGTGATTAGTCCTAATTAGAGGTTAGGCAAGGGAAAATTTAAGCAGGTCATGGATGATAGGATATTTGGCAAGTGGGAACAAGGTATAATCAATATGAGCAGAAACATAAACTACTGATATCTACACGAATATACACATATCTTAAAGACCTATCTATAAAGGATAAGTCAAGGTACCCGTCAAACTCGCGATTCCAGTGTCGACTCGGTTAGGGGTGCACAAACTCGTATCGTAAACTTGTACGAGTTTACAGAACCTCCAAAAAAGAGTTATAAAATGTCAAATAATATATATTTGATCATAACTTCATAAGAACAATCACTATTTCACATATCTAATAAAAAAGCATAAACATATTTATCAACAACATGTTTTCACAATATAAGAAAAAGACTAAACCTGAAAATTTAACATGAAAAAATATGAAATTTTCAAAATTTATGTTTCAACATCAAGTTACAAAATTACAACCCCTTCTTCCTCTTCACGGCGCCATCTCAACCCAATATAATCACAGCCACCGAACTGTGAAGAGGATTTAAAATTTCATATTCAAAAATAGTCACCTTGAATAGATACACCTAGATTCAAGCTTTGGTCCATCGTGGTCCAAATTTGACCAAAATCTGGAAACATCAAACAAAGAGGTTTACCACCATTTATCGAGTTCTAACTCAAGAACCCTAACTTAGAAGAAAGCCAACTCAACTTACCAATCGGCTTCATTCCATCGCCAGCCAACTCCAAGATCAAGCTCCTGATTCAAGATCTACAACCGGCTCTTCAAATCCGAAATCAAAACCCTAGATCTAAAGCCCACGAACTCCTCAAAAACAGAATAATCCCCTTACCTTCTCCTTTCTTTTCTTCGGTTCGTCGCCACCGCCGCCGATTCAAGCTCCCATCGGCGAGATCTAGCCCAATCGACTCCCCTCCGATCACCGGCGGTCCCTCCTTGGCTCCCAGCTCCGGCTAAGGGCGGTGAGCTCTCGTGCGTCGGTGAGATCACAGTGGCAGCGTCGCGCGCGATCGGGAGAAAGGAGAAGCAGCGATCTGGATCTCGGAGATGGCTACTGTAGCGTTCTTAAAGGGTGGTTTTAGTTAACGGGTCGGGTTAATGAAGATCCAATAACCCTTTAGTCATTTAGCTTTTTGAACCCTTTAATTTGTCGGTATTTTACAGTGGGTGATGTCTAGTTAGGTCAAAGTCGATCAGAAGACTAGCAAGAAGTCCTATTCAATTGGACCGGGTAAAAAGTCCTAGTTATTTGGACCGGGTAAGGAGAAGTCCTAGTTGGAGGCTACGCAAGGAGAAGTCCTAGTTGGAGGCTAGGCAGGAGAAGTCCTAGTTGGAAGTTAGGCAGGAAAAGTCCTAATTAGAGGTTGGGCAGGAAGTTCTAGTGAGTGAAGTTGGCAAGGAAGTCTTAACTGAAGGTTAGGCAAGGGAAAGTCCAAGTAGGTCAAGGGTGACCGGGTATTTGGTAGCTGGGAAGTCTACTAAGTGATTAGTCTTAATTAGAGGTTAGGCAAGGGAAAATTTAAGCAGGTCATGGATGATAGGATATTTGGCAAGTGGGAAGTCTACCGAGTGACTAGTCCTAACTGCAAGTTAGGTACAGGTAAGCCTAGTAGATTAGATATACATGATAAAACTTAAATAAGCCTAGTAGGTCAGACAGACTACAATTAAGCATAGGTTATTTGTTTATGTGTATACCAATGTTGCCAGAATCAAGAGCTGTAAGCAAGACTGAGGAAGCATAAGAGAAGCAAACAGAAGCAACACAGGTCAAACCTGGTCGAACTTAGTCCGGGTGCCCGGATGTTACTCTAGACGCTCGGATCAAGATGGCTTGGCCTCGATAAAGACCGACAGAATTGGATCGGTCCGGGGCGCCCGAAAAGGGATCCGAGTGCCCGAAAGCATCTTTATAAGGCCCTCAACGTGCAAGATAAAGAACCCTAATTTTCCACAGCTCAATCATCTTGTGGTGTTGCTGAACGCGAACGACATCCTGTTCGTGCGACCGGAGAAGCTTTAGGAAGGGTGCATTGCGCTCAGGACTTCCAGAACAACCTACACGAGAGTATTTGCTTTATTTTAAGTCTTATTAATTGTACTTTCATTATTATTATTTGACTGTAAGATGGGTTTCTCCGTCTCCGAAAAAGTTTCGAAAAGAAGACTACTAGTGGACGGGCGTCTCCCGTACATAGACCTTGGACATACTAATCCTCGGGAGTTAGGAACTAAGTAAAATCTGTGAGTCATTGTGTTGTTATTTAATATCCGCTGCTAGTTTTTGATAGAACGAACAAACGCTATTCACCCCTCCTCTAGCGTGCACATCGATCCTATATAATGGGAATAATCTAGGCCCTGGTGCTACAGTGCAACGACAGGGCACCGTTTCAGTTTTCTAAGCATCTAAGGATCGAGTCTCAATTTCGATGAATTAGCATATGAATTTTCCTTAATGGACGGTTGGTCTAAGAACACTAGGCTGATGGACCGCTCAATGCAAGTGCTTCCCGATTTACCTTGATGGTCGATAGGAAACTTCTGTGGAGCCGAACCAATCACTCCTAGGATTAGTCGGCGTAAGTTGGATAATTAGTGTGAACTAAAAAAATTAATAATAATAAAAAAAATAGGAATAATTTAAACAAACTTAATCAAACTATAATAAAATTATCCCATTAACTTAATATATATATTATTTATTTTAATTTTGAAAATATATAATAAATTTTTTATTTAGTTATCATATAAGAGTGCCTCGATCCCTTTTTTTCTTTTTTTAAAAATTATTATTTTTTATATTTTAAATTTTTTATTATTTAAGTGAAATTTTTTATTTTAAATTAATATATTTTATATTTAAAAAATATCAAAACCGTATCGTTTTAGTCATAAATTAAAACTCCGATACGGTTCAAGATTTTAAATCATACCACAGAGTATACGTGTCATAATATATATATATATGACTCCTTTAAGGTACTTTAATTATTGACATTAGATCTCATTTTGGCTGTATAAAGGTGACTGGATAAGTTAGATAAATCCCTATATGTTATTTAGATCATGATTTTTATTTGCATACGTGAATTTCACTCTTTTTAATGCTACCCTTAATCTCATCAGACTGGAGCTTGCTAGAGCCGCATATTTATACAAGTTTTTACCTGATTTGATATGGAAATGAGTCTTTGGAAATATACAATAGTGCAAGAATGCGAGAATCTCATAATTTGGTCATGAAATATCTGGTTATATCGGATAATATCATTAACAGGATGATATAACAACTCTTTAACATATATAGAACAGTTTCCCCTTTCCAAGTGACTTGTTATTTTGCTATTGAATGAGCTTCATTCTAATTTGTTATCACCAATGGTAAACTTGACATTTCTGCTTATCAATTTTTAAAGTTCTTCCTGTTGAATAGTATGAGTGGACTTGACATTAAATACTGTTTCATCCACTTCACTATTCCTCAATATAGACATACTCATCTTTTTCCCAGATGTATCGATCCAAGAGTGGTGTGGAAATCATGTGAATCCATAATCTTTCATCATCATGATCATCACTTTGTATTTGTCCTGACTATTTTAGGCTGCTACGGCCGTGTTTAAACAACATTAAAATTTAGCTATCCATTAATCAGTTACCCCTAACCATTATTAGTTTCCGCCACCAGCTCACGACTTAGCCAAATGATGCACGCATACATCCAGTATATTATGATACTTGTCTCCCTTTTTTGGGAAACTCTGTTAAATGAGTTTTGTTAGATTGCGTAATGAAGTATCGCCTTTTGTGAATCAGAACCTTAGAGATTTTCTCATCTCTATTTAGGATAATTCTTCCTTTGGTTTGACTTTACATGGCATACATCCAGTATATAATAAAACAGAAAGATGCAAAATGCAAGGATTTCTACATATATCCCCTATATGAGCTTCCATAGCAAGCTAGAAAGAACTGAAGCAACAATGTACAAGTGGGTTTTCCCTAGAATATTATGATACTCGTCTCCTTTCTTTTTGGGAAACTCTGTTAAATGAGTTTTATTAGCATGCATAACAAAGTATCGTATCGCCTTTTGTGAATTGAAACCTTAGAGATTTTACTCATCCCTATTTATGCATGGCAGGAACTTGTTCTGGAGAGCACGGTATCGGCACAGGGAAGATGAAGGTAGTTTGTCTCAAATCTATTTTACTGTCGAAGTATCATCCATTTGTCACATCATTCTCAAAAAACAATCGAAAAAAAATGCAAATGTTTGTGTTACACTTCACCTTTTGTTTCATTTGTTCTTCCATTGTTGCAGTATCTGGAAGAGGAGCTTGGAATTGGGGCATTAAGAACAATGAAACGGATAAAGTCTGTGTTGGACCCCAACAACATCATGAATCCAGGGAAGCTGATTCCTCCTCATGTCTGTATTTAAGAACTTTGTTGTTTGTTGAAGAGGGAAACTTCCATTTCACCTCCGGAAGTTTACTCTTTTTCGAAAAGACATCGGACGGTGTCGTCGACTCTTTGTAGTTTTTATTAATCCAAATGACATAATATAATTATAATTTAATTAATAACAACAATGTAGTGTTATTGTAATAATTTAATAGATTCATAAATAATATTTATCTATATTTTATATTGACTAGTAATTTAATATAATCCTCCTCCTTTATCTTAGTTTAGGATTAATCGTGACAGAAGTTTACTTATAGTGAACAAAATTAATTAATACAATAGCAATCACAGTTAAATTCATCCACTTCAACTCTTAAGTAGGGATACTCTCAAGTAGGGATGAATAAAAATCAGTTAAAATTTCGGTTTGGTTATTTTAAAATTTTAATTTTAAAATTTTTTATTTTATTTTGATTAAATTGAATAAATTAGATTATTCAAAATAAAAAAATAATTTTTAAATTTTTAAATAAATAAATTTATAAATTTTTAATTAATTGATAAATTTTTTATAATATTTTAAAAATTCAGTTATTTTGATTGATTTGATTAAAAATTAAATTAATTGATATTTTATTGGTTTGATTTATTTAATTTTTATTTGAAAATTTAATCGATTTGATTAGTTTAAAAAAATTTAATTCGGTTCGATGTTGATTAATTCGGTTCGATTCCATATTAGTCGATCAATTCTACTTTTGAGAGACAAAACACGATTGCCTTGTTTAAAATAACTAAACCATTTTGCTAATTCACAACATATTTTTTAAAAATATTAATTAATGTTTTTTTAAAAAAACACAGGAATAAGTATGTAATCATTCTAAATTTGATATTCCCTATTCATTTTGCAATCAAACCCTAAATTTAGGCTTTAGAACGAACGCATGATTGTAATTTTATATTTTCTTTAAAATAACTAAACTCATTAAGCACAATAATGACATCACAATATTTTTTATTTCCGTACCAGTTTTTAGCTTAGGTTATGAACATTAATTTTTTATTACAATTTTATCTTAAATTTGCTTTTAAATGATTTTACTAATTCTTATATTTTCTCTTTTATTCTTGACGAAGTGTTGATTTAATTCTATATAAGTAATTTATTTTATTTATCTATTTTGACATAAAAAGTCATATAATTTATTGAGAACGGGAAATTGAAGCTTTATATTGTAAGTATTATATTTATTATCGTATGCTATGAGGGTATGACTTAATTGGTTATTGTGGGATAAACTTATTGTAATGGGTAAGAGTCGAATTTCGACAAAGTCAAAGCAGGTAATATCTTCTTTGTAGTGACCCATTGAAACTTTTTGATTTATTTCTTTACATAGTCGTGAGATCGACTGTGTGAGACTATTAAAGTAACCGATTTTATTTTTTGCTATAGTATTTATTATCATATTAATTTAATATCAATGATAATATAACATCTTTTAAAATATGGAGTTGAAACTATTATGATTTATTATTTATAATTTGAATAATCAGAATAATAAATTATGTAATTTAATTCATCAGGATTTTTAAAAAGGAACAAATAAAATAGATATACAAATTATGAATATAACAACTAATATAAAAGGAAATTATTAAGCAATTAAAAGTAGGAATATGATCATACATGATTTTATTTTTAACAACTTCAAAATTACATATATTTTCATAAATTTAATCATATATTCTACCACGCCCTTTTGGATGACAAAATCTATATTCTACCTCTTTTCTGCAAAAGGTGGAATCTATATTCTACCTCGTTATGACCAAGTACTTTCATAATTAATCATGCATTCATCATTAAGTCTATGGTGTCCTATGAATTAATTTTTTTTTAGGAGGAGATAATCCTAAAACATTGGATGAGGAGTAATATGTCGCTTACACTTTCTGATTTCCCCTAATAATCGATAAGTTTTTGTAAAATCAGATCCATCACTTCTAAAATTAATCAGTTTGAAATAAGAATGAAGCCAAAGGAGAGAGCGATGGTCACTCTCTCTCCGTTCATTTATTTTAATACAAGAGGCGTAGGAATATAAAAATGAAGAGGTAAACCGTAAATGAGGAGTGATAACAAATCTATCCCTCTCAACGTAAATACGCATCTTTTATCGCCCCAATATAAAATTTCTTATTTATATTATCCTCATCAACATACACAACACTTCCGTGTTTCATTGCCAGCTATAAATCAGTGTAAACGTGAATTCAATTTTATAATGTTAAAACAAAGATTAGAATGTTAAAAACAAAGATTAAAAATAAAAGAAAGACAAAATGAAGTATTAAAATTCGTGTACTGTGTAAAAAAAAATTGTTAAAGACAAATATTAAAATTCGCGACAAATATTGAAATATTTTTATATATTTTTAATTATTTTAATTCTTTCATCAATTTAAAAAATAAAAGGTCCAAACTAAAAATGGAATAAAGAAATACAATAATATATCGAATTCGAAAGAGGGATTGGAATCAGTTATCCGCTTCCTTGTTGCGGCTGTGCTGCGAGTCGCCGAGCTGTCGTCGGGGTGGGAAAATGGTGGCTTGCCTTCCCTCCGCTGCCGCTCTCGTCTCCCTCCCATCAGCTACACTCAATAGCAGAAGAAGCGTCCACCAGTTCAGGTCCACCTCGTCCGCTTGTTCTTCCCCTTCGTTCCTTCGCAGATGCCCTTCGCTTCAACCTTCTGCTGTCTCGTTCCCGTCGCCCGCGCTTGTGAGGCGGAGCACCTGGGGTTTCTCGGCCTCCTGCTGCCTCCCGCTCGACTCCAAGAACACTGCTCCGCTTTCGACAAAGCTTTATGTCAGCGGTACCATTTTTTTTTGTTGTTGATTTTTTTTATCCGATTACAAATTTCACTCCTTTTGGTTAACTTTTTTTTGTGCAAATGTTTATAAAATCCGTTAACTTTTCGTTAACATTGCTTCAAAGGGATAATATTTCCTGTAAGAGGCTATCAAATGTGGGGTTTTCTGTGTTATGGAAGGAATCAGGAATCCATTTGTTTGTATACGGAATTACTTGAATTGAAACATCAAACCTTTATACCATAGCTGCAAGTTAGTTATCATGGGTTTAGCTCATGATACTCAGACTTATTCTGTTCTTTAAATTGAGGGATAAGTGACGTGGATACCTACCAAAGTGAATTTGTCAGACAGGAATCCAGGTACAGAATAGCTTACACTTTTTTAATGGGATGAAACATTTCAGCATACGATTATATTCAACGAGTAAACACCCATGATCACCACTAAAAATTAAAGATTGGAACTTATACAACTTTTGAAGGGCGATATGGGAATAATCATCCATTAATGGGGTAACCATAGGATGGTTTACACGCGGACTATCTGTTGAGAAAGTAATACTCCCATGTTGTTGAGTTTGAATGGTGTTTTGATATCTTTAACAAAAAGTTCAAGTTTGGCTTGAATTTCTAATGTATTTATTAAGTGTGTGGAAATTTGGAACAATGCATATAGGAGCTCACAGAGCTTGATGACTCAATACGCTTGAGTTGGTCTGCTAGGTGATTCGACATAGTCAAGTTGAATGGTTGCGGATTCATTGAATCAATAGCCTAGTATAGAGGTGGACTAGAGGTGGACTCAGAAGGTGAGAGGAGAAGAATGATATGTGGAGCAAATTCTCATAAATTAGTGTATGGTTGGTTTGTTGACTCAATGGCCTCATATGGAGGTGGACTCAGAAGGTGAGAGGAGAAGAATGATATGTGGAGCAAGTTCTCCTAAATTAGTGTATGGTTGGTTTGTTGACTCAATGGCCTCATATGGAGGTGGACTCAGAAGGTGAGAGGAGAAGGATGATATGTGATGCAAGTTCTTAAGATCACGACTGGTTTGTTGACTCAATGGACTGATATAGAGGTGGACATAGAAGGTGAGGGGAGAAGGATGATATGTGGAGCGAGTTCACAAAGCTTGGTGCATCTGAGCATTTGAGGTCCGATGTAAGGTGTACTTGGAAGGCAAGGGGTGAAGGATGATATGTGTAGCAAGTTTAGAGCATTTGAAGTCCCGAAGGCCAAATGTTAGGTGTACTTTAGGTTGACCAACATATTTTGATGTTGCTCGTAAAGGATTTAACTTAGGTTTAACTTGTGTTCCAGAATGTGTGGCAATTGTCTAGGAGCTTGACATGTTGCTTGTCAAGTTGAGGTTGACTTGGAGCTTGGCAAGTTGCTTATAACTCAATAAGATCTAGATGGAAGGCTAAGAGGTTAAGGTTGAGTTGGAGCTTGGCAGGCACATGGTCAAGTGGGTTGCTAGTTTGATGGCTTAGAGACCTAGAATGAGGTAGAGTTCAAGGCAAGGTTAAAGATAAATGTAGAAAGTTTGAAGGGCTTAGTGCATCCAAGGATCAAAGAATTAAATGAACTTAAGGGTGAAAAATATTGATGACAAAAGACTCGAAGACACGTAAGCTGCAAGTGATTTCAAGCAAATAAAATCTTAGCTTATTTTTTAGGTAAGGTTTGCCTAGTGATTTTTATGACTAAGAAACAATAAGTTTTGGGGATTATAATTGTTATTAATACTATAGTACCATTTTTTTTTTTGTCAAGGAGTGGAGAATTTTGTGAAAAAATTTGAAAGAAATAATGATTTGAAAAAATTTTGTCAAGAAGGAGATGATAGGATCAGTCTAGTTGAATCTGAGTGGCTTGATGGGCTTGCAAATAAAAATTACTCTCTTGCGTATTCTCACAAGGCCAAACAAAGTCATTTGATGCAATAGAAATAATAATGGAACAAGTCAATGCTAACATAGGAGGATTTTACATGGCTCAGAATATTGATTCCTACTCCATGATTTGATGATTCGTTCGATGGATTAAGCCCCTATTCCCTTTATGAAAGATCTTCTTTAGAGGTGGAGAAATATCTCTTATAACAATAATATCTTCTCTACAAAGATTTACAAGAGATATAAGAGAGAAGATTACTAGAGTATATCAAAGTGACCTTCTAGCAGCCCTTGGTCACGTTTATCTCTGTTCAATGCAGCAATAATGTGTCAGAACTCTGCATGAATTTGAGATTAGACTCGAAACATTGCTTGAAGTTGTCCAATGACCATTTTTTGAATTACCTTTTTGGCTAGAATCAATTTTAGTCATTTTCAAATTAAAGAGTTGTTAACATGATCTTCTTAGGAAATCAATCGGCTCAAAGTGTCTCCAATTGACTTGACCCCTTTTTCAATTGTCAATTGGACCTCTTTTTCAATAGGCTCAAACTTAACTTAATAGAGAATATTCTATTTTTTATTAGTATTTTTAGTTGACTCAGTAGTTGACTCAAGTCATCAGTTGACTAGAATCACTCTTAGTTGACTCAACATACACAAAGATCTTAGATTCTACTTGCTTACACCTTGGTAAGCTTTCATAAGGCTTCGAGATCGAGCTTGGTCACCAACTAAGGCCAGATTGACACTTTGTAAGCCCATATAGACTTTCTCAAATAAGCAAACTGAGAATACATGTTACACAACTCTTGCGGCTCACTGTCTTCATGTCTTCACCAATTTACCTAAGAGTTATGCTTCTAGGTCTTCCCCCACATGCTTAAAGGTCGCACCTTCAAAACTTCATTCTCCTGGCCAAAAGCCACATGCTACATACCTGGATGTCTAGAACTAGAACTAAGCTTGACAAAAGAAAGAAATTACCAATTACTAGTTTGTGTTCTAAAAGCAATGACTCAGCTCCCAATTCGCTGAAAAACAATCTGGCTACATTGTTGGATCAGTAAGTTGAAGGTGGTAGGTAGACGACAATGCCCAAGTTTTTTTTTGCAATTCCTCACATGCTTCAAATAAATGCCTTGCAGTTTGAATTTTCCTCTTGCAGAATGATCATAAGGTGTTGGGAATTAGAACGCTCTTGCATAGTGATACATAGCTAACATTGAGGTTATTTTGTAATTAACCAAATACTTTAGTTTTGAACATGCCTAAGTCCTACAAATGTGGGAAAGGACTTGGTTTATTATATCTTTCAATATCATGTTGTCGGCTTTTCGAATGGTGAATGATCCCTGTGTTTTTCATCACCAGTGCACATATAAGCTTCCTGTTCCCAGGGTATTTGTTCCACAGCTTGACAAAATTGCTAGCATGTCGCCTCCACATGCACAAGCTGATTATGGTAAATATTTTATTGACACATACTCATATAACTCCAGAAGATCATTCCATGAAAATAGAAGTCTTTAACAAGGTGTATGTTACTCCAGATAAGGGAGCATCTCTGATTCAGTCACACTTCTTCCCATCCTTACCGACCAACATATTTCTACAACCAATTTCCAAAATCAGTAATTATTTTTTGAGGTGAGTAATGACCAACATTTACAAAGCTCTAGCAAATTATGGGTTTAGAGATTAATCACCTCAAGACCTCCCTCCCTACCTGGCAAATGTGGGTCCAGGAGATTATGGGTTTTGATCAGATAGCCTTTGTTTTGAAGCCAAAATAATTGTCTAGCAACCCTATCTATCTTTTTTTATAGCCTAACCTGGTATGCAGTAACTTCTTGTTGGGTAGTTGAGTTGACCATGCGTTCAGAATGTTGTTGGTCAATGCCAATTTTTCATGATGTGAATTTGGATCCAATTATGTTGATGATGCCATTCTAATTTTTGTGGTTAGGTTTCTTTGTGCCAAGTTGGAAAGCATTGTCAAATTGTATATTCAAGCCTCCCTCTTGTTGGTATAGTTGTTCGGTGGTAGATGTGTTAGGGTATTAGCGTTATGTATTTATTCTTGTATTTGTGTTTTAGATTTAGGGATAAGCTATGAGTTTATGCACAGGCTTGTAGAATATGTAAGACAATTTTCTTTTTCCTAATGTAGGAATGGTATGAGAGCGTTGCTCTTGAGTTTTTCTATAGCAATCACCTAAGGAGGAGGCCAACAACCTCCCTATGTCATGGTTCCCTAGTTTCTTATCTTTTTGCATGTGCCACCTATCACATCCACATGATCTCGATTCCTTTAAAAGAAGCATTGTCTTTGTCCTCCTCTAGATCAATGTCAATTATGCGAGTAACATTTTCCTCTAAATCTAGCGTCGTAGCAATGTCTCCTCCTCTGCAAGGATGACATCTATAGAGACCGTTGTCTTCTTATGTGTGCATTTTCTTCTCATTCAAGAACAATTCTTGCTTTCCTTGCATACTCATCTTCGCAACGCCATGGGAGCTTGCATATGGTAAGGGTCCTCTATCCTTGTCACATTCACCTTTCTACCTCAATAGGTCTCGTAGGTGCTCCTCTCTCGGTACTGTGTTTAGATCCAAGAAGCGTAAGGCAAACTCCTCTTCTCATGCTCATCCTAGCTTCTTGTGTTCTCAACATGATGTGAGTAGCCATCAAGATACCATAACTCTCTATACTAGATTTATTATGGTTCTGGCTCTCATGTTTGTGGTTTTATGTGTGAAATACTATGTTAGCGAACTTTATCTCCTCATTGCTTTCCATTGTTTGACGATCGCCTCTAGCATGTTCTCTAGGATATTTGTTGATCTCTTCTTCTCCTTCTTTTGCCCTTTGGATTTTCTCCATTCAATGTAGAAGGCCATATCTGTCACCTTTTGCATGGCTCGTCAACCCAACATATGGTTTATTCTCTCTCATATCTTCACTTCTTTTAGATACTTTTTACCTGTTATCTCTGTTGATTCCTTGTCATTGATCTTTCAAGTTTTGATGTCTTTTTTTTTTTTTTGCATCTTTGAAGAGATTCCTTCTTCTATCTTGTTAATCACTGTACTTGCTTTTGTTTCTCGCAATTGTTTTGAAATCCTTCCTCCAATGCTGAGCTCTCTTTCTATTTCTTTTCTTCAACTCTGGTATTCTTTTGTATGTTGCCTATACGCGTGCATTGCAGACCCTTGTAGAGTGATTCCCTTCTCTTCAGCACTGTGCACTATACGTATCATCATTGGGAGAAGCACCACTTGCAATTTATTCCTGAGATACCCTACGACCGTCGTTGAGTGCTTTCGTTCTTTTTCTTTTCTCTACCGCGTGCTCTTATATGTGCCATCATAAGGAGAAAACCACTTGTGAGTTATTCATAAGATCTCCACTTGTGAGTTATTCATAAGATCTCTCCATTTATCCTCTCTTTGTTAATGTGCTAGCTGGTCCAATGCCAAGGAAATTGTGTGCTCTGTCAAAGCTTGGTTTCTCCTACATGTGAGTGTTATGTATTTGCTTCGAGTATGATCATGTCTTGATTAATCTATTTTTTCTTTGGACAACCTTTGTATTTATATTTACCAAACTACACATATGATATCTATCATCCAACTTGAGAATGTGTTAACAGTAATAGCAATACGATATTCTTTTCTATTAGATTGACTATAGATATGGTTCTATGCTACCAGATTTTTGATCGGAGAGCCTTTGTTTTGAGACCAAACTATCTTCTAATCCTGTGTATCTTGTTGCTAACCTAGCCTGGACCGTGTGCTGTAGAATGTTGTTAGTTAGTGTTCAGCAACCTTCAACTGGAATGAGATGCATTCCAGGGCATGAGTTTCGAACCAATTCCATCGACAATGTTATTTGAATATCTGTAGTCGGGTTTCCAGTTACCAATCTGTAAACCAGGTATGCAATAGAGAGAATAGACACCAACCGTGGTATCTATTTTCAAAGAACTGAGAATAGATAAGAGATGGAACAGAAGCAAGGAGAGAAGCAATACGGTAACTACCTCAGTGCCATAAATTCTTTCCTAAGTGATACATGACGATCTGACTGTCCACTAGATTGATTTCTGTAATATGTTCTGTTAGTCAGCATCGACTAATGCGTGTGTTATTGATTTGTTTTGTCGACCACTTTGACTAATAGTTTCCAGGACTATAAGTCGATATACAGTCTCGTAGTTTTTTTCTACATCAGATTCCCATTTTGCTGATTGCTTAACAACGTGTTAGCACAGATTCTACACTGTATCTCATACAGGAATGCATAACATATGTTAGGATTAATACTTTTTAAGCTTCTTCTTCTTCTTCCAGGTCTTTCGTTTCGCACAACCGAGGAAAGTCTTAGGAAGGCTTTCCAAAATTTTGGTCAGCTTGTAGAAGGTAATCATGTTTTCCCTTTTGCTTATATATGTACACGCACACACACATCTGTGATTGTCATTAGTCTCACTTCTTTGTGGTGTTTCTGCAGTTAACCTAGTCATGGACAGAATAGCAAATAGACCCCGAGGCTTTGCTTTTCTTCGTTATGCCTCGGAAGAGGAATCCAGAAATGCCATCGAGGGGATGCATGGAACGGTAACAACTAAACATACTTTACATAATTGTTTGTCGCACCCGTCTTCCTAGATAAACATATAGTTGTTTAAGGTTGCTATTTGTCGTTGCATTAGATTATGGAGGAGTTAAGTAATTGTTCAATGTCATTCGAGATTATCATATCCAATCTTCGTTTACTCAAATAATAGTTTGATGTTATCTCTAGGGCTTAGGCTTAAATAGTTTGACATCATTGTAGCAAACTACAGAGTAACTGCTGCAATGTATAAAAAGAAACTAATTCAACTTGATAAAAAAATCGATATATAGGGAACTTTTATACATAAAAAAAAATTATCAACTTGGTCAAAATTACATAAACTTAATCAAAATTGCCTCAACATAGTTAAAATCATCATAATACTATTGTAGTAGTCATTAATTGACTTTTATAATAGTGTAGTAGCTATTAAATGGCTGCTACAACATTATTAGGTCAATTAAATGTCGTAGCAATCAATTAATGACTATTACAATAGCTTTTACATTGATTTTGACTAAGTTGGCAAAGTTTTTTATATAAAAGTGCTCTATGTATAGATTTTTTGACCAAGTTGAATCGCTTTACACATTGGAATGAGGGTGTTTTCGGTATGAGAAATATGATGGAGCGACCTTTTGACTATTTTATTTTATTTTATTTAAAAAAAGGCATCTTGTTTATGATTCTAATAATTAAGGTGACTTTTTTATTTTTGTCCAAAATTTATTAAAGGCCCTCATGTGTCTGGTCAGCATACCAGTGAATTGATTGTCTTCTATTGGATTTTTGTTAGTTCCTTGATGGGAGGGTTATCTTTGTGGAAGTTGCAAAGCCAAGGTCAGAAGTACGCCCGAGTCCGAGTCCGAGACAATCGCGAAGGCGATATTGAGTCGAGCGGCTACATAACTTGATGGCCATTTTGTATGTCTCCTCAAAACTTTTGTCTTCTGTAAGTATGATGAACTCTAACAGCAGGATTCGTAAATCGCAAATACTTTGTGATGTTGTTTACACCATCATATTACCACTTTCTTGTTTTCTACATCATTGATATAGAAAAATTATCAAACACCTCTAGCAGTTACATAATCACAAATGAATTTCAACATTTCCCCTCTTAATGATTTATTAATAATTTGTTGACTAATCCTTAGAACTGACAAAGAAATGACAATCACATTACTTTATATCTTCTCCTTATTGAACTAGCAATTGCTCTGTCCTTTAGTGAACTTTGTAGTATCGTTAGAATTGACAAAGGAAATAACAATCTCATTACTGTCATTTTCTTGATGAATTGACAATTGCTTTGTCTATTGGATTTAAGGTCCTATGCATTGTCACTTGATTGTCATATTAAAACTTTATATGTCATGGTTTCAGAGATGAAGTCAGAAATTTCATAGTAAGTATGCAATGGAAAAAATACAAATAAAAATAAAATCAATGATAGTAAAAGGTGAAATCCACTATCCCAGTGGTCCCACATGGTTGGTCCTATGACCATCTATGAGGAGGTAAATCGAGAAGCTGTAATTGATCACGACGGAGAAGGACATTATCTCGGCTTCACCAAGATTTCATCTTTATCTACTTCAACAATTTTGTTCGCCGTAACTAACTCAACTATGCTCCGGGGTAATGATAGTTATACTATACATTTGATTTAGGTGGTCTTGAAAATTCTTCTCCTAGTCTACAATTGTATATTTACAAGAGGTAAAAATTTCTTACTCTTATACTCGAGAAGTTTAAGGTGATTATTCTCTCAATACAATGAATAAAATAAGCTATCTACAAGAGAGATTAAACAAGGATTTTAAATTGATATCTTAGGTGGAATCCGTCACCTTAGCGGCCCCACACGGTCGGCCCTATGACCATCTGTGAGGAGGTAAATCGAGAAACTGCAATTGGTCACGACGCAGGAGGGTATTGCCTGGCTTCGCCAGGATTCGAACCCTTACCCTCTTCTGCAACTCTGTTGTGTTGTAACCAACTCAGCTATGCCCCGGGGGTGATCTTAAATTGATATCTTGAACCTTGTTCGAGTGGTTGAAGACCTTTGAGCATTATAAGCACAACATTAGAGGCTTTTAGGAATAACAAACTCTTCCAATCCAAAGCTCTTCGAGATATTTTATAAATGTCAACCACAATGAATAAGATGATTATTCTCTCAATACAATGAATAAAATAAGCTATCTTGTTGCCTGTTATCTCTGTTGATTCCCTGTCATTGATCTTTCAAGTTTTGATGTCTTTTTTTTTTTTTTTTTTTTTTGCATCTTTGAAGAGATTCCTTCTTCTATCTTGTTAATCACTGTACTTGCTTTTCTTTCTTGCAATTGTTTTGAAATCCTTCCGCTAATAGTTGGAGGTGGGACGAATCTGTTTAAAGAGACTACATTAAATGCAAACCTCAGCTTCTTAGTTTTCGAGCATTCGGAAACATACTCGGGAGTACTTTCCCAAGCTCCTAAACTCCACGCCTGAATGCTTGACACTCGGGCAATACTTGATAGTCGGAAAACTTCTCTCTCGACTTGGCACTTGGCCTCGGGCAACACTCAACAATTGGGCATGTTTCTTCTTGATTTGGGTAGCCAGGCATTCACACCCAACTCGGCGACTCAACTTTTGGAGTACTCAACAACTCAATATACTTAGCCGACTCTACACTTGGAGTCCTGACTTTCCTTTCCACTTGAACTCAAGAGCACTCGGCGACTCAGCTTTTGGAGTACTCAACGACTCAACACGTACTTAGCCGACTCTACACTAGAGTCCTGACTTCCCACTTGAATTCAAGAGCACTTGGCGACTCAACACGTACTAAGCTGACTCTGCACTTGGAGTCTTGACTTCCCACTTGAACTCAAGAGCACTCGACGACTCAGCTTTTGGAGTACTTGACAATTCAACACGTACTTAGTTGACTCTGCACTTGGAGTCCTGACTTACCACTTGAACTCAAGAGCACTCGGCCACTTAGACCTATTAGTGATTATTGTTCTGAGTCAGGAAGCATTCTGAGTAGCTTGGTCAACCCAACTCTGCTAGCAACTTGAGATAAGTTGAAGTTGAATTCATTTCAATTGGCAATTTTCATTATAATATCCGGCAACAAGATTGTCCAACCATATCAAAGTATATGCCCTCAAAACTTTATGAGATGATTGAAGATATTTATGTACGTCGTCTGATGAAGTATCAGATGTGAGTAGATTTTCAAATTGTAAATATCAAAATGCTTTCTTTTAAAAAAAAAAAATCGATGTTGACCAAAGGGTACCTATCCATATTTGACACAGTGTTAGATCTTAGTAGATGTCTAATGACCGATGTACATGGATCTCTATCCTCTTGAATATCGACTCTGTATCAAAACATACTTTCTCAAACATGTTGTGATTCTTTGCCATTCAAACATAATGAATCATGACGTACATAGATGATGAACTTTCATTAAATTAGTCGTCCTCCAATATTAGAGACTGAATATCTGTAATGTCCATTAATAAATGAACGTCTCCTATCACCTCTACAACCAATCTCTGATCTTCTCCGGAGCCGACTAATCTATTTACATCCGAAGAATATGTACTTCTGTATCATCTCCTCTTGATCGTTTATTTTTAAGATAGTGCAATCTGTCCTGAGTAGATAATTTCTGGTGTGTTAGCATCCATAATGGAAGTGAAAGAAATGAATTTCGACGAAATCGAGACAATGTCTTTCTCTGTCGTAGTCAACTGTAGCTTTTTGATTTACTTACTCACATATGATCATGAAATCAATCGTATAAAACTATTGGGTGGTAGATTTTATTTTTTATTAAAATAATTTAAAGAGAGATACTAATGATCCAGAGAGAGATACTTCTGCCGACTATTCTCCTTCATGGTTTTTTTTCTGGGCACTTTCCTTCTTTCTTTTTGACTTCAAACAAGTGTTTAGACATTTTTATAAACTCGTGTTTCGAAATCTAAAAGGCCGAGGACACTTATCAACGTGGGGTGCCTTTAAGACTCCAAATAATAATTTGCAGTATGATCCTTTTAAAAAAAATTATTATTATTATTATTATCATTTAAATATAATTTAAAATTATTTTATATATATATATTTCCAGCGACTCCAGAAGCACGAGAAGAGTCGGGCAGGAGGCAAGGCCGCCCCTTCGCCTCCCTTCCGCTGTCTCTCACAATTCCCGCTTCCCATCGGTTTTGTCGTCTTCTTCCTCGACTCCACACATCTCTCCGTCGAGGACTGCCATTAATTCTTCCTTCCTTGTGCCTACCTTCGCAGTGTATATAAATACAATCAACGTGGCTACCAAGACCACTCCCTTCCCCGGCTGCCGCATCAACGGAACTACTAGCTCTCATGGCTGCCTTCGTCGACAACCGCCAATTTACCAGACTCGACCAGCCCAACGGCCACGCCAAGCACTACCCCGATTTGCCCACCTTAATCTCACCTCCCATCTTACCTCCTCTTCCCCTTGATCACCGGCCCTCAGCCGGCGAGGAAGAGGAGGACACTGACGACGACGACGAGGAGGAGGTCGTCGACTGGAAGAAGCTCTACGACACGGCTTCCCACTTGGAGCTGGAGCCCTCCGCCCGCGACGCCCGCGACGAGGGCACTGCCGACGGCTGGATCCAGCGCAACCCCTCCCTGATCCGCCTCACCGGCAAGCACCCCTTGAACTGCGAGCCGCCACTGGCGCGCCTCATGCACCACGGTTTCATCACCCCCGTCCCGCTCCACTACGTCCGCAACCACGGCGCCGTGCCCCGCGCCGACGTGGCCACCTGGACCGTCGAGGTCACCGGCCTCGTCAGACGCCCCCTCTGCTCACCGTGGACGACCTCGCCCGCGCCTTCGCGCCCGTCGAGATCCCCGTCACGCTCGTGTGCGCCGGCAACCGGCGCAAGGAGCAGAACATGGTCCGCCAGACCATCGGCTTCAACTGGGGCCCCGCCGCCGTGTCCACCACCGTTTGGCGCGGCGCGAGCCTCCGCGATGTGCTCCGCCGAGCCGGCGTCATGGGCCGCAAGGACGGTGCGCTCTTCGTCTGCTTCGAGGGTGCCGAGGACCTTCCCGCCGGCCGGCGGCGGCGGCGGCAACTCCAAGTACGGCACGTGCCTCCGGCGGGAGGTGGCGATGGACCCCTCGCGCGATGTCATGCTCGCCTACATGCAGAACGGCGAGCCGCTGACGCCGGATCATGGTTTCCCCGTCCGCGTCATCATCCCTGGCTTCATCGGCGGCCGCATGGTCAAATGGCTCAAGCGCATCATCGTCGCCCCGCAGGAGTCCGACAGCTATTACCATTTCAAGGACAACCGCGTCCTCCCTCCCCACGTCGATGCCGAGCTAGCCAACGCCGAAGGTGCGCCCGCGCCCGCCCGCCATTTTCGATCTCTCTGTCTAATCCTCAACTCCTCCCCCATTTCTATCGCGTCCATTCATTGTTCGACGAAATTCCTTCAGCCATGTGCAGCTTGGTGGTACAAGCCGGAGCACATCATCAACGAACTGAACGTCAACTCGGTGATCACGACGCCGGGCCACGACGAGATCTTCCCCATTAACGCCTACACGACGCAGAAGGAGTACACCATGAGAGGTTACGCCTACTCCGGTGAGCTATCCCGACTGTTATTTTTCCGATGATCCTATTGAGTCGCTAATTAATATAATTGCTCTCTGTCGATCGAACAGGCGGCGGAAGAAAGGTGACGCGAGTGGAGGTGACGCTGGACGGCGGCGACACCTGGCTCGTGTGCTCTCTGACCACCCCGAGAAGCCCAACAAGTATGGCAAATATTGGTGCTGGTGCTTCTGGTCACTGGAGGTCGAGGTGCTGCCGCTGCTGAGCGCCAAGGAGGTCGCCGTTCGAGCATGGGACGAGTCCCACAATACTCAGCCGGAGAAGCTAAATTGGAACCTCATGGTATGTGCCATCGATGAAGCCTCAATCTAATTTCGATGGTTAATCGGCCAATTGTGACGGCGATGATGCAGGGGATGATGAACAACTGCTGGTTCAGGGTGAAGGTCAAGGTGTGTCGGCCTCACAGGGGCGAGATCGGGCTGATGTTCGAGCACCCGACGCAGCCCGGGAACCAATCCGGTGGGTGGATGGTGCGGCAGAAGCACATGGCGACGGCGGAGGCGCCGGCGCAGAAGCTGAAGAAGAGCACCTCCACCCCCTTCATGAACACCGCCGCCGACCACTATACCATGTCCCAGGTCCGCAAGCACGCATCGCGCGACTCCGCGTGGATCGTCGTCCATGGCCATGTCTACGACTGCACGGCCTTCGTCAAGGACCACCCCGGCGGCCCCGATAGCATCCTCGTCAACGCCGGCACCGACTGCACCGAGGAGTTCGATGCCATCCACTCCGACCATGCCAAGGCGCTCCTCGACACCTACCGCATCGGCGAGCTCATCCCTTCCGGTTACGTCTCCGACGCCTCCGTCCACGGCGCGTCCGACCTCTCTCACCTCGCCACCATCCGCGAGGCCGTGCACGCGCCGGTGCCGGTTGCCCTGGCTAATCCCCGCGAGAAGGTCCAGTGCACGCTCGTCTCCAAGAAGTCCATCTCCCACGACGTCCGACTATTCCGATTCGCGCTCCCCTCGGCCGACCAATTGCTGGGCCTTCCCGTCGGAAAGCACATCTTCCTCTGCGCCACCATCGACGGCAAGCTCTGCATGCGCGCCTACACACCGACGAGCACAGTGGACGTGGTCGGCCACTTCGAGCTACTCATCAAGGTCTACTTCAAGGGCGAGCACCCCAAATTCCCCAACGGCGGGCTCATGTCGCAGCATTTGGATTCCCTGCCCATCGGCTCCGTCTTGGACATCAAAGGCCCGCTCGGCCACATCAATTATACCGGCTGCGGTAACTTCCTGACGGACGGAAGCAGGAAGAGGTTTGCGCGGCGGCTGGCGATGATCGCCGGCGGAACGGGGATCACGCCGATGTACCAAGTGATCCAGGCGGTTTTGCAGGACCCGGAGGACCAGACGGAGATGCACCTGGTGTACGCCAACCGGTCGGAGGACGACATATTGCTGCAGGAGGAGCTGGAGGAGTGGGCGCTGCGGCGGCCGGAGCAGTTCAAGGTGTGGTACGTGATCGACCAGTCCAAGCGTGAGGGGTGGCGGTACAGCACGGGATTCATTACGGAGAGCATCCTGAGGGAGCACATTCCGATGGGCGGAGCGACGACACGCTGGCGCTCGCTTGCGGGCCGCCGCCGATGATCCAATTCGCGATTATGCCCAATTTGGAGAAGATGAAGTATGATACGACCAATTCCGTACTACTATTTTGATTAATGAACAGATCTTCCACATCTACAAAATCTTCTCTTAATTTAAGGAATCGAAATGGAAAGAGGAAGTAATCAAATTACAAACTGTAAATTGATCGCTTAATCTTTCAAAATAGCTTTTGGATGATGCCCGTTGTGTGTGGATTCAGTTCGAACACAAGAAAAGAACAGAAATCGTTTGGGTAAAACTAAGATTTAAAAAGTACTCTTTATTTTTTCCCCATCTTCTCTTAGCTTTTTGACATTGAAGGTTGTTTTATGTGAATGAGGAATTGGAAATGTTAGGGGTTGGTATGACTTGATCTAGAAGGTTAAGATCCGATTTGATTCCACAACACGTCAAATAGAAGACGTGATTCCAAGGTTGACCGGCTTGGTCCCATGCTCCGACTTAGTATTCAACTTAGGTCGGGCCGACGACCCCGACTCAGTATTCAGCTCAGGTTGGGATCCAATACCCGACTTTGTATTCATTCGACTTAGCTCAAGATCCCACATTCGACCTTTCTCAAAATTTAACTCCGGTTCGACATCCGACTCAGAGCTCCGAGTCTAAGTCGTGCCACCGAGTCTCCTCTCGGTCGCATCAAGTCCTCGGCCTCAAGGCTCTTCTCAGCCGAATCGCCTCGGGCTCTCTCTACTGACCATGCTCCGCCTCCTCAGTGTCATACGCTATGCTCAATCGACTCTGCTCTGTTCAGTCCCTCATTTAGCTGGGCAGGTCGCTGCTAGAAGAACACATGCAATCATATGATATCTCGGGTAACTTATCACTCCATTAATGCGGTATGATAGCGCAGTCTGATACCGTATCGATATGGATGATAAGACTTTTTACTACTGCGGCGGTGATGGGATATTCTTCTTATCCAAATGGGACATCTCCTCTGATAAAATCTCCACTGATGGATATTCTCCTTAACTAAGATAAAATAGTTTTTCATTATTCACTTTCATAAGTCTATATATCTCCCCCTCCTCTCGCGGATACAGGTACACACTCACATAGAGTCATAAACATTCATTCTCTCTCTCTACCTTCTCGCGTTTTCTTCTCTACCTCCAATGAAGGATCTGACTTGAGCGTCGAAGTAGTTAAGTCAGAGCACCCGTGACTTCCATTCTCACTCTCTTTTTCCTCTTACCTTGCAAAGCTTGGCAGCGCATCAGAATCCATCGGCCTCGTCTCTCGCTGCTCGTGGGTACCACCTTGACCGTCAACTTACATGCCAGGTGGCCGGTGACTCGTCTGGAGGGCAATCTCAAATAGGAACAGAAAATTTGTGATATTTGTGGATAAATCGTCTTATGATGAACTTGATGTTATAGGTTTCTTCCTTCTCTTTTAAGGGTTGGATAAACTAGTTCTCTAAGCTTGAGAACCAACCAAATTTGTGTCTAAATTGGCCACTTGTGTTGTGCCACGTTGCCACAAAGTGAATTAGGTGTGGATTGCCCATACCATTGAATATCTTAAAGTTTGGAATAACACATCTTTTAGGTTAGTTCAAGTTGTAGTTGGATTCATTCTTCTTTAACTAGAAGAGTTCTATCTTCTTTTGTCATTGAATGTTGATCCTTAGTAGGATGAGAATCTACTTGGATGATGATCAAGGGTTGTGTGAGTATGAAGGTTTGGGGCACACAGTTGTAAAGTTGTAAGTATTGATGCAATCGATCTCTGATCAAAATTGATTAAGCTTGAGTTGGCTTGAATTGGATTTCAATATTTGATCAATATGTTTAATGGTAGAGCGAGACTTTGAGAAAAATAAGAGATTATTAGAGAGAGATTGTTGGTGCAATTGACCTTGGGTTAAGGTTGACCAAGATTAATTTTGATTTCAATGGTTGATAGTTGAGTGAAAGGTCAAGTAGGCCAAGGTTGATAGGATACTGAATAATGAGAAGTCCATGTGGGTCATGATTAATTAGATATTTAGCGATTAAAAATACAACAAGGAATTGACAAGAGAGAAAATCAAATGGTTTATAGAGGATCAGACACTTGATATGAAAGATGAAGTCTAAGTAGGTCATGCAAGACCAGACACTTGGCATAAGACGTGAAATCCAAGTGCGTCAAGGTTGTTCAAACACTTGGTAATGGTGGAAGTGTGTAACAATCGATTGAAAACTCCTAAGCCTTGAATTTGTGATTTAAGAGGGTTTGGGGGTTTGCTACACGATTAATAGATTAATGACACTGTAGCAGTAAATAAATATTTAAAACTTAACTAATGGACATCAGTCGATTGATGAACAGTAACAATCAATTGATGTCATTATTGTAGCGAATAGAAGGTTTCTGAATTGGTTGTGATATTTGACTGTTTAGGCATCAAGAGTGTCCTTTGTTATCATCTTGAAGCATTATCAGTATTGCTCAAAAAGTTTAGAAAGTTTTAGACTTTGTTATCCTGCGGGCAATGCTCTGATACAAACTGACGCCGGGTGGGATAGCGATTATCCTGGGGGCAATATTGAATCCGTTGGTTCAACTGCGAACGCCAGAAATAATATTCTAAAACTTATTAATTCAGAAGAATAACAAGAGATAGAGAAATAAACGGCATTGCCGAAAATATTATTAAACCAAAACTTTTTTCCCTAAACATCAACTCATAAGATATTTATATAAACTCAAACTCTAAGAAAGATTTCTAATAAAAAGAATTTTTTTTAACAAATTCGAAAAGAAAGATTCCTAATTAAAAGAAAATTTTCTTAACAAACTCGAAAAGAAAGCTTCCTAATAAAAAGAAAATTTTTTTAACAGACTCAAAATCCTAAAAATCCTAAACGGACTTCAAATATAAAATCTTAAGAAAAATTCTTAACAGACTCAATTCCTAAAAATCCTAAACGGATTTAAAAAATCTTAAAATAAAAAATAAAACTTTTCAAAACTATTCTAAATACCAAAAACTTTGAAAATTATTAAAATTATCAAAATTAATAATAAAAATCTTCAAATTCTCCTGCATCAGTATCATCATCCACGACATTGTCCTCGGAAGATACTTTCTGCTCCACTTTCTGATCCGTCCATACTTTTTCTTCTTTTCCTACATCAGAAAATAAAACATAAAAGTATGATTTTGTACAAATTAACTAAAATATGTAAATACTTATTTCACCACCATCTTTGGTTTCACCAATCCTGTTTGAAATAAAATAATAGTATTAATCAATAATAAAAAAATAAAGAGTTTACAAATGAAATAAAAAATGTGAAGCAACACTAATTGTGAGAAAAATTAAAATTATACACAACTAGGCTTATGAAGAATCATCATCATCACCATCATCACCAGAATCAGGAGGAATCTGACTTGAAGCGGAGCCTAACTGAAGATGTCACATTATAAAATCCTGTTGTTGGTGCATTTCTTTTATTTCTTCATCTCTTTGCAAAATTATACCTATTCAGTTAGACTTTCTATTTGTGCCCTTACTGCTGGTGGGATGGAAGAAGATGTATAATACCTTGATGAGTTCTGCTCAAAGAACTCATTCCCAATATCCTATCCCCCTTATATCCCCTTCTTGCCTCCAACCAAATATTTAGATCATTCCCAATAGAGGGCTTAGATCCATCATTGTTATCACTAGCACTTGAACTTCTCTGTGCTTGCTCTAACTCATCATATTTTTTTGTATTATAATACAAACACATTTAATAAGTTAGAGTAGGTACATAACTATTAGAATCTAATTAAGTTAGAAATTAAGATACAAGTTTAATCTAAACCTTAATGGCTCTAGCTCTATCCCCGCTCCAAATCTTATCTTTCTTTTGAAATGTGAGGGTAAAAATGTCTATAAATAGTGGCTCCTTCCCCATTTCCTTAGCCTAAAAATACATTGTTAGAAATAATGTAATAATTTAAAATCAATTAATAACTTAGTATTTATAAAAAATTTATCAATCTGTGTATATGCTCATCAATGTTGATTGAGCTTTCCGCATATGTCGCAGATGAGTCTCCAGAATCAAAAGTTTGATTTGTTTTGTTCTAGTGACTTCTTTGTTTACTCTCCTCGGTTTGCCAAAATTTGACGATCCTAGCCCAATTTTCTTTGGTGATATAGGGTGGCTTTTTTCCCTAGTCTTTGCATGATTGAGTACATATCGAATATAATCCCTATATTTTTTTCTTAAAAATTCTTTTTATTTCTAATTCTTTAGATGGGTCCTAATTGAATGCCCACTAAAATTGAAAAAAAAATTGATTATATATTCATTTTAATTTGATATATCAACTGAAGGGGATATATACCTTAAATTCATTCCACCATAACTCTTTTATAGGTGCTGGAATGCTAGTATATGTCATTGAAGCGCCTCCCCTATAGATATTCACTATTTTATTGATCTTACGAAT
The DNA here is from genome assembly GCF_044706935.1 of Curcuma longa. Classification (NCBI taxonomy): domain Eukaryota; kingdom Viridiplantae; phylum Streptophyta; class Magnoliopsida; order Zingiberales; family Zingiberaceae; genus Curcuma; species Curcuma longa. Next base: position 26,669,363 of record NC_133861.1, on the reverse strand, counting down.
AACACATATAGAATTTTGAAATCTATCATAAAATTCCAAACAAACATTGTTAAATAAACTACATAAGATGAAAAGTGAATATCCAAAAAATTGATAAGATAACCATTATATAGGAAAACATATTAAAATGCTAAAGCAATAGGCAATTTACACAAACCTGCTATTACAAGTAACAAAAATCATAATTAAAGCATTACATATACTTTTTGCCATATGGCTTCCTATTCACTAATGTTCCTCTTTTATCTACAGTTCAGTGATAACATCTTAAATATCAACTTGGAATACAAAAACATCAGCCACTATAAGAAGGTGACATTAACTCTAATAACTTTACTAGCCAATGTAGCTGATTGGCTAAGTAGCTTATATAGATCAAAATTATAAGGTGTACTAGTTGATAAATAACCCAACAAAAGTAACCAGCTAAATCACTATATAATAGAGTTGCCATAAGTGCTTTACTAAATGGGCTAGATAATTATTCATCCAACAGATATCAAGATATAGGGAACCTTTACAGGACCATGGGAGTAGAACAACTACAAAGATGATCAAAAATATAAATGACCTCTAAAATGAATACAAACAAGGATCACAAAGGATCAATATTACTTATGGTACAACACAAATATATTAGACATGGAGATCATGGAAAAGTATAAGACCTTATTTTTAGCTAGAATCAAGAATACTAAATTTTTAAATACTTACGAATTTCCATGAGGGACTGTATACTCTCAAATATCTTGCAACTCAGCAATGGACTGTCTGGGCGAAGGGCTTGGAGACTGCAATGGTGACGAATTTGACGAAGGTGCATGAAATGGTTCTGCCAAATCAGGGTGGGGTGTAGGTACAATGCCAGGTGTCGAAGTGGACTAGCCAGGAGTACTTCGTCTGTGACCACCACATTGAAACTGTCAACCAAAATTGTTATAAGATAAAGTAATAAATATTTTCTACATAATGAGGAACATGAAAAAACTTACCATATTTGCTAACAAATCAAAGCAGGTGCAAATCCAAACACGTAAATAATGCCACCTGTAATGGCCTATAAGAAAAACTACAGTGCATTAATAGATAATTATTAATATTTAACAATAAGACAGTATATAGACAATTAAGTAAGTAATGAGTTATATAAATATGTAAATTAAAACTAAATTTACTAATAAAAATACATTATCATTTTTAAATGATCTCCTCATTTTTTTATTATATAATAATATCAAAGTCCTTATTTTCATTGGCATTCTCATTGTCGTCATCGTCGTCATTGTCATAGTCATCATCATCAGATTCATTTTCATTAATTTCACTTGCATCCACATTTATCACTACTTCGTTACGATCTTGTAATGATGAAATAATATATTTCTCTATCTGAAATGTATTCCTAACTTCCTCTTGTTGATATGCAATATCTTCCCAATATTCCTCAATCTTTTTCCATACTTTGGTTTTACAAACAACCCACCAATCATTTTTGTTACGTTTCAAAGTAGGATACGAAGTATAGAATACTTGAATCACTTGTTGTACCAACACAAATAATGGTTCATATCTTTTATATAATCTCTTATGATTTATTTCAATTAAATTATACTGTAGATGCACCTTCATTCCTCTATAGGGTCAAACCATCGACACATAAATAAAATAACTCACATTTCTAGTTCAGGGTATTCTACCTCTATAATTTCATCGAGCAAACCATAAAAATCATTACTTGCACCTGTATTATGATCTGATAACTAAACACATACCCTACTATTCATTATAGTCTTCCCCATTCTATATTCTTGAGTATGAAAATTATATCTATTTATGAAATATACTAGCTAAGTGCGTACCAATGCTTTTGGACCCCAAGAAAGATGAAATAGAAATTTCTGCTCAAGGTGAACTTGATTATCATGAACCTAAAGTCAAATAAATATGTTTAAAAGTTTACATATGTATAAATCATAGTATAATTTAGATTAACTACTTATATATGATATGAGCCATGGTATAAATTCTTCTTCGTAAAAGTAGTCAAGTCTTTGTGCTGACATTTAGAATATAGATTTTAAAAAATCTTTAAAAAAATAATTATAACACAAAAAAATTATGATATAAAAAATTAAAAAATATGAAATATATACTAACTCGAAATATAATGTGACTTTTGGATAATTCAGTTAAATATATGTATGGGTTGTACGCTATTCTTGACTAATTAAATATCTCTGCTTACATTGTCCATTTGATTGACCAAGATAGTTAAAAATTAAAAATGAGTTCAAATTTAGATCAATAAGACCCTCATCATTTCTTCCTAGTCTTCGCCTTTTGCTCGAAGATAAGTTGGGCGTATTCGAATAGGCATCTTCGGGTGTCGGGGTAGCGGGTCATGCATTTTGTATACTTGACATATTGGGGAGTGGATTTTGTCGAGGCTCAATATTGGGGAGGGGAGGGGATTTTAAGTACGTAATATATATATATAATTGATATCCTGTGCATCTTAATATACGCAACTGTACGTAATATTTTTTGACATACGATTAAGTCATTTAAGATTTTCTCTTTAGGCTTGGAGGTTGGATTATAGTATTAAACACAAAAAAATTAATAAAAATTATTTTTTATTTTTTTTGATATACGATTAAGTCATTTAAGATTTCTCTTTAGGGTTTAGGAGTTGGGTTAGTATTAAATATATTTTTTTAAAAAAAAATATTTACTATTTCAGATATTGAAAATTCTTTAGGATATTATGTCGTGCACAATCACATATTTTAAAACGCACAGAATATATATATAAAGGCTACCTATTTGATCTCATAGAAGGTTCGACCTTGAGCCCTAGTTACAGGGCCTCCATTGCCAACTTAATTCACCAACTTTGTTTTTCATTGGACAAAAATCAAAAAAAAAATCTCTAATATGTTAAAATATTTTTTTAATTTAACTTAATTTAAAATTATTATATAAAAGATATTTTTATATTAAAAAATTATCGACTTATTACAATTATTTTAAAATTATTATAGTAATTATTAATAGTTATTATAATATTATAACAGTTATTAAATAATTATTAACCTATTACCAGCTATAATGTAAGATAACAATATTAAAATAAACATATTTGTTATGGTCGTATATGTTGAGCGCGGTTAGTCGAGTCAGACGGAAGATGTCGAGTGCGGGTCCTCAGGACCGGAAGTATGGACCGATCCGAGTCCTCTGAAACCGCCGAGTCGAACCCTCACGAATGTTACCCTGTCAGGACACTGGTATCGAACCCCAGCCAGCTCACTCGGCTCGGACAATTCCTATACTGGCTCCCGCCTCTTCACACCACTTCAGCAGGATCTCTTCGGTCCTCCTCCCCCCCTGAGAACACCACCGAACTGCCTGGATGGATCTAGTTGGCTCGGCTCCTTGCTGCTTAGGTCATTTACTATACTCCCGAAAGGGTCCGCTCTGCTCGAGCTCTCTCCCGGACTAATGTTCCCATAGGTCGAGCCGAGTCATATGTCTAAAGACCCCTTTAGCCGACCCGATAGCACACGGGTATACTGCCGAGCCGGGGCAATCCCCATCTGCCCTCCACGTCACTAGCCTATTCTAATCATGGGAAAGACCACTCCCCTATCGTACGACTATGAATGTTCTCCTGACACTGCTGCAGCTCATCATGGCAAATCTCTAAAAGATATTGGAACATACTTCCTTAAATGCAAGTCAGCAACGGGACATCAGTGCTGACTAATACCCCATTCTCTGACACATTCATAACGACGATGGGACTTCAATCATATCCTTGATGTGACTTAACGTCATCAACCATATAAAAGTCAGTTGGTTATCGAAGAGAGGTATGCAATCTCAGATCCCCACCCTTTTCCTCTAGTTTTCTTCCTCCTCTCTCACGAACTGACTTAAGTATCGGAGTGGTCGCGCCAGGACACTCCTGGTCTTCCATCTCACGGTTGTCGTGTCTGCAGGTGCTTCCCCCAAGCCCTTCTCTCCAACCTCATTCTAGCTCCTCAGGGTCCTGGTGCTGAAGAAGATGGTGAAGCTTCCTGGCGCAGATCTCAATAGGAACAATATTCTTATATGAAAAATATAATACAACATCATTTTAATATTTTTTTTATAAAAAATCTCTTTTTGATAATTCTAATAATTAAGATACTCTTTTGAATTTTTGTTTTGTTTTTTTTTGCCCTTTTCATTCTGCCACATTTTTTCTATTTTTTTCGTTCGTCTGTGATTATTTGTGGGGGGAGCAGTCCTTCTAACACCTCGTCATTTCGTTGAATTGATGCGTTCCAAAGAAATCATTTCAAAGAAAAATGAATGGCAGGAGTTATTTTAAAATCATTAAAGTAGGAAAAAAAACTTCAATATTCTGGTAAGGTGTGAAAACACCCGCCCGTCGATTTAGATTGTGACTGTGAGTTGAACGGTTCCAAAAAAATTATTTAAATAGATTGAATTAAAATTTTATTAATCTATTTTAAAATGGATTTAGACGGACTAATCTATCTAAGTCCATAAGTCCATGATAGACTTGGATTCACGAGTTGAGATTTTTTTTTAAATATAAAATTAAATTGGAATACTTGATGAATTCATATGTTTGGCCTGTCTAAATCACAATCCAAACTATAATTTTTAATTTTTCATATACTCGTGGATTGACCTGTCTAATTCGTAACTCGCCTAATCCATAACCCCTTTGGGTTGGGTCGGATTGAAAATTTCTCAAATGTAAAGATGGTGGGTCGGTCCGTCTAGAGCTGTCAAAAAAACCAACCCATGGCGAGGCGGTCCAATCCATTAAAAATTTATCATATGGTGGGGTGGGACAGGACAACCCACTAATTTGACGGGTTGAAAAATCTCCAACCTAACCTAACTTAAGGCGGGTTACAGATTAAACGGGCCAACCTACGGACCTGTTAAAAATTTTAAAATTTCAAATTTAGATTATAATTTAAATTGATCAAGTTGAAATTGTTAAGTGTGAATTATAATTTAGATGGATCAAGCTCAATAATTCATTGAATTCTCTACTTTACCCTCCGGGGTATAGCTGAGTTGGTTACGACAGAGCATAGTTATAAAAGAGGACAAGGGTTTGAATATTGGTGAAGCCAGATAATACTCTTCTTTATCATGGTCAATTGCAGTTTCTCGATTTACCTCCTCACAGATGATCGTGGGACCGACCATGTGAAGTCGAAGAGATCTCTATTCTAATTTTAAAATTTAAAATTAAAC